>NW_024704760.1:37819-397819 GCF_018977255.1 Callorhinchus milii | reverse complement strand
CGGCAACCGGTTGAGGTGAGAGGCCAGGGTTCGGGGGGGAGCTGGGTAATATGTGGTGGGGGGCCTCGGGAGGGGGGCTGGGTAGTGAGGGGGATCTTGGGGGGGGCTGGGTAGTGGGGGGGTCTTGGGGGGCTGGGTAGTGTGGGGTGGTTGTGTCAATCAGATCACTAACCCCTGGCTCTTGTGCAGGACGCTGTGTGAGATCTGGAAGAGACTTCGGGGCACAGATGAGCAGCGCGTGAGTCTCTCACAACAGGCAGACATTTACCAGGCTCAACTCAACAAGGTACCCATCACCCCCACCCCCCCACCCACCCCCAGCAGTGTGTGAACAGTCACAGTGACCTGTGTGTTTACCCCCACAGATGCTGGCTGCGGCTGGGGCTGGGGTCCCATCTCTGAGCTGCACCGGGGGTGACACACAGACAATGAGCTCCTCCCCAGCCTCTGTCCATCTGGCTGACAGGAAATGTGTGGAGATGACGAGCAGGTAGTTGCACACCTTCGGGGGGAGGGTATGGGGGTGAGGCTGGGCTGGGGCCGGGGTCTGGGTTGGGAGGGAAGGATTGGGGGCAGGACTTGCTTGGGAGTGGGGCTGGATTTGGGGGGGGGGCTGGGTGGGTGGTGAGGATGGGGTTGGGCAGGGTTGTGTTGGGGGAATGGGGCTGGGTTTGGGGGGGCCTGGGTGGGTCTGCAGTCTCTGTACTGGCCACACTGAGCTGGAGCCTGTTATATCCACAGGATGAAACAACTGAAGCAGGAAATGGAGACAGTAACGCTGGAACTTCAGCAAAACAATATCATCATCCAAAGGTGATCAGTCACTGGGGGGAGGGAAACCTCCCACTCAGCTCCTGGGGGGAGGGAATCTTCCCACTCAGCTCCTGTTAACCCTGGAAGCCAAAGCCCAAATGGGTTGGGTGGTCTTAGCTGGACAAGCAGCGGGAAAGCTTGTCTGACAGTGATACCAATGGCAAGCTACTACAACAACAACTTGCATTTATATAGCGCCCCCTCATGCAGGGTAGCGTCCCAGAGCGCTTGGTGGTTTTAACTGGTTAGACTCCAGTGGTTACCACACTCAGGGGTCTCCAAGCCTTGGCTCTTGACCAAGCTGCGCCTAGTACTTCCTGGAATTGTGTGTGTAACCGTGTGGTGACTGTGCTATTTGCTGGCAGAATCGGGGAGCTGACCAAAGCCGCGGATGTTTGACACTGGACTGCGCTGGTCTCAGGGAGTTACTGTCCGTCAGCGGAGACAGCCTCACGGTACAGACCCGAACCGCATCATCTTCAAACCATCCCCATCCTGACCCCCACCCCTTGGAGCCAGGGCGCTGGGCCAGTGTATACACCGGCCATGGGTGGGGTGTTGAGGTGTGTGGGGGGAGAAGGGGGTGGTGGGCGGGGGGAGAGACTAGGAGAATTTTCCAGCTTTGTGGCAGCCAGGAGAGAGATGATGAATTGTAAAGTATCTGGACAACAAATCTGTGAATCTCTTATTAAAGTGAACTGTGTAACCAATGGGATTCTGTGCTTTTGTTTGGATAGTGGATGGGGGGGGTGCTGACAGGCGGGGATTGGGGCTGGGTGTTGGGGGGATTGCTGGGTTTTGGGGGGGTTGCTGGGTGTTGGGGGGGTGTTGGGGGTTTGCTGGGTGGGGGCTGGGGCTGGGTGTTGGGGCGGGGCTGGGAGGGGTGCTGGCGATCGCAGCACAGTTTGTAGGTTTACGGTTTGAGACGTCCTCCCAATGTGAGAGGATCTGCACGGTATCAAACACCAGGACCATTTGACCATCAGGGATTGGCCTCTCGGACGGCGAAGGCAAAGATAGACTTGAGGTCCCATCGCTCAGGGCAGCAGCAGTGGGGCTGTTATACCGCTTGTGCCCACAGTGTGGCACTCTTTCTCTACGCCTTGACAGACAGCGAAGGGCTCACAGGCCGTTTGCAACGTGTTTTATTGCCTCTCAAGAGTTTACGGTCTGCGTCGCTCTGTCCACACCTCTCCCACAATTACCTGCACAGCAGTGAGATCAGAACCTTCCGGCTCAGAGGCAGGTCATTTGGCCCAACAACGCTGCGTTTCTAAACTTGTCTCCGGTCTCTCTCTTCCCCACAACCTTTCATGTTCCTCCTTTTTAAGCATTTATCCAATTCCGCTTAAAGACAATTAATAAATTTTGTTTCTGCAGGAGGTTGTGACGGAGATTTTCCACATCCCACCCCCGCCCGCCGTGTGTGTAAACATTTGGGATGAGATGTTAAACCCAGGGCCCTCATCGTCAAAGATCTTGGAAAAAGAAGGGAGTTTCTCTCTCTCTCTCTCTCCCTCCCCACCACCTCCAGTGTCCTGGCCAACAGTAACCCCACCCCCAGATAAATTGATCATTAATTTTGTTGGCTGTTTGTAGGACACGACTGTGTGCAAATTATTTGATGACAAATAAACAGTCACTACACTTGACAGCAAATCTCTGTGAACTGCTTTGAGGCATTTTAATAATAATAATAATAATAACAATCCTGGCATTTGATACAGAGCCTTATCACGTCGTTGAGACGTCTCAAAACGCTTCACGGAATTATACTTTGGAGTGACTTGGGGTCTGTCGGCAAAACTACATTCGGACGTTTTAGGCGCAGTATCAAATGTTAGAATTGTTTGGTCGGAATTTCACTCACACACTCACTTACACACAACTCACTCACACACACAACTCACACACTCACTCACACACAACTCACTCACACACACACACACACACAACTCACACACAACTCACTCACACACACACACAACTCACACACACACAACTCACACACTCACACACAACTCACACACACACTCACACACACAACTCACTCACACACAACTCACACACAAACTCACACACTCACTCACACACAACTCACACACTCACTCACACACAACTCACACACACAACTCACACACAACTCACACACACACACAACTCACTCACACACACAACTCACACACAAACACACCCCCCCACACCCCTCCCTCATTGCTGACTGATCACATCCTGGAGGCACAGGCGGTTACTGGGTCACATGCTGTTGGCTGTTGGCTATTTGCTGAGTTGGGAAGAAAGAGAGAGTTTGAGAAGTTGAGGCCTCGGTTTGAGAGTGAGTGAGAGAGTGAGAGAGTGAGTGAGAGTTGCAGTGTTGACCCTCTGTGTCTGTGTCTCAGATCCACAATCGATCCCTTTTTACAGAAGACAAACCCCAGAACTCGGCTCCAGTGACGGGAAATGGAGATCGCGGCAAAGGTCTGAGAGCCGAACTGAGAGCCAAAGCGCTTCGGTTACAGCGAAAACAGAGGCGTTTTGTACAGTAACTGGAGTTGTAATTACAGATCACTTCGGGGTTTAAGATGAACCTGGAGCCGCTCCGGGAGCCGCTGGGGTTCATCAAGGTGTTGGAGTGGGTAAGTCGGGGCCGCGACACTGCGCCTCAACGCCAACACTCCGCAAACTACTGCCATTACTGACTGTCCCTCTCCCCAACTTCACAGCCCCCGCCGCTCCCCCCCCGAACCCCCCTCACACAGACACCCCCCCCCACACCCCCCCTCTCCACCCCCCCTCACACAGACACCCCCCACTCTCCACCCCCCCCACACAGACACCCCCTCACACACACACACACCCTCTACACCCCCCCCACACCCCCCTCTCCACCCCCCCCACACAGACACTCCCTCACACACACACCCCTCTACACCCCCCCCCCACACCCCCCCTCTCCACCCCCCCCACACAGACACCCCCCCCACACCCCCCCTCCACCCCCCCCACACAGACACTCCCCTCACACACACACCCTCTACACCCCCCCCACCCCCCCATACCCCCACACTCCCCCCCCACCCCCACCCCCATACCCCCACACTCCCCCCTCTGCCGACAGCCGCTGTACAGCTGTACGTGGGGTTTGTGCTTTTTTTGTATTTTTTAAAAGACGTTTAAAATGTCTAAAATCCAAACAACAGAGGAAACGTTTCCACCGGAACCCGACACCCAAACCGGGGGCAGAGTGTCTGGGGAGAGGCTGCGAGTGTACAGTGGGTGTTGGAGAGGCCATAGGTCTGAACCTCACCCTCACAGGAGCTCCACACCCACCAGTAATCGAAATACTCATTGCATTTGGTATAACGCCTTATCTCCACTTGTCAGTCGATTGGCAGATCGCTTTCTGGGGTAATAATACCTTTTTTTAAAAAAAATTGGGTCACTCAATCCTCGACTGTGTGTGGAACGCTGCTGTGCGCAATTGGCTGCCGCGTTTCACCCACCAAATCCACAGTCACTACACTTTACATTATATTTTGTGAAGCGCTTTGAGGCCTCTCAACAACGTGTTGAATGTAAGGGTTATTATTTTTGAACTAAAAGCCCGGCCTCATTAACAGTGAGACATACTGTACTGACAGCATGGAGCAGAGAGCTCCAGTGGGGGAGCGAGCACCAGCACAGACATGATGCGGAGAGCGAGCAGGGAAGGGGTGTGTGGTGACTGTGCACTTCCCTTTGGTGGTGGAACCCAAGGCTCTTGATGCCCTTTGCAGTTTGGAGGGGAAGAAGAAGGTGGAAGGGAGTTTAGGAGATGGGGAGATGTCATGTTTCAATGTGGAGCTGGGGGTGTGGAACCTTTTCAGGTGGGTTTCTTAAGCAGAGGATGGGTTTCTGTGTGTGTCGCACACGTGGCTGGAAACCCCCAGGAGGAAGGGTGGGTGGGAGGAAGGGAGGAGCGGGCTGGGCTGGGCTGGGCTCCCAGTCAGAGGTGCTCTGTCTCCGCTTGTGTTGTTGTTGTCTCTGTGAAACAGGATCCAGCATCGCATCGCGTGATGGTTTTCCTGGGAGCTGATATATCTCTGAGCAGCTGGGCCGAGTGAGGTTCCCTCACAGTCAGTGTTGCACTCACAGGCTAACTATAGCCCTGGCCAGGCCAGTGTTGGTGAATCCTTGATTGCCGTGCATAGTCTCTCTCTCTCATTCACTCTCTCGCTTTAATACAATAATAATAATCCTTGCATTTGACCCATTAGCTTTCTGTCACAGACTGTGCAGTGTAATGACTGTTTTGTAGAACGATTTCTTACCAAATTGCACAATTTCAGTCTCAATTATCGCAGGAGCATTTACACATTCTCGCTCACTGTTGAGAGGTCATTGTGGAGTGAAATCCTCGCTCAGTGTTTGAATTTCTCACTATTTACATATGGTCCTGCCCCTCCCTAACCAGCAAATACCTCAGATTCCAGACTCCAACCTGGCTCACTCTTTACTCAGTCCCTAAGATGCAGAGTAAAGCTCCCTCTACACTCTGCGTCCACACTCCCAGGTCAGTGACAGTGCGGGTTGGAGACCTGCAGACCATGTGTGGTTTGTTAGGGTGATGTGTTTATTTTTCCCTCAGGTTTTTGCCATTTTTGCCTTTGCGACGTGCGGAGGTTACTCGGGACAGAGTGTGGTCAATATGACATGTCCGGAGGTCATACCCTTGGAAACCACTCAAATCGTTGTCAGCTTCAGTTACCCTTTCAGGTGGGTGTTGGCAGCTCGTCTCCCTGTGGAGCGTTCAATTTCTCGAGTGTTTTACTGGTGTATTTATACTGGTGGAGTCCTGTAGCTCAGTGGTTAGAGCACTCAGCTTGCAAGCGAGAGGACCTGGGTTGGATTCCCAGGCAGGTCAGGGCGAAACGTTGAGCAAATTTCCTTACTCCACGCTCCTGTTTACCTAGCAGTAAGCAGGAAACCTGCTTGTTAGTTGATTGGAGGATCACTTTCCGGGGGAAATAATGTCTCAAAAAAATAATAACTTGGTCACTCAATCCACGACTGTGTGTCGGACGCTGCTGTACGCAATTGGCTGTCGCATTTTGGCCACAAAATACACAGTCACTACACTTTACAGTGTATCCTGTGAAGCGCTTTGAGACTTGTCAACAATGTGATGAGGCGCTGTATCAAATGCAAGGATTATTATTAATATATTATTCTCTCATGTGCTGCAGATTAAACAAGATCGCTTACGATGCTCCGGGCTGTATAAACCACACGGAGCCACAGAAGCTCTATCTCCAGGGCGACTTGTCTCCGTCCTCAGAGTTCTTTGTGACGATCGGGGCGTTTGCTTTCCTGTGCAGCCTGGCTGCCCTGGTGCTGTACCTGGGCTACCACAGCACCTACCAGGCCAGCAAGAAGCTGCCCATCGCTGTGAGTGCCTCCTTCACACACGCATAATCATGTGTTAGTGTGTCCTCAAGCATGTGTGTGTATGTGTGTGCGCGTGTGAGTGATCACAGTTGTGTGATTCCGTGCGTGTGTGTGATTCCGTGCGTGCGTATGATTGCGTGAGCGTGATTGCCTGTGTGTGTGTGTGTGCAATTGTGTGAGTGATTGCGTGATTGTGTGCGTGTGTGATTGTGTGTGTGATTGCGTGAGTATGTGATTGCGTGTGCAGGAGCGATTGAGGGAATATATAGCCGGCTCCTTGTGATAATGTGGGGGCTCTCAACGCACACCCCTGCCCGAGGCAGTAACTGATCCCACCCCCACCCCCATCTTCTCCCCCAGGACTTCCTGCTGACTGTGCTGTTTGCCTTCCTGTGGCTGGTGTCCTCCTCAGCCTGGGCCCAGGGCCTGACTGACCTGAAATTCGCCACAGCCCCCAGCAACATCATCAGCTCCATCAACCTGTGTCAGAAACAACTGGACGCCTGTACCCCGGGGCAACTGCCCATCATGGGCCGGCTCAATGCCTCCGTGGTGAGTGAGAGGGGCGGGGTCAGGAAGGGGAAGGGTCTGGTGTGGTGGGGGGCTAGCGAGGGAGGAGGTGGGGCGGGGATTGGGCTGGTGTTCGTGGCAGTCAGGGAGGGTGCGGGGGTATTTGGGGTGGTAAGAGGGGGAGTGGAGATGTTGGGGGTTATTGGCGTGGGTAGGTACGGATGGTGATGGGTGGGGTTTGGGTGCGGGTAGTGAGGGGGAATTGGGATGGTGAGGGTGGGACGGGTATTTGGAGTGGCAAGTTATGGGGGGGAGAGTGTGGGTTGGAGTAGGGGGTAAGGGAGGTTAGGGGGAATGGGGCTGATTACTGACGCGCATCTCTCACCCCCACAGATATTCGGCTTTATGAACGTCATCCTGTGGGTTGGGAACGGCTGGTTTGCTTACAAAGAGACAATCTGGCACAAGCCAACAGAGCAGCAGAGCCCAGAGGAGCCAGGGAACATCACATTGCCCTGAGTGCCTGATCCCGGCCCCTCACTGTAGCCTCGTGCCCCCTATTGCCCCCATCCCCCTCTCCCCCTTCCCCCCCATCCCCTCCCCTCCTATCCCCCTCCCCACTCCCTCCCCTCCTATCCCCCTCTCCTCCTATCCCCCTCTCCCCCTGCTCCACTTCCCTACTCTATTCTACCACATCCATTCATACTCTTCCATTTGATTAGCTGACATGACAGTCTCACTGCGCTGGCGGTGGGGGTGGGGGACTATCCTGGCTAACTGCCCAGGCTCTGGGCGAGTGGGGGTGTCCCAGTGCCTGATACTGAGGGAAACAGGGCTACAATCCTATCGGGTCCCCTCTTTGAAGAGCAGCTGCTGACGGGATGGCTGAGGTTTTCTGCGGATGGTATTCGGAAGAGGGGAGTGTTTGAGCCGGGGGGAGGGTGGGGTGGGGGTAGTGCTTGCGGGGATGATGGGGGTTTGTGGCTGGGGTGCTGTTAAAGGCTGTGGATATTTGTATGAACGGGCCGGGATGGAGGTGCTATCTGCTGTTGTGCTTCGGGGGGAGGAAACAAATGGGGGAGCTAGAATCTTGCGCTGGGGGAGAAACAGATGTCACCATTGGAATATTTCACTGTGATGTTTAGTGTTTCTTTTTGCTGTTGGCCTGACCAACTGGGATGAAATTGGCATGACCGGTTGGCGTGAGGTTAGCCTGTTGTTGGCATGATGTTACGATCGAGTGTTGGCGTGAAAACGCCTCTTCCCCTTTCCCCCCACTTCCTGCCCCATCAACGGTTACGTTTTTCCATTCTGCACGTTGGGAAATATTGTATTTGTTTTCTCTGTTGCTCAAATAAAATGTACAAAAAGGGGGGGAATTTTTTTTATCTGTGTTTAGTTCTTCAGAAGAGAGGAAGCTTGGATTACGGTTATTCCACCTTCATTCACAGTCGCTCCAATTTACAGTATATTCTGTAAAGCGCTTTGAGACGTCTTAATGATGCGATGAGGCACTACATCAATTGCAAGGATTATTATTTCCAGCACCTTGGGACATCTTCTCGACTTGAAAGGCGCTACACAAATGTAATTTGCTGTTGTTGCTGTGGACTTGTATTTTTTATCACATTCCCGATGTTAAACCATCTTCACAATAATTACTGTCCAGTGCCTTTTTTTTTGGAGGTGAATCTCACACCCAATGTTACACAATCTATAAGCTATATGTTGTCTTATTATTTATAGGGTAATCTGTGGCATTTAACGGAACCGGATTGTTAGTCAAGTGGGGGGGGAGGTGGGTTCGCTTTCTGGGGGTAATAAAAAATTGGTCCAAATCCCTGACTGTCCAGCACCTTGGGACGTTCCGCCCCCACCCACCCCCCCACCCCACCCACCCCCCCCCACCTCCCCATGTGAAAGGTGCTGTGCCAACGTCATTTTGTATTGCCCTCAATCCACGACTGTTTGTGGGGCCGTCGCTGAGCGCCATTGGCTGCCGTGTGTCGGCCACGAAATACACTTCCGTGTCGATTCGCTTCACGGTATATCCTGCGAAGCGCTTTGGGACGCCTCGACGCACGTGATCAGGCGCCGGGTCCCAATGGAAGAACATTGGCCCTGAAGGCTCCTCAGGGGACAGGGACCAGCGCCACCTGCTGCCCTCCGGCGGCGGCGGCCGGTACTGCGTGTGTGTGGGGGGGGCGGGGCGGTGACGTTCCGCGCTGCGTGCCTGGGCGGCGCGGTGACGCAAGGCTGGCAGCGTCCCGACGTCACGGCGCCGTGCCGGACGCGCGCGCGGTGATGGCGGCTGGGGCGCGCGCACGGAGCGGTGATGGCGGCCCCGGAGCGCAGGCTGCCGAGTCCCGAGGCCTTCGTGGGTCAGTCGTGGAGCAACTGGATCGAGCGGGCCGAGGCCCTGCGCCTGGGGGACGGTGAGTACCTTCAGCCCCCGCCGGCGCCGCCGCCACCCGAGCCCGAGGCCTCGGGCCTTCAACCGTCTGTCTGTGGCGGCGGCGGCGGCGGCCGGAGCGGCGGCGGCGGCTCCCGGGTCCTAGCGCCCCCCCCCCCCGGTCCTGTCGCCCGCCTACGCCGCCCCCCCCCCCCCTCCCCCCCCCTCCCACCACCACCCCTCCCTGGTCCTGGTGCCCCTCCACCTGTGCCCCTCCCCTGGTGCCCGATTCCCCAAGGTTCAGCGCCCTCCCGCCCCCCGATCCTATCCTCTGCCACTTGCCCCTCCCCCCCAGCACCACCCACCCCCTGCCCCCTCCCCCCAGCACCACCCACCCCCTGCCCCCTCCCCCCAGCACCACCCACCCCCTCCCCCTCCCCCAGCACCACCCACCCCTGCCCCTCCCCCAGCACCACCCACCCTGCCCCCTCCCCAGCACCACCCACCCCTGCCCCCTCCCCCCAGCACCACCCACCCCCTGCCCCCTCCCCCCACACCACCCACCCCCTGCCCCCTCCCCCCAACACCACCCACCCCCTCCCCCTCCCCAGCACCACCCACCCCTTCCCCCTCCCCCAGCACCACCCACCCCCCCCCTCCCCCAGCACCACCCACCCCTTGCCCCCTCCCCCCAGCACCACCCACCCCTGCCCCCCCAGCACCACCCCCCCCTGCCCCCTCCCCCCAGCACCACCCACCCCTGCCCCCTCCCCCCAGCACCATCCTCCCTTTGCCCCCCTCTCCTGGGTCCTGCTGCCCTGCCCTGCGCTGCCCTGCCCTGCGTGACAGGTTTGCAGCTGACAGTCACTACCCCACGGCTCTGCTGGAAGGTGTGTGTTGTCGGTCAAGTGAATCCATGTCGGGTTCAGGAGAGTGAACTGAGGTCAAAGCACTTATGGTGGGGGGGTGGGGGGGTTGACTTGTCAAACCTCAGATATTTGTCTCGTTGCGCTGAGGTGAATGTTTATCTTTCTCTCCTTGATGTCTGTCTCGTTCGTTTTCTCTGTCGCTCACTCACTTTCTCTTTCCCCACTCGCATTTCTCTTTCACTCTCTCGTGTTTCTCTTTTTAAATCTCTCTCGCATTTCTCTTTCTGTCTTCATACGTTTCTCTTTCACTCCCTCCCTCTCTCTCTCTCTCTCTCTTTTGCGTTTCTTTTCTAACTAACTGGCTCGCTTCCCCCTTTTTGTTTTGTTTTCTCCTGTTCACTTTCTCTCGACGCACTTTCACTTTCTGTCTCTCGCCCTGCCCTTTGCTGTTACCCAACTGACCGACCAGTGTCTGACAATCCAGACCAGAACGTGATGCCGTGTGGCCCCATCTCCTGCTTCTCTGACGAAAGCAAATAATTATTGTGTGTGTATGTCCCAATATTCTGCTCTCTGCCTCTCTGTTTGGCTCTTTTAAGTATCTTCCCGGGGTAGAGATGTATGGGTACCATGCGCCCTTTGTTTAGCTCACCCGAGTGTACATTATTCATGCCTGAGTGATATGGGGATGTGCCGCTCAAAGCTGGTGGCAGGAGATTATAAAGAGTGGTGATTCCGAGCAGTGTGAAGTCAGTATAATAATAATCTTGACACAGACTGCGAACGATCTCTCTCTCGCCACCCCCACCCCCACGTTTCCCTCCCTGCTCTCCCTCCCTTCCTACTTACTGCTAGGTAAACAGAGGCTTGTGGAATAAGGAAACTTGCCTAACGTTTTGCCCTAATGTTGTTAGAATTCCCATGGACCCGCCGTCAGAGACCAGGTCGGAGCAGCTCTCCCACTGTGCTGGAAGAAATTGCTATTTGTCCCGCTCGGATCTCTTATAAAGGAAACCCAATTGCCTATTGATAACAGATACAAATCCTGGTATCTCTGTCGCTCTCCTTTTCCCCTCCCTGAAGGCGCCTAGGTGTGGCAGCCTCTGGCTCAGGTATCCCCACTTAGCCTGGCTCAGGTCATAATAAAATAATAATAATCTTTACATTTGATACAGCGCCTTGCCTTTCATGTTGGGAGGACGTTTCAAAGCGACTCGTAGAATACACCCCTAAAGTGCAGTGATTTATGTTCTTTGTAGGCGAACACAGAAGCTAATCTGTACACAGCTACGTCCCACAAACAGCCATGAAGTGAATGAGTGATTTTATTTGGGGGGGGATTGTGAGCTAAGATCCATAGTGGGGACTCTCCATGAGAAAGCAGCATCCCTTTAACTTGCTGTGGTGTGGAGACATTCATCTATCACACTACATTGGAGAGGCATGTTAGGCTGTCTCTGTGTGTGTGTATGTGTTTGCATGTGCTCATGTGCTGTGTGTGTGCGCGCTGGGTGGGAGGGTGGGGGAGGGCGGTGAGCTAACTCACCAGGAATTTCACATGTGCACAAATATCAGGTAATAAGCGTGAGGATTTTTTATTCCAAATCTTCCAATGTCAGGGAGTGACAGCAGGCCTGGGAAACACTGCTCTGTCAGCCTGCTGGGGAGGGAGGGGGAGAGATAGGGGGTGTCTCCCAGCCGTAGTGAGCAAGCAAACAGCAGTGGCTTATGAGGAGCTGTATATCTCCATCTCCAGCCCTGTGTCTGTGATTGGGCCTGTATCTGATCTCTGCTCTCTCTCTCTCTCTCTCTGTCTCCTGTTCCAGACTCTTGCTGACTAACCAGCATGTGCGCTGAGGGAAAGAAAGAAGCTACGCATTTGATTTTTTTCTCCTGATTTTAAAATCTCCCAGCAGTTGTGATTTTTATTGCTGTACTGTGCCAAGCAGTGTGCAACTCAAACCCTTTGTCCAGTGTGATTTATTTTATTTTAAATACAGTCATTTCTGAAGCTTAGTTGTTGCATACTGCCTAGTGGGTCAAATAATAATAATAATCCTCGCATTTGCTATAGTTTATCCTTATCATGTCTTCGAAACGTCTCAAAGAGCTTCACAGAATATACTGTTAAGGGAATTGACTGTGTATTTTGTGGGCAAAATCCTGTTTTTACACATCCATGCTCAGTGTCTGGGGTTTGTCCTGTTTATTATGGCTGATATATCTTAAGCCCTTGTTCGCTTCTTCCTGGTTTTCTTCTCTAACCCCCTCCTCCCTGCACACACACAGGCGCTCCCCTCCCCTCCCCACACACACACACACACACACACACACAGTTCCAGGTTAGTCCCAGGCACCTGGAACTGTGTACCTGGATTGGGGTGCAGTGTAGAGCAGAAAGCAAGGGCACAAGGCAATCAGAAAGGCTAACTGGATGCTCAGCTGGGCTTAATAATAAGGGATGCGGAATATAAGAGCGAGGAAGTGCTGCTCCAGTTGTAGAGAACGCTGGACAGACCTGGATTGGACATTTGTGTTGAGTTTTGTGCACCAAGCTTTGGGATTGATATCCTCGCCAGACTGGGCGGTTTCCCCAGCGTTGATTCCCCAGATTGATACCTGGGAGAGTTAGGATGGGTAAATGTGGGTTCTATCCCCCAGAGCCGAGGAGGTTAAAGGGTAATCGTGTTTAAAATGATGAAAGGAATTGACAAACTAGATGGGGACAAGGCTCTCCTCTCCTCCAGCAGAGGGAGCGCACATCAGGGGAGATAATCTTACAATTAGAGCTCAGCTGGTTAGTTAGAGTGAGACGATGGGCTGTGAGGATGGGGAATGCACTGACCCCTAATGGTCCAGAGACACAGAATTGTTTGGGATGTTTCAAAGGTAGACAGTGTGTGTGGGAAACCAGGGTGGAGAAAAGACAGAGAAATGGGATTGAAAGATCTGTCATGATTTAATAAAATGGTGGACGGGGTTGGTGGACTGTAAGTCATTACAATGCCTCCTCCCAACCCCACCACCGATCTGTTTATGTTAGCTGATCTCACTTGGTGGGAGGGGTGGGGGGAGCAGTTTGGGTGAACCCCAGTCTCAGCTTCTCTGAACGTGTGAGCAAGTGAGTGAGGAATGTTCAGACAGATTTCCACTCCGGGTGCTAATCCAGTCTGCGTTACTGTTCCCCTTTTCACATGAACCCTCCCCCTCTGTCTCTAAACACCGGGTAAAAACTGCGCAGCCAAAACACGTGAGAGAAATCCCGAGGATTGGGATGATTCAACTTAAATCATTTTTTTTAGAAAAAAATGTCTGTAAGTGACTTGAACGGCAACACAAGTTAATTTGGAAATATCCCAATGCTTTTGCAGTTTCTCGCACCCGGGGGGGGGGGGGGGAGGGGTGGGAGGAGGGGGTGGGGGCTGTGCTGCACTACATTCCATGAGGGGGTGAGTGCTGGATGGTAAATGTTGTGCTGGTTTCTGTGTCTGTGTGTTTGGGGGTTCCCATCAGCTGCTACTAATTGGAGTCAGTGGCTTCTCCCTATGTGAAGTCTTTAATGTTCATCATTTTCAAACATCTGTTTTCTCTGAATTCAGTGTGTGTGTGTGTGTGTGTGTGCACCACAGTAGGTTCCTGCTCTTTTCTGTATCTTGCACTTTTCTGCCCTCTCCCTCTCTATGTTGGGGTCACAGCTCCTCTCCTGTGCCTTGCCTCCATGTGTTAGTCCGCCTGCCTTTTTCATCTCCACCCCACCCCCACATCGCAAGTTCTGTTTTCCTCCATTATTGTAACATTTAATGTTGTTTTTTCCAGGTCTGGAATCCGAGGACTGCGGGAAGGATGGGAGGAAAAAGATTGAAACAGTCAGACTGATCCGGGAAGGTGAGGAAACAACAGGAGTGAGTGGGGGGGATAAGTCCTGGCCTTTCTGCAGTAATTGTTATCCTGGCGACCATTAACCACTGATGTTTCAACTTCCTTTTAATCTTCTCTCTCCTCTGGGCACAGTTTAGGGGTGTCAGGTGTCTCTAGAGCCCACATAGTGATTGTCACCAGGGGATTCATCTATTGGGGGTATCACAGCCCCAATTGTGTCTTCATCCCCCTTCCCGAACTCCACACATTGCATCTTCCAAGATACGGGGGTGGGGGGGGTGGGGGATGCTCTCTGGATAGCGATTAGGAGCAGGGAACCCAGGCTGATTCACGCTCTGTCGCCCTGTCTGCTTAACCTCAGTTGAGAGCACAGTTTGAACAACTGGTGGATAAACACACTGAGCCATGGTGGGGCTGGGGGTGTGGTGGGAAGCTGTGTGTGTGGATCCTCCCTGTTCTCCACACACATATAACAGGAATGAGATAACAGCACAACCCGGGTATCGAACATATGACCTTCTGGGTGTCAATCACACACACTGGGCTTCACCCACTGACCCTCAGCCCAGCAGAATGCAGTGTTTGAAGTGAGTAAACCTTAGCCTTGTGATGAGCGTGTGTTAAGCAAGGAAGCTTACGGGTAAAGTGTAATATAATATCTGGAGTTTCTTGTTTCAATGTTAAAGCCTTTGAGAGAATGTGAGTTAGAAACCACAGTCACCTTCCCCAGCGCCAGCTGTGAGTGGCTTTCGGTTAACAAGACATTTGGTTTTCTAAGAAGTGAAAGTTCACAGCACAGAAAAGGCCCTTCAGCCCATCGTGTCCGAGCGGGTTTAACAGTGTCAATAACTAAACGATGCGTTGCACCCCATATGCAGTCAGCAGCCACATGGTAATAGTAATCTACCAGCAGGTCTCATGTGTCTCTACCCCCCCCACCCCCCCCCCCCACCCACTCCAGGCCAGGTTACTGTGTGCATTCCCACAGCAAGCCCAGGGGCTGAGCCCCATCGTGCCCTCACTCACCCGACGTCCACAACGATGGATGGGGGGAGACACGGGGGGAGGGGGAGCAAAGGGGAAGTGGGAGACTCGGGGGAGGGGGAGCGAGGGGTGGTGAGCGAGTGCTGAGGGTATTCCCGTCTGTTTTAGATATGCCGATCTTCGGGCACTGTCCAGCCCACGACGAGTTCTTCCTGGTAGTGTGCAACCACTGTGGGCAAGTGGTGAAACCTCAGGCATTCCAGACTCACTGTGGTGAGTATTTCCTGTGTCCTGTCCATCCCGTCTGCCTACAGAGTATAGTCACCTCACCTCACAGCAAATCCTGTCAAGCGCTTTGAGACATCCTCCCAAAGTGAAAGGCGCTGTAAACTATAAATACATTAACTCTGCCAGTGTGAAGAGCTCCGAGATATTACCCAGCATGAAGGGCACTGTATAAATCCATGTTATTGTTGATGTAAACTGTTGTTGTTGTTTTCTTCCTTCCTCCCCTCTCCCCACCCCCGGTAAAGCCTGGTTGATGTATGATCAATAAAAGTTGCTTCTGCCCTAAAGCAAGAATCCCACAATCACTCCCTTTATTTACTCCTTTGCCAGAGCGCAGACATGGGCCTTGGAACAAACTCTCAGCACGAAAACCTCCTGCCTCACATTTCACAAGCTCCACCGTGCTGCAGAAATCCCGGTCCAGTGTCACTCAGCCCGCGGTTACCCTGCCCAGGGCATCCAAAGAGAAGGTCCAACAACAGAGCTCGGCCAACAAGACAACCCAATCAGACGTGCCTTCAAAAGGACCCAAGGAGAATCTCTGGTAATTCAGGGGCCAATGTTTCTCTATCAGTGTTTTCCACTTAACGCTTCCAATGGTAACTGAGTCTGAGTAGGTGGCATGCAATTCTCAGCTTGGTTTGGAGACTCTTAAGCACCATGATAGGTTTCCGCTTGTGACAGACACCCACTGCCCAAACAAACCCTGAGCTTATTCCCCTTTTTTTTACCAATTCGCTGCAGTGGGACTTATTGTAATATGTGTTTCCCTCCCTCCCCTCCAGCTTGTTTGTTCCTGTGGTCAACCTGGAAAAGATCCCGTCTCTGGGAAAGCCGGACGGCTCCTGTATTAAGTTGAACTCCAAACCCTCTGCCTCGTCCCCCTCCTCCCCACTCCCCCCCATGGCAGCCCCAGGGGGCAAGGCAGGCTCTGCAGCAAGGCCGGGGGTAGCGGCCAGCATCAAGCCTGCCCCTACCCCACCATCTGCTCCAGCCACACAGAATGGCCAAGGGGATCTGTCCCCTGTGCTAGAAGAGCGGATGCTGAACAACAGGAAAAACAGCCACAAAGTGTACCGACGTGTTTTAGGTGAGTCTGGGCTTACCCCCCAATACTGATCATGCATCAGCCGCTGTTTGGGGAACAGACCTCATGCTTGTGTAATGCACATCCGAGCTCGGCTGCCACAGCCTGGCTAGACAGGCTGGGGGCACCTGAGACCTTTAACAGGAAACAGCTGTGGTGCTGTAACTTCTCCCTGTTTCTCTGCAGAGAAAGAATGCGAGCTGGATAAACACTGCGGAGTAATGGACCCAGAAACTAAAAAGCCTTGCACCCGCTCGCTAACCTGTAAGGTAATCTCTCGCCCACTCGCCTCCTTACACCTCAGGCCACGTTGTGTGTTTCAGGCAAATCTCTGGGCAGCTCGGCTGCCTCGACACGGGGTCCGTGCAGGTGTGTGCTGATAACCCACGGTCACTGCTGTGAGCCAGTCACGAGTTGATGTTGAAGTTTAAGTTCAGTTCATGTCAAGCTTCTGCATTTGTTGACACTGATCGCTTAGAGAAGGGGAGTAAAATGGGAGTTTAGAAGTGCAAATGTGGGTCTATTTTTGGAAGGGTTCAGTGTGTTGATACAAATAGGGGAGGGGTCCTTCGTTCCCCAGGGTTGTGACAGCCTATGTTAGATTGTGTCTGCTGGGAGCTTGCAGTGTCATGCCCAGCACACTGCATTTACCAAGAAACCCCACCCGCATACTGATGGTATGTTGACACGTCCATCTGTGCTGGGTTACCGATCTCAGCGGGTGGCAGCATGACTGGCCTCCGGGGCGGGGAATCAGTCAGTGTTCCTGCTCCTGATCATTCTTTCTGGGTGTCAGGTGGGGGCAGGGTTGGGTGGTTGAATTACCTGCTGACACGACAGTCTCTATGTCACTGCTCACACCTGAATAGTGGGTGATGGAACAAAACGGCTTTCCCAGGGTATGGGAAAAAAAGGTTCTGTCTCTTCTGAGGAGAGAGATGGAGGGGATAACATTGATGAAAAAATCAGTCTGATTTACTGTGTGTGTGTGTGTGAGTGAGCATGTGAGTGTGCGTGTGTGTGTATGTGAGAGAGAGCAAGAGCTAAGTATCAGTGGCGGGAGAGGCCAGTAATAAGTTGTGACAGTGAAGCTTGCAGGTTACGAATTGACCTTGTCTTGTTGTTTCAGACCCACTCGCTGACCCAGAGACGGAAGGTGCTGGGCCGGAGGCTGGAGTTTGACGAGCTGTTAGCCGAGCACCGGGCCAATACCAGGAGCAAGGAGGCTGCCAAGGCCGGCAAGCAGCAGCCGCGGGAGCCAGCGACTCCGGCACAAACACAGGAGATGGCAGCCACTGACTCGGGGCAGCCACTGAGAGAGTCCCCGAGCACAGCCAAGTCGCACAGCTGTCCAGCCTCAAGGTATGGTAAGCCTAGGCACTGCCGCGAGGTGCTGAAGACTGACATGTGGGTCAGGTTTCAACAGGTTGTGCATCGGGAGGAGCTGGAACGGGAGTCAGACGTGTAAATGCCTGTAGATTGTAACGCAGCCTGCTGTGCAGCGCTTCACATTCAATCAAGGCTATAGCTGTAGTGGAGGGGACAGATCCGGGCAAGTCACCCACAGTCACACCACCTCACAGTGTCGCCTGTGAAGCGCTTTGAGATGTCTGGGTGACGGATAGACCCAATGGGAGGAGATCATCATTGTCTTATCTTCTCATCACCCACTGCTGCCTGTTCACCACTAGATGGCGGTGCACTGTGTAAACAAAGAGCAGCGCCACCTGCTGGCAGGACGGGACCTTCCCAGCACCACACCACATCCCATCACTTTGACACTGAATATGGAATTGGAAGAATTTGTCCCATTCGCTCCCACATGAGGGTTATTATTAATCAGCCGAGAGCTAAATTGTTCCCTTCTCTGCAGTCGAGCTTGGAGCATTAGCACAGTCATCCCCACAATGTTAGCCTATCACAGGACACTATTTACGGACAACACCTTAGGGTTTGTGCATTGTTGAAACCAGAAACGTCTTGCTCTACATTCCCATCGTTTCTCAAAGGAATTCCTTCCTAACGGCCAGCGGGAGGGACCTCTGCTCTGGGAATAGAAAGCATTGAGTGTGGTTAGGATTTCACATTGAAGAAGATTAGACTCCAGAATTTATTGTGCCACAGTTCGGAGGCCGCCACCTTTTCATCCACTTAAAAGCGTCTCAATCTTTTTTTTTCCTGTACAGGTTTACATCAGCATGTGACGTGACAGGTGTGGGGTCAGCCCAGGATGAGCCGGAACTGGAAACCCCGTTCCCGCTGTTCAGGTTTGAGCTGGACACTCGGATATCCAGCGAGGAGAGCGAGGGGGAAACGGCTGAGGAGGCAGAAAAGTTGGGCTGTCGGTATTCCCGGCTCCATCCCAAGCCTATTGCAGTAAGTGACCATCTGTCCCGGGCACTAGTTGCTGACTCAGTCACAGCACCAATGACATTAGCCTGAGAGGGTCACAATATAACCAGCAAGTTTTAACAATAGAAGCGACAACACAGAAGGAGGACGAGAGAGACAGGGCAATGTGCAGCTGTGAGCTGCTAACACCTGCTGATAGAGCTCTGACAAAGCCGAGACGTGACCCTGTTTCTCTCTAACTCAGACGCTGATGGGTATTTCCAGCATCTCCTGGCTTGTGAGCATTTGCTTACAAACTACACTTTGCAGTAATATAATAATAATGATCCATGCATTTGACATAGTTCCTTATCACATCGTTGAGATGTCTCAAAGCGCTTCTATGAAACTCCTATGAAGGACTTGAGACGTCTTCCCAATATAGATATACAAAAACATATAATAATGTTTGTTTCCCAAATCCCCATCGTGCTTGATTGGGGAGCGAGGAGCTGAGCTAAGCCCTGACGGACTGACTGTCACCTCTCTTCCTCCACCAGTTTTGCACTTTTGGAAGCCGGATGGTTGGCCGAGGTTGCTACGCGTTCGACAGGCGACTGAATCACTTGCGCTCAGCCCTGAACTCCATGGTGGAAAGGCACCTCAACTCCCAGATGTGGAGGTGAGTTTCCAGCAGATTTGTTCTATGATTCTGTGACAGACGTTCGGATGCTGACTGCATGGGGGGCGCATGGGAGGAATTATCTTAAACTGATGACTATTTTCTTTCAAATGCAGGAAGATTCCTCCGGCGTCCGATTGCCAGGCTGTGCCGCTGTCGGTGCCCGCGCCCTCGGCAGCCTTTCTCTGCCCGCAGTCCCTCAGTGCCTCAGTGTCCTGTCTTCCAGCCACCGCCTCCTCCTGCTGCCCCAGTGCTGTGTCTGCCCAGACCAAGCCAGCGTCCCCCAGCCTGGCGGACCCCTCTCGCACTTCCACCACCACCTGTGCCCTGTCGGACCCCAGCCCCCTGTCCCCCCCGCCCCCCGTCCTCCCCCCGTCCCCGCCCTTCAGCAAGATGCCTTCAGCCAAGAGCAGCAAGTCGTCGCGGCTCAAGGAGAGCCCGCAGCCCGGCAAGCGGAAAAAGAACGCGGCTGCCTCCGTGCCGGAGCCTTCCCCGAAAAGGAACTGTGTGCTGGGAACAAGCCGGCCCGGCTCGGCGTCCTGCGCCGGCTCCAGCGACCGCTCCCCCCAACGCAATACCCCCCCCCACAAAGCCAACAACGGCATCGCCCCCCACGGCAACAAGGCCGGCCGCTCAGGACAAAGTGGAATCCAGGGACATTCAGGGAATTGTGTGAAAGGGACGGCGCGGACGGCAGATCGGGACAGTCGGCAGGCGGAGGGCCGCAGGCTGCTGGTGCCCTCCCTCGCGGCCACCCTCTCCCTGGCCAAGGCCGAGGGCAGGAAGAGAAAGAATACAGCCTCATACTCCAAACCCCCCAAAATCGCCAAAGCCCCCGAGCTGAGCTTCGTGCAGAGGAAACGGGAGGAGCAGATCCTCACAGCCACGCGAGCCCAGAACAACACTCACTCCCACAAGGTACAGCCCTCAGTGATGATCACCTGCCTGAGTCACAGGCCCGTCAGTGCTGCCTCGCTGCATGTTGTCCTGGGCTGAACCTCACTATCTCAGGCTGGTACCTCAATTGGAGTTGAGGTTCAGATCAGCCATGATCTAATAGAATGGCGGAAGAGGTTTGAGGGGCTGAATGGCTTACTCCTGTTCCTATGTTCCCTAACTATCTCAGGCTAGAGCTAGCCGAATAAGCCCTCAGCCATGTGAGGGGCCAAAAGGCTAACTTACTATGGCCGTGTAACACATTGGTAATCTTCCCTCTTTTTTTTTCTAGGCAAAAATGCGTCCTTGAAAGTGAGCCCCCGCCAGCTACGCAGCGTCAGATTGGGAACCCCCCTCTCCCCACCCAACAGCTCAGCTCCCCCTGAGCACAGGGTCCTCAGTCACACACAGAGAAGTGGAGAAAGAGACCTATATGAACTATCTTCGTCAGTACAATCTGCTCCTGATGCTCTCGACCCTTTTCGAGATCTACATGATGTTTGTAGCTGGAGTTTGGTAACGCTCAGCGTTCCAACCGAACAAACTCTAAACCTACGGAAATCCCTCCTCAAGCTTCCGGGAGCCTCCTTGTTTCCGGCCTTACTCTGCACTGATCCAAAACGCTCCTGAAGAGAGGAGAAGTGACTGGGAGTTGGATTGTCGTCCGTCTGAAGCTTTTATGCAATTAAACACCGTACAGAAGTGTGAGAATTTATCATCGGAAATCTCTCCAAAATTGGAGAAGGGAGGGGGGAAAGAGAGAGGAAATTGCATCCATACTCGCTGGAGATTAAATATAAACACATTTACCTCAACAAACTGCGATGAAAGGACACTGAAGGATAGGAATGGTTTGATTTTTCTTCTTTCAGAAGTAGCCGGTGGGAGGAAGGGGGAGGGGAGTTTCAGGGTAAAATTTCTTTTATGATTGAAAGTGGAAGAGGGGATGAGGAGAAGGAGAATCCTCTACCGTCTCCCTATTCCTGATCCCAAATCCTGCAGATCACCTCGGGGCTGTGTGGGGGACCGGTCGCCTTTTGTCTATGAAATAATTACTCCAGTTGACAGTAATTACCTGTGAGTGCTTTGAGGCCCAATGAGGTGCTACATATATATAATATATTGTATAATATATATGTGTGTGTGTGAGTGATCACTGCAGGATCTAAATGTTACTTTTAAAAGTCAATTTTCCAAACCAGGAGCGGAGGAGTTTTGAATCGCCCCGAATCTCTCCTCTTGAGTGTTGTTCTGCGGCACAGAGAGAGAAACAGACTGCGTGAAATTCCTGCACTCTTCCCCCACTGCAGGGGATAGGTGACGAGGAAGGAGTGGGGGAAGTGGGGTGGGGGCAGGTGTCCAATGTACTCACATCTAGCAATCATGTCTTTCCCCTTCTCCCCTCCCTCCCTCTCTCTTCTTCCACTTGATTTGATTATTCTGAATGGAAAAAGTTCCAAGTCGAGCCATTTCTAGCTCCCAATACGCTGAGCAGCATTTCCACACCGTTTGTCACTTGAAACTTCTACACAGTCAATCCTCTTCACAGTATATCCTATGAAGCGCTTTAAGACGTCTTGACAACGTGATAAGGCGCTGTATCAAATTCAAGGATTATTATTTTATTATTTGTGGTGGATGAGACGTGCCCTGTTCTCCCTTGATCCCACTCCGCACTTTCCCTCCGGGTGTCTATTAACCCTTCTGAGAACTGAACGACCTTTTTATTTTATTTTCTTTAAAACTTCAGACTTTTTTTAAGAAAAAAAACTATATAATATATTTTTTTAAAAAGATTATTTTTGAGTGAGTTAGTTACCTTTACTGCCAGGAGCTGTGGAGAGTTCGGGGTGGGAGGGGGGCGGGACTGGACGCGGGTTCTTGGTTCAGTTTATCTCAGTAATATTTGACAATTTCTCTCTTTCACAACGATTTTCTGTTGTCCTTCAGTGATCGAAAGGGTTAAATTATAGGAGAAGGGGGAGAGGGAAAGACCCCACAAGGGAACCTGCTATTGATATCACCTGGATTATGTTCCTGGTCTCAGCTGTACCCCCACAGGACGAAGCTGTCATGGTTTGAAGTTCACCACTATGGCCGTGTGTTTTTGTGTTCCACAGCAATGTGTTATTTTGGTGGGGGGTTGGAATGGGGATGAGGGCAAGAGAAGAATTTGACAACCACCTGCCTTAAGGAGCCAGTTCAGTCCCTAAGGTACCCAGCACAGGTTGCAGCTGATGACAGATCCTAAGTACCTATTGTTGTGGAGGTTGCAACTGCCAAGGTGTGAGAATGACGGCCACATTTCCGGGAATAGTTGTAAACTGTGTATTGATCGATTATGCAAATATCTTTTTGTATTTGACCTAGTAATGACACATTGTCTATAATATTTTACAGTTTTGAAATGGTCATATATTATATATACGTGATCAGAGACAGCCGATTCCAGACCAGACCGTTCCCTTTGCAGGGTTTGGCTGGTATCAGATGATGGGGGAATGTCAGCCAACCCACTCCATTCCACCGATCACAGCATCCAAATAGGATTGTTTAGTTTTTTTTAAAAAATTTGCAATCTGTTATATGGCTGAATAGGAAATCTCCAGTCTAATCCCACCTGTACCTCATTACTCCTAGAGTAGATCTACAATATACAGTGTGGTTCCTTATCAGTTGGGGAAGGAGCACCGAGGGTGACTTCTGTCCACAGCAGCCGCCCTCCCCATAACTTAATAACATAAAGAGAGTCAACAAGTAATTTGGGATTGTGAAAATTAAGGGTTATTTCAGGGCTAGGGACTAGTCGTGTGCTGCTGTGTTGAGACACAGTAGTCCAGACACCCAGCATAATGAGCAACTCTGTCAATTTATCATGTCGTCGCAGATCTTTCAATCCCTTTCCCCCCCCAAACCCGATAAAGACCTTACTTCCCAACTATCAGTCGATCTCCCTCCCTTTTAAACATCCCAATTAATTCTGCCCCCACCTCCCCTCCCAATCACAGCACGGGCAGGCATGGGTTCCAGCATGTTGTGTGTTGATCCCTTTCATCAACACCGTACTCCTAGTTGTCGCTGCTGGTGCTTTCTCAGTTCATTGGTTCCACATTCCTTCTATCATCTGATCAGGGCCAGAAAAGCCTGGCTCCT
Organism: Callorhinchus milii; assembly: GCF_018977255.1. Lineage (NCBI taxonomy): Eukaryota > Metazoa > Chordata > Chondrichthyes > Chimaeriformes > Callorhinchidae > Callorhinchus > Callorhinchus milii. Next base: position 374,468 of record NW_024704760.1, on the reverse strand, counting down.
CCACTCCTGCTGGAGAGACACTTGCTTTAGACGATTACCTTATTATAACTAATATTTATGGGTTTTTTTTACATTGAATTTAGACCTGTTTTTGTTTTTATAAGCAAATAAATGTATAATTGATAACACCCGTACGAAATGGTTTGAATAAAGTTTCTGTTGTTTATCTAGTTTGCATCTCTGTTTGGTAAGCAATAGACGATTTTTAAAAAAAAATAAAGTTTATTAGAATTTTTCAAGATTGATTGCCATGAGTTCTGTCCATAATGGTTTTGTGAACACAACAGCTCAATGACGACACAAGATAAGGGATTCAGGTGTGGGGTTTACATGTTGGCTTGGAATGTGATGCGACTTACATATAACATGCCGCAGAGGTTAGGGCTGGTTGATGTGGTCATAAATAACATACACAGTGTTGGCTCAGCATTGCCACCAGAAGAGTTAAGAGGGAGAGTCAGAAGAAATTCACAGGGTTATCGCCACCTCACACCTGTGCCCATGTCACACCTGTGCCCATGTCACACCTGTGCCCATGTCACACCTGTGCCCATGTCACACCTGTGCCATGTCACACCTGTGCCATGTCACACCTGTGCCATGTCACACCTGTGCCATGTCACACCTGTGCCATGTCACACCTGTCCCATGTCACACCTGTCCCATGTCACACCTGTGCCATGTCACACCTGTCCCATGTCACACCTGTCCCATGTCACACCTGTCCCTATGTCACACCTGTGCCATGTCACACCTGTGCCCATGTCACACCTGTCCCTATGTCACACCTGTGCCTATGTCACACCTGTGCCCATGTCACACCTGTCCCTATGTCACACCTGTGCCCATGTCACACCTGTGCCCATGTCACACCTGTCCCATGTCACACCTGTCCCTATGTCACACCTGTGCCTATGTCACACCTGTGCCCATGTCACACCTGTCCCTATGTCACACCTGTCCCCACGTCACACCTGTCCCAATGTCACACCTGTCCCATGTCACACCCCACGTGACAGAATGCCTCTCCCATTGGCTGCTCGGCCTGTCAGTCACGCTGGCTCCCCTACGCACTTCCGGGGCGGGTCAGACGCGCGGCCTACCCGGGGCTTGAAGCCTGGCACTTTCCTGGAGCTGCCGCCGGGAGTGAGGGAGGATGAGGAGCCCTCAGCGGCTGCCCGGGCCCTACGCCGCCAGGAACTCGGGGTCGCGGCGCTGCGGTCTGGAGCTGTGGCTGCGCAGGGCGGCGGCAGCGGCGGCGCATCTCAGCGGCTTCGGCCTCAGCCTCGGCGGCGCAGCGCTCGGCAGACCCGGGTCCAGTGAGTGTGTGGCAGTGCCGTACAGTGCCGTACAGTGTGTAATAGTGTGTAATACAGTGTCTAATACAGTGTGTAATACAGTGTGTAATAGTGTCTAATACAGTGTGTAATACAGTGTGTAATAGTGTGTAATACAGTATCTAATATAGTGTGTAATAGTGTGTAATATAGTGTGTAATACAGTGTCTAATACAGTGTGTAATATAGTGTGTAATAGTGTGTAATACAGTGTGTAATAGTGTGTAATACAGTGTATAGTATAGGGTAGAGGCGCGGCTCCAGTGAGTATTTAATGCAGTATATACAGCACATTACAGCAATATATAATACAGTATATAATACACAGCACAATGTACACACTATATACACAGCACTATGTACACACTGTGTACACACTGTACAATGTATACGCCAACAATATACTGTATGTATACCACACTGTATGTACATACTGACATTACTACTACTATATACTGTATATTACACACACACAAGGTATATAATTTGTACACTGTATATACTCACACACAATACACTATATAATATAGGTATAAACACACACTGTATACCACACATATATACACGTATCGTACATAATAAATACACTATATACATCATATATACATATTAACTGTAATACTCACAGACATTGTATATAACATATACACACAGACGCTACACTTATACACCATATCTTTGTGATGTACAGTACGAGTGTCGCTCCTCAGATTGTTTGAATGTCTGGTTTTGTTTTTCAGGTCTCTTCTCCTGGCATCCCGCCTGCATGACCTTTGGAGTAAGTGTTTCTAAAAATTTCAACTAGAAATCACTCGCACAAGTTAAGGTTCATGCATTAGATATTAATAATAATAATAATCTTGCATTTGATTTAGCGCTTTTCACGTCGAGAGGACGTCCCAAAGCGCTTCACAGAACACACTGTAAAGTGAATTGACTGTATATTTGTGGGCGAACGCGGCAGCCAATTGCGCACAGCAATGACCCACAAACAGTCATATGGATTGAAAATGACCAATTTATTATTGTTGTTGGGTTTTGGAGGATTATTATTAGGCTCTGTGTGGAGTAAGGAAACTTGCCCGAGGTTTGGCCCTGACTGACCCCCCGGGGATTGAACTCAGGTCTCTCACTTGCAAAGCGAGTGCTCTAACCACTGAGCTACAGGACTCCACTAACTGATATTCAACTCCTGTTCACCTAACTCCACTGATATTCAACTAACTTCGCGAACATCACTGAGCTTAATTTCACTGTGAGACTCTGCAAAGTCTCGGTTTGCGGTTGTGTTTATTGTGCATGGTTGAGTAGATCCATTTAGTTTGGTTTCACTGATGTATTAAGTGAGGTGGTGACTGACATTTTAAACAACAATTACCTCTGGCTATGTGCAACACTCACAGGACGGTGATGTTTCAGACGAGGATTCGCTTTCTAAGAGCAGTCGTAGATTTGCTTTGAAAATATTTCTTTCAGGTTTACTTTCTACAGTATTAAAGTCAGGTTCTGCAATTGTTTATTTTTAATATATATAGTGAGCAGTGGAGCCGTACACACCTGGATGGGCGCTGGGGCTTAACTCCCAATCAGCTCTGAGGGAGGTGGGATAGCACCAGGCGCAAGACAATTGTACAGGATTGGGGTGTGCTCTCATCCTCGAACACCCTCCCCCGCCACCTTACTAAAAATGATTGCCCACAGGTGTGCAGTGAGGACAGAAACAGGCTTGGTTGCAGACCCTGAGGTTCAGGAGAGGAAGGGGCAGGAGAGAACAGACGGTAAAACAATGGCATTACCCTAACATTGCCCGCGTGTGTTCTGTTTTTTCCAGTTCTGCTTCTGTGTGACAGAGGCCATCCTCATCTTCTCTCCAGACAGCTCCCCTTTCTTCCTTTGCTCCTTCAAAGCCAAGGTGCGGATCCACTGGATCCTGCAGGTTCTGGCCACTCTGGCCTCCTCCACCGGCCTGGTCTTTATCTTTGCCAGCAAGAACGTCTCTGAGCTGCCTCACCTGACCTCGTGGCACAGCCTGCTGGGAGTGGGGACGATGGTGGCTGTGTGTGGGCAGATGGCATGTGGAATTCTGCTCCTGTTCCCACAGTTGATCAACACCTACTCAGTGACGCGTTTGAGGCTTTACCACGCCACTTGTGGGTTGGTGGCTTACCTCATGGCTACAGCTACGGTGATCTCAGGGATGTGCTCGAACTGGTTCCAGGCTCAGATTGGTGGTGTTCTGTGGTACCTGTGTGTGATGCTGCCCCTCGTGCCCGCCCTAGTGGTCATGCACCAAATTAACAACGCTTTCCTCTCCAAGAAGAAAATAGAGATCTAGCACCGTGGCGGTGGGTCAGTGATGGCCAGGAGCTATTTGCACGCAGTGGTTGTACGAGCTAAGCCTAGGGTGGAGCTGACGGCTGGCTGGGACTTTAGCCTCTTCACCTGGTCAACGAGTATCAGTGTGAAATCGATTTCCGAGTTTGAAGTGGAGCTGAAGAATTTGGAAGATGTTTCTTATTCCTGCTGTGTTGTGCTCCCATCACAAGGGGGTGTCCATGAACAATGTTGCCTCGACCCATCTTTTGAGGGGAGATCTCTTTGCCTCTCCCTGTTGGCTGCTCTGAGATGGGAAGTTGCCTCTGATCACAGTGACGGAGATTCTTAGTAACCTTGTGAATGTTTATATCTAACCGGTATTCCTCGCGGTACAAAGGGAACTAATCAAGCACGTGTAGAAATAGTCCATGTTTGTCCAAGTGTGTAATGGTGTTTGTGAAACAATTATGGCAGCATCTTTATCTAACTGTTCTATTTGGGGTTATAGATGCATGTACTGCGATTTCCCCCACACAGTACATTGAGTCCTGTGCGATCAGGGGGGAGTGCAGAGAAGACCCTCAGTTGCTTTTATGAGTGGGGACAATAGAGCCTCTCTGTAATCTCTCAGCCTCGCTGGGGGACGGAGGAAGAGAAAACGAGGTCCTTATGTCCTCACAAGTAGCAGCAACAGCAGAGCTGTGGAATCGGGAACTGGTCCAATCCAGAGCCCTCCTGAGAGTACAGTACAGTAACACACAGCATATCTGTTGTTAAACCCACATTAGGTACCTGTTTTGCCACCTGTTTTTTAAAATGAAAATGGGAGATATTTTAATTACTTTATTTGGATGATTCCGAATCACTTGTGGTAAATGAGCATAGAGATTTTAGGTCATTTTAATCAAGTTTTCTGATTAGCTGTATCAAAAGCTTTGTTGCTGAGCAAGTCAGCTCTGTCCTGTCCTTGTGAATAATACCTGCTGAATCTTGTGTGTGACTGGGACGCTGCCTCGCGTGAGGGGCGCTAGATAAATGCAAGTCCTTGTGTGTGATTGGGAATAGCTAAAAATGTGGTGAAACGTGATCTTTACTGTAAGGAGGTGTTTTATACTTTGTTTTTAATTTGGTTAGTGAACTTGGTTTGTGTGGGGTGGGGGAGCGTATATAGTGATTACAGTGTGAGGGGACATGTACGTGTGGTGTGTGTGCGGGGGGGAGGGACGAGTATATAGTCCAGCTAGTGTGTGGGGGGGAGTTTACAGTGTGTGTGGGGATATTTAAAGTTGGGGGGAGTGTGGGTGTACAGTATGTGTGTGGGGGAGGTGGGGGGTTTACTGGCTGTGTAGGGTCTGTTAGATCATAAACCAACTGACCTCCACTGACGCCCCAATCCTGACCACCAGAAGCAACGTTTGTTTCTGAAATTCCTTTATTTACTTGGGATTGGGAGCACCTGAGGGACTGAAATTCCATCTGGTCTTAGCCGAGCAACTAAGATCATTTTGTCTTTCAAACGGCTCACTGCGCAGAACTGTAAACATTCTTAAGTTCAGCTTTGCTCAAACTTAAATACCAGGACAGAGTGCTCCAGGCTAGGATCGGGTGGAATTTCTGGTCTCCGCACCATCGAAGTCCATCGAACCCTAAGTGTGTCGCTGAGGTTTAGTGGCAATTCCCTGCAGTACTGATTCCTCGCCACCGGAGGGTGATGTTGCACACTCACAGTTTACACGGCACATGGAGTTGTACACAGTTTTGCACACATTTGCACATGGCCCTGGGAACACTTGTGGTTTTATTGATTACAGTAGGACCAGCAATCAGCATCTGTGATCTATTCACAGTGTTGGATGAACTGCAAAAAAAAGAGAATAAGCAACTCTCAATACAAGCCGCACCTGGCACAGACATTCCTGTGGCTGCTGGTGAGATAGGAGTTATTTGGGAACAATCGTAAAATAAGCGAGTGAGTTACTTCAGAGTGAAGGCTGGTCTTTTCCTAGTTCTGGGAAAGATTGCACATTCCAATCTATGGGAATTCCAGCGCCGAGGGACATCCTCCCGACCTGAAAGGCACCACACAAATGTAATTTGTTGTTGTTGGATGCGTGGAACTTTCAGTCTGGTTTGGACACTCTAGATAACATGGTGATGGGTTTCCGCATGTGTCAGACACCCGACTGACCAAAAAACATCTTAGTTCAAACAAAAAAAACCTTTCAGATAGATGTGATGAGTGGGAGGAACAGTATTACAATGTGAGTGACTGAGGAACTGGTGAAAAGGAAGCTGTAGTTTTTTCTATCTATTAAATCAATGGCTATTTTGCTGTTAGAGAGCAGGGAAAGGCAGGCGTGTGAGCGCACACACACAGTATTAAAGTCCCCCTCAGAACTACTAGAGCCCCAGGCACACACAGTTTAATTTGTGTTCTGTAAATGAAATGTGACATGACCGGGTGTTAACATGCTCGACTGCACGGAATGCTGTAACCATCGGCTCCTTCAGAGAGAGAGAAACCCAGTTTGTTTCACTGTGTTTATCTTATATGTAAATGTGAGTTGGTTGGTTGTGTCTGTATCTGCACATTGACAATGTGCAGCCTTTCCACTCGTTCCCATGATTTGGCAGCAGGGAGCTTGGATCAGGTCAGATTCCCAGTGTTGTGTCGCTGTCTTCTCGATCGACAGCAGCATAAAGCCTTTTGATTGCCATGTTGATTCATCTCAACCTCCCAACGACTGTGCTGCCTCAGACGAAAGGAGTTTTTAATCCTGTTTAATTCGATCTCACATTTGCTGGTCTGGGAGCTTGTCCGGTCTTGTCCAATGGGATTCGTTGTGGGGGAGTTTTTGTGAACTGACGTTTTAATTATCTGTATGTTTATGTAACTTTGTGATCATTGTTCTCAGGGGGACAGAAGCACTTGAGAGTCCCAGGCTGTATTTACACAGTGATGTCTGGGATGGGAGGCCTTTCAAAGGCAAAGGCAGGCAGCACAGAGTCAATTCTTCATAAATATTAGGCAAGGATGGTCCTGGGCTGATCCTTCAGAGAGAATTGCCATCCGTCATGTCTGGATAAGTCTGGGCCAGTCTAACATGGGAATAACATGGGCAGAGACAGAGCTGCATTGATTGTCCAATAGACACTCACCTGTAAACTACAGACTCTCAGTATCCAGTTGTTAACCCAGGAGTGTGTGTGCCCTGCCCTCTCTGGGCTGATATCTGATGACAATTTTAGATTATTACAGTACAGGAATAGGCCATTTGGTCAGTCAGATTTGCCTGTGTGTTTTCGTCACTTGAGCCACCTCAAGTCTTAGTCTTATCTCACCCTCCCTGTCCATACCCAATTAATATGTTATTGACTCCCCCAAGTTTTTCCTCGTCCTGTCATTGTGTCCAGAGCAAAATTGCACTGAGTGTATTAGCAAAGGGAGTTCATTATTTGATGGCTGTCTCTGATGCTGTAATAAAAATGTTTTGGGTGTTTGAATGGCAGTGTGTTTTTGAACTGTATATCTTTCAGATTGGGATTTGGAGTTGTGTGGTTTAGCCCCAGCCTCTCCCAGGGGCTTTGAGTCAGACGCCTTTGTTCACTGAAGGAATACACTGCTGTAGGAACTGGATGGGCAAAGGCTAGTTTTAAATCTGGGAAACTGGATTCTAACTGATTTTAGATCCAGGAGAACAACTGTTAAAGCTGGACTGTGAGGTTCTTGCTAGGACAAAACACCCGGAAGTTCCCAGGGCTGATCCCTGTTTGTGCTGAGTTGACGGCTGGGAAGAGAACAAGCAGTAAGTGGGGGTGGGGAGCTCATGTACTTTGGATTCCAGACATCCGGAACACCAGGCAGACAACCGAAATATTGATTTAAGTGAACGCTGATTACACAATGTCCCTGTGTGTTACATCCCAATCCAACCGGGTCCTACTTCACAGTCTCTGAGGGTGAGACACCTATTTTATGACAGCAATATATGGTTCACAAGAATTAACTGTAAACACCCAGTGGTTTGGCCCTCAACAATGAATGATGCCGTGTGCAAAATAATATACTGCCTGTTTATGCCCTATGAGACTAGAGTGAGCTGCACTTCAGTGATAAACTGAGAGGCCATTGAGGTGGTGGGGCCTTACTGTGTGTAACATGATTGTCATGTTTGTCCACAATTGATAGCAATTGCCCGCGAGTGCTTCGAGGTCTGTGTTCAAATGTAAGGATTTTTTTTAAGTGCCTCGTACCATTACAGTGGATTTTATCAAATGAATTGTAATGATGTGTTAAAGTATCCCAGTGCTGGGAATCCAATGATCATCCGGACCTGTTTCAAAGACATGTGACATTCTCCTCCCAGTTATCCTGCCTTACAATCCCTCATCAAGTTCAAACCCAAAACTCCAAAATATTGGTGGCACCAAAATTAGCACTTTGCCCACATAATGATTCACTGTGTACCCAATTGATCTAATTCAGATGTTTCTGTTATGGTGACAAGCACCATATTTAAATAAAAATAATCCTTGCATTTGATGTAGCCCCTTATCACATCTCAAAAGTGCTTCATAGAAGATACTGTAAAGTAAATTGACTGTATATTTTGTGGGTGCAATGTGTCAGCCAATTGCCCACAGCAGTGTCCCACAAATAATTGTGGATTGAGTGACCAAATTATTATTATTATATAAGTGATAGATTGGGAAAAATGTATTTGATGTGTTAATTATATCACACACCATATTTTTTCCTGTTTTTCCTTATACAATGTGACAAACAGGTAGAAAGTAACCACAGACAAATCCTTTGATAATGTAAGGCAGCAGAAACAGAGGGCACAGGGTCAGGGGTATGAAGGGCCAGTCATGTGCAGATAGAATTAGTCCCAGCTGAGTTCCTCCTCACCCCCCCCCACCCCCCCTGTGGTTACCCAGCTAACACTCACTGCCAAGGTCGTGTATGACATGAATGATGGCCTCGGGGGTAAAGTGATGGATGGCGGCTGTGGAGCTTTCCTCCCGGCAAAAAGGAGAGGCATTAGGCACATGCTCAGGGAATGAGAACATGATGAAAGCACACAGGACAGCAGTAATGTGACTCAGCCCCCTCCCACGCCCCCCGCACACCCCACACCCACATCGATGGTGATGGAAGACACGAAGCACCACAGTCTGTAAGCAATCACCAAGACAAAGACTCTCAGCAGGATCAGTGACTTTGTGTCCGCATTGACTGAGCCAATGCTGTTTCTCTGGTAACGGCTCTGGCTGGTAACTCAGGTTCCAGCTGCTAGAGAGACAACATCTGGGGCTGATCAGCGCCACCCGCTCGCTCTGTCTAACAAACAACCTCGCCCTTTCTCCAATAACACTCCCGTCTCCCTCACAGCTTGCAATTTACCTGACTCCTTTATGAAGATGTACCACAAGGAATAGAATGGGTTACAGGTGCCTTTCAATCTTCACAAATCCCTCCAAGGGCAGGATTCTCCGGCACTCTACATACCACAGCCCCAAGTAAAGAGCTTTTCAATCTCCCTTTTCCCTTTCAGTCATAAGCCGGGAGGGGTTGGGTGGCGGGGAGTAAAAGGGATGTTTCGCAAACACAGCTCACTCATTGGAAAAAAAAGTCTCAAAGCACTTTACAAAATGAGATTAATTATAAATGTCATTACAGAAGCAAACAACAGCACCCACCCCCTCCCACACACACAGATGAGAGACCAAGTCATTTGAATTTGGGGTGAATTTGAATGAACAGAGAGTAAAACAGGGAGGGGAGAAACTCCACATTTCTTTAAAATATTAGTCAGATGAGGGGGGGCATAACATCCACCTGAATCACAATAATAATAATCCTTGCATTTGATATAGTGCTTTTCATGCCTTCTCGACGTCTCAAAGCGCTTCACAGAATATACTGTAAAGTGAATTGACTGTATATTTGTGGGCGAAACCCGGCAGTCAATTGCGCACAGCAGCGTCCCACAAACAGTCGTGGTTTGAAAATAACCAATTTATTACTGTTTTGTTTTTTGGAGGAGATTATTATTAGGCTCTGTGGGGTAAGGAAACTTGCCCAAGGTTTCGCCCTCTGCCGGGAATTGAACCCAGGTGTCTCGCTTGCAAGGCGAGTGCTCTAACCACTGAGCTACAGGACGCCGAAACAAGACATGGAAACTCACAGAAATAAAATCAGGTGGTGACGAGAAGAGTTGATTTTAACTTTAAAACCACTTTACGTTGGAAGTTATGTTTAAATGATGGTAAAAGTTTTTCTCAGAGAAATAAATAATTTCTGGTCTCGTGCCTTCACCCCAAGAGGCTGCTCTGCTTTGTGAGTGGGAACATTGGACACAGATTGCCTGCATCAGGCACGTGGAGTTCAGAGACCTTGTCACTCTTTCACCCTCTGAGCCTCACCAAAGGAATGTGGCTTGAGACTCCAGACTGCACCATTTCACAAACATAGAAATTATTTGTCACATCATAAATTTTTCCTGGAGTTGATTTTACAGAGACAGACACTGCACGTCACACGATGGTGTAAATCGTGTTGACGGGATTTACTTACCAACGTTTGGGGCTTTGATTTACGATGGAAAATGCTGCAGATTGAATTACGTTATAAATCTAAGGTGAAACTCTCCAGGAAATGTTTCCCATTTTGCCTGGCGGAGAGAGAGAGTGAGTGTGCGCGCAGGAAAAGAGGGAGGGAGAGGGGTTCAGCTTTAAGTGAGACACAGTGAGTCTAGGGCCGATGATTCAAGACATAACCTGTGACTTGTCACCATGCAAACTGCTGCCGTGTTTGACACCACATTGAATAATAATTACTGTGAAAGCGCTTTGTGATGTTTGGACGTCAGAGGCACAGATTTTTACACTGTGTATAAACGTGATGTGCTCCCGTCCACACGGCCTGAGGGACGGGCGACACAGGAGGAGAGCTCTGTGTAAAAACACACTCCTCTTCCCCAAACATGAAACTCAAGCTGTCCCAGTAACTATCTGAAGGCAAGGGTGTGTTTGCACGTGTCTGAGCCAAGAGTCACACGAACCAAAATCAAAGAAATGTCATCTAGGCACCAGGATAAATGTCACCCATATGGCCTTGTGTGGTGCACATGTACACACCGTTCTATTGTATAGAATTCTTGCTGACAGAGGAAACTTTCCATCCCAGGCGCCAGAGATGGGAGACCAACAAGTTACCATTAGCACAAAACACACTCAGAGACTGACTCTGACATAGAGTGTCAATAGTTTCCAACCTGGTTTAGGTATCTCTTTAAACCCTACCTTTATTTTAATTATACTGTATGTACACATTTATATATAGAGTTAAACACATTAAGCTATAGGGTACTGTACAAATCTTATACATTGATATTTACCTGGTTAAATACATAGACATCCATTGCAGATGTGTATGGCAGTGATCCATTCATCCATTAGGTGAGGAGGTCCTGGTTGTGTATCTGCCCTCATCTCCCTGAAGTTTACCCCAAAACAACTTTACGTTATCTCACATTTCCCCCCAAGTTACTCATTTTATCCAGAAACAACAGTGAGTTTTATTCTATCTAAAGGAAGTCAAAGGGAATATAAGGTCACAGTCCTTCGCAATGGCCCCAGTTTAGCTCAGAACCACAGTAAGTTCACTTCAGAGACTGTGTCTGCCTGTTTTTGTTAGGCTGTAAAGGGTGATATGTCTAGAGCATTGAATGAGGCATTGTTGGCAGCTGTTCACACCTTTGTGGGGAAGAATACATGCACAACATGAGTTCAATAAAGAAAATAGAGAGTATTGAAACCAGCACGTTGTCACACAACCCTGCATCGCTTCATAAGGGATCACAGGCCGTCGACCATCACCCTGGGGGAAGGGAACACTGCCACACGAACGATTGCCTACAGAACACAGCAGCACATGGATACGATGGCCATTCCTCCCTGGGTCTGGTGCGCTCCTCACATTCCCCATGTAATATATAGAGCGCAATGGGATGTTATTCCAGGTGAACAGCACTATAAAAATGCAAGCTGTTGTTGGATATTAGGTTAAAGTTGGTGGGTGGTGGGGTTTGGTTTAACACATCTCCATTGCTTAATGGGAGGTACAGAATAGACCAAGGAAAGGCACTGAGGGCCAATCTCACAGGGGACTGGAGTTTATATTGTTAATTTCCAACTAGTGAACTCTCTGCCAAATCCTTCCTGGTTTGAGACATCTCAACTCAACCCACCAGAGACCACACACCGTCTCCCAGCAAAGCTGCTCTCACTCAGTTCTCATGGACCCTGGACACTGAGAGCATCATCGCTCTTCTAACTGCTCGTTAGCTGAGCCACGGGAGCCATTTCATCAATCCAGAATGAATAATTTTCACTTTTATCTTTGCAAAATCTTTCCAAAATGTTGACAGCCTCCATTAACTCCCCTCCTCAATCTTCTGTTTTCCATTAAAAAAATAAATCAATGTTCCAAACCCATCCTCGTAACTCCTCATCCCTGCTTCCACCCACACTGTTATTAGTACCACAGCACCAGGGAGAAACATAGCAGCAGGCCATAGAAAATATACTGTTACTGCTCTCTGCCTTTGAGAGAGGACAACATACACAGAATGACAATTCATTGCTTGTAAAGCAGTGTATCTCAGCTAACACTGCTTACACTAGTCAAGTACCTGAATTCTGTAAGAATCTTTAACTGACTTTTGCTGCAGAGAATCAAAGAAGCAAAGAAAATGGTACAAATTGTGTGTGTTTGAGAGAGACTAGTATCACAGCTCTTCTAACAATACACACTATCTCACACACCGCTGGTATCAGTTCCAAGATTTATACACCATGTTGGAGTTTTTAATGATAGAAAAGGAATCAGTTAGCTGTAAGGTGGAAGGCTATCCCAGTAACTATGTGGGGTCTGGCTGAGGTGTGTGGTAGCTGTGTGGCACCTCACACATAGGGCACTCAGAAAGACACAGTGACGGCGACAGCAGTATGTTTATGGCTGATCCAGGAAATGCACAATTAAACCGCAGCTGACTCTCACCAGGTACCTAATGGACTGACGTATAATAGCGCACGAGTGGACACGGGGTGTACCAAGTTGCAATAGAGATATACACTGGTTTATACAGTACTGGGATGTGTTAACTGTAAGAGTGAGGGGGATACGAATGGTAGGTTAGCTTTGTTCTGTGTCTAATGTACACTGACGTGTATCGACTGCCATTATTCACACCGCCTGAAAAGATGTCAGTTATGATAACATCTCCTCACTATCTGTACCGAGTGAGTGATCAGCTACAGGCCTGCCCTGGTGTAACAGCACATTGTTACCCCCCACCCCACTCGATCAACATCAATTCGCTTTCCTCATAGTGTTAACCTGGATTCCACAGTTGCTGAGCTCAGAGGATGATTGTCTGGGACAAACAGCTCAGGTTCAGACACAGACTCTTATCCCTTCTCCATCTCACCCTCACTCAAATACATCCCAGATCGGGTCTTGGGCTCACGTCTTAAGAGCCAACAATTTAAGGAATAAATTGATAGGATTTCACTATAACCCTCGCTGTGCTGTTCTTCAGTTTATAATCTCAGATCCCTTCTCAACACAGACCGCCTGCCCCCTCCCTCTCTCCCCCAGCCCCTTCCCCCTCTCCCCCATTTACCCCGCCCTCTCTCCCCCAGCCCCCTCCCTCTCTCTCCCCTCACCTGGGTACTTACTAAATTATTACACTACAACAGGAGAGTCCAGGAGCACGGTGCTGAAGGACTCGGAGTCAGATTTCTTTCTGGAAGTCGCTGACAATCTTTTGTCCTCAAATTGCTCCACGGCGTTGGGCTGCACTTTGCCATTCTGCCCCAGGCCGCACCTGGCCGGGTCTATGAAGGCCACCCGCATATCCAGGGCCTCCTTCTCGGCCTCGGCCTGGTGTGTTGGGGTGGTGCTGAGTGAGGAGGAATGGATGCTCTCCTCCTGCTGTGTCTCAGCCTTCTTCCTGCACCAGCAGTGGCAGGGGGTGAGGTATAGATAGATGAGAACCAGCACTACGCTGGCCACACAACCCACCAGGGTGGTGTAGGCCGTGTTTAACCCCTCGTAGCCAACGATGGCCGAGGAGTTGTGGACCTTGAGTTGGACAGAGATGGTCTCGTTGAAGTGACTGCTGATGGCAAAGCAGGTGTAGGTGCCCGAGTCCTCAGGTCTCAGCTCCCTGAGCTGCAGGCTACCATTGGGCAGGACTTGGGCACTCTGGTTGCCTTGCCCAGCCTGGATGGTCTCATTGCTGGGAGTCATCCAGACCTTGGTCATGTTCCTCAGCTTGGTATCACAGTGGATGGTGAGGGTATCTTCCAGGAAAGCTTCCAGTTCTGAATCGTTCGGGACACTGCAGTTCATGTAGTCGCTCTGCAGGTTGAAGAGGCGGATGGACAGCTTGTGGTTGAGGGGAAGGACACACTGGAATTCGTCCCTGAAGTCCACAGCAGAGTTGAGCTGGCGAGCGTGCCATTGGGTGAGCAGGAGATAGAGCGGGCAGTCACACAGCAGTGGGTTGTCATGCAGGTACAGAGAATTCTTGAGGAAGGCTGGCAGGGAGTTCAGCTCCGCGATTGGCAGTGATTTGATCTTGTTGCCAGAAACATCCAACAGCTCCAGCTCAGGAGACCTCGTCTTCTTCACGACCAGCTCCAGGGGGAAGCGGGAGATCTGGTTTTGGCTCAGGTAGAGTTTCTGCAGCTTAGACGTCCCCTCAAAGGCTGTCTTGTCAATCTGTGAGATCTGGTTGTTGTAAAGCAACAACACCTCCAGCTCTTCCAGCTCATGGAAGTGCAACTCCTCCAATGTTCGCAGCTTGTTGGAGGACAGGTCCAGGTATCTGAGGTGCAGCACCCGAGAGAAGGCCTCCTCGGAGATGAAGATCAGGCCGTTGTGGCTGAAGAACAATGTGTGGAGCTTGTTGAGGTGGACAGAGGTCCACTCTGCCCGCAGGCGGCTCAGGCTGTTGTAGCTGAGGTCCAGGATGGCGGTGTACTCCGGGATGGAGTTGGGGATGGCTACGAGCTCCTTCTTGGAGCAGCTGACAATGTTACTGGCACAGATACAGTCCGGATGGCAGGTCAGGGCAGCCACGTTAGCCCAACAACCAAACAGGGCGAGAATGGTCAGTCTGAACCCCAGGGCACTGCTCTTCCACATTGTCAGGACTTAAGGTGGGGAGATGGAGCAGAGCAGAGAGGGGTAAAGCTTACCCAGCACAGGGGCGAGACACAGACTGCAGAGAGGATTTCCCAGGACAGGACTCTTGTGGTGGGAGACATACATCATCCAGCATTGTGTAGAGAGAGAGAGAGAGCCTGGCACCCAACCCAACAAGGCACCCACTCACCCACCCACCCACACACACACACACACAAAACCTGACACCTCAGCTCAATCTCAGTCCCTCTCCACCAGAATTCTTTATAAATAAATAATAATAAAAACAAAAGCACTGTTACTCACTGGGTGTTACTGCTGGAGCAGCTGTGATTCAGGGTTGGTCATTCTTTGCCCAATGTCCTGTACTGTCAGTGAGGGGCTGGGGGTGAGGATGGGGGTGGGGGGGGGGTCTGTAAGCGGTTACTGCTGACTGCAATAGCTCTGCGGTTTTCTCTCTCCCTCCCTCCCTCTCTCCCTCCCTCTCTGTCTCTCTCCTTCACTCACTCACTCACTCACTCACACACACGCACCAGCCCTGAAACCTCCGGCAGCTCTCAGCCCAGATGTCCTGCTCAGGGCTCGGAGCCAACGAGGCAGCACCGCAGAGCGGAGTGTGTGCGTGCGGTGGGTACCAACACACACCCACTGCATTAACGCACACGCGCGCTGGGGATGTCTGGCAACAAACAGGCAATAGTGGCAGCTCAGAGTGGTCCGCCAGGCACCAGAAGGCTGGATGATGAGACTGCGGTCGTTCTGGCTCTCTCTCTCTCCTCTCTCAGCCCCTGTGCCACTCTCTCTCCTCTTGCTCTCCCTCTCTCTCTCTCCTCCTCCTCTCTCTCTCTCCCTCCTCCTCCTGCTCTCTCCTCTTGCTCTCTCTCTCCTCCTCCTCCTGCTCTCTCCTCTCTCTCTCTCTCTCTCTCTCTCCCCCAGCCCAGCATTGGGCCACAGCATCGCCCATCACAGTGAGCGACAGCCCCGCATCGACTCCCTGCCAAAGCCATTGGGTCGAGTGCGCCAAAGTGTCGGCCCAATGAGAGCAGCTGCTGTTCCAGTGCGGAGTTAGTCATTTACTGTGGTTTTTGCTCTCACTGCGGAGGTTCGTGTCTGCAGCCCCGTGTCCCTGAGCTCAGCTTCCACAGGGCCGGGGGGGGGGGGCGTTTGGGGGCTACACCTACTCACTGTACCTTTCATTCTGCCACCAACACTCCCTCTCCACCATAGACCAACACACGCACCCACACACCCCCTCCCCCTCAAGCTGATGGTGGGACCTGTCGGGAGGACATCCCGAGGAAGAGTGACTCTGTCTGTCTCTCTATCTTTCTGTCCTGTGAAGGACTGTGTAACTTCCCGAGGGTGGGTTTGAGCTCAGGGAGAGAGTGTGTGATGGGGTGTTTGGAGTCCGGAGTTTCTGCAGTGTTAATCATTGCTGCCTGTCAGAGATTAACAATAAATCTGTCTGTGCAAATAACAGGGCGTTTCTCTTGGCCTCCAACACTCGGGAATGTCAGGGCTATAATGGAATACAAGTCCCTTGTCTCTGTCAGGGATGTGCTGCACACAGGGATTTCACACCCTATAATTACACAGACGACATCAAGGCCACCAGTCTGCGCCGCACAGCGGGGCCCAGAAACTCTGTCATTACTGCCTGAGCTGCTTCAGCTCCAGTAGAACCATACAATTATACAGCACAGAAGGAGGTCATTCAGCCCATCGTGACTGTGCCGGCTCTTTGAAAAGAGCTTTTCCAATCAATCCCACTCCCCCCACCCCACTCTCTCCCAACAGCCCTGATCAATCCCACTCCCCCTGCGCTCTCCCCACAGCCCTGCAAACTTGTCGTCTCAGCCGCAGTCGATCCTCTTCACCCCCCACTTGCACATACTCTCCTAACCCTAACCCTGCCCATACACACGCACACATACCCTCTCCTCCACCCATAAAGACCTTCTGAAATAAAATAGCAGGATTGTTACTGTATGACACACGCTCTTACTCTGAATCACTTCATAGCGCAAACTCAATATTAAACCCTCAAAATGCCATCCTAAGCAGCCCCCCACCCCAGCCCCCCACAGTATTGTCAGCTCCCCAGCACCCCCAGCTGCAGGATAAACTAAGGAGTGTCAGACTGTGGAGCTTTCCCTCAGTCTTGTTTTACTGTAAAACCAATAACTTTTTATAACAATAACAATAAATTTGCTATATCAAATGCAAGCATTATTATTATTATTATTGTAACACTTTTGTAACCAGAGAAATCCTAATCAATGGAGGCTACAGCTTTTGATTAATTACAACAAACAATCTGGTGTAGCTCACATCATCATGTTTCCTGCTGGGCAGCGAGGGAAGGAATGGAGAGGGAGAGAGAGGGCAGCCAGATGGAGAAACACCAACATTAATGATGATAATCCTGGAATAATTCCTGTATTTGATACAACGATTATAGCTGAACTGTCTGAAAGCGTTCCACAGAGAATTGCTGGTCAGTGTAGTGACTGTGTGCAGTATTTATCATTGAAACTTCCTCAAGCCTGTTCCACCATTCGGTAAGATCACGGCTGATCTGTACCTCAACCCCAATTACCCACCTTTCCCCCATATTCCTTGATACCTTGACCTAACAAATACCTATCCACCTCAGTCTTGAAAATGTGAATGTATCTAGACATAATCCACAGGCTATTGGGGGAGGGAGAGAGAGAGAGAGAGTTCCAGCTTTCGGTTGTGAGAGTATTTTTTGTTCCTATGACCCCACACTGGGTTCATCAGCCCTTCTATTCACACACTTTAAATAAAGCCTGTTTGATCTTTATCTCTGCTCTCTCACCTCTGCCTGTTGGTTGCCCAGAGTCTCTCTGAGCTAAGATTACAGTCTTTAATCATTGCTCCTCTGAATAAAGGCAGCCAGCCAGCTGGCCTGTGTGATTGATATTACAGGGTTTCAATCCTGCAGCTCAGGCCCAGCGCAGTGTCTGGGCTGGTTATTGTCGCCTGTGGTCAATCAGTCTCGCTGTGTCGAAGACCAAGAAAGGCAGTGCGGGGTCTGACAGTCACTGTGGAGACAGTCAGCCTCCTCTCTGTGCCCAGGAGCAGGTTGAAAACAAGAAAGTAATTTGAAGAGAAGGAGTCACACTGAGGCTGGCAGATCACATTGACATCAACGCCACTAATCGTTAACCCTCTCTTTTCCTCAAGCCACCGACTTGCTACAGTGTGATTTCACTGAGGGCTTCCAGGGCCTCAGCCTAATCGGCCTCTCACCACATGTCTGTCTCTCCAGCCAGGGAGTGAGCAGCTATTCTGATCAATCATTCCTGTCATTGAATGATCAATGGTTCTGATTGATGACTCTGATTGGCAGCTCTGGTCAGTGGCTATGATTGACAGTTCCAATTGATCATTCAATGTGGTGATCAATCGCTGTGATCGACGGTTCTGATTGATTGCTGTGATCTCAATGTCATAGGTTGCCTGTAATTGACAGAGAGTTGCACACACAGACACGACTGTGTGGCAAATGGGCCAGTGGCAGCTGTGGTCCATGAGAACCGTTTACTCCCATCAATAATAGTTACCACTTTCTGTGAAATTGTTGGATGATTGTGTTAAACGTAAACTGGAGACAGGAATAGCCCAGCGACCGGTCTCCACACTGTAATTACCAGGATGTGTTGTGACACCTGGAAGCTTGCTCATTATGGGGCTTTGAATAAATGTTTAGCCAGGATCTGGATTAACCCTTTTTCTCATATCTACAAAGCAATTGTAAAGTGAAATGTATCAGATACTGAGCTGAAGACAACAGATCCTCACATTTGATACCGAGCCTTTCACATGGGAAAGACGCCTCAAAGTGCTTCACGGGATACACGGGAGTGACTTTGTGTTTGTGGGACCTCATTGTGGGATGAATCTTCGTGGGTTGTTCGGGGAGTGTCTAACATAAGCACGGCCACTGTGTCACTCAGTAACGATCCCCAGACACCCAATATAAACACAGAGGATGTGGCACTGTAATGTAGGTTTATTTACAGATCTACAAATGGGCCAGTGGCAGCTGGGTCTTAAATAAAAGAGAGCATTTGTGTCCAGCTGACAACTCAGATCCATCAACTTGGTCACAAGGGTTTGGCATGGAAACTCCTCAGAGATCAGTGACACTCACACATACCCTGAGCCAAGCCCTGATTTATACACTTACCAACACATTCACACTCAGGCAGCCCTGACCAGGCAGCTGGTCATTCCAAACTTACAGCTCAAATTAACTAGTGAGAAGCAAGAACAAAACAAAGAAAAATTAACCTTTCGGAGCAGCTTTCATCAAGTCACAATCAAAGCTCTGGGAGCTCTTCCCAACCATTTCTGTGAAGCGCTTTGAGACGTCTCAAAGACGTGATAAGGCGCTGTATCAAATGCCAGGATTATTATTATTATTCATCTTGCATTTTAGACCTCAGTCTAGTTCAGAGAGGTAGTGTGCGGTTAGGGGGGTGGAATAAAGCACGGGTCAATGGAAACACTGGAATGCAGATCGCTGACTGTTTATAGAGTGTGAAACAGAAAGTTGGGATTATCCAGGAGTGGTTACTGTTACCTGACCAGAGCTAGATCAAGTGAGATTTAGCGCTGAGCAGGATTGGAATCAGTTTCACTGATACACTGAGCTCCTGTGTAAACCCTGCTCACACAGACAGGATGAAAACTTTAAGCATCTTAAGAGAAAGTAGTTTGAACCAAATTTAAGTCAGTCTCTCACCTGTCACTCTGCAAATCCCAGTCAAATGCTACCCTCACTGCACGCTAGCACTCTCACCCCATCAAACACCACATCCCATTCCCGTTCGACACTGCCCGCGAGCATGTGTGTTTCAAGTGCTCTGGGATGCTACCCTGCGGGAGGGGGTGCTGTATAAATAAATGCAAGTTGTTATTGTGTTTGCCATCATTCAGTTCCACACTTATTTGTAAGTCTGCATATTTCTGTATATGTTTGTTATAGAAGAGAATAAATGACCTTTTAAAAATAGGGGTGACGCCTGGTGCATAAATATAGCGCCCCTCACTCAGGGTAGGGTTCCAGAGGACTTTATAAAATCGTGCAGATCAAGGACAGTAGGTATTGATGCAGCCAGAAATGAGTGTAATGTGACCCCGGGTAAAATCTCTGCTGCACTGATGTTCTCTGAGTGAGAGAGCGAGCGAGCACTATACTCAAGCTAAGGGATTTGCAGAAGGATTACTTTGCTCTTGTTATTTTAAGCAATCCCAGGATTTTACTCAATGGCAATTTCCTTACAATAAATCCGGATTAAAGCAGCTACTCATACATCAAAGAGGGAGATGGACGGATTACAGTGTCTCCCACCGACACCCACGCCCCCCCCCCCCACACCCCAACTCTCCAAACTCTCCACACAGCGGGAAACCCAATCATAGGCAAGGGCAAAGTCATGTATAAAAGCGCACAGATTGAAGGTTCACAGCAGATCAAATCAGACCATCACAAGGTCAGAGTTTGGGTCCTGAATGTCAGGGCTGGAGGCTGTGGAGGCTGAGTCAATGAGCTTGTTTAGGAGACAGATAGACAGACACTCCTCCTCCTGTTCTTCTGTTCCTCAGGTTGGTATTTGGAGGGCGATGGTTTGAAATTACCTCTTCGGCCCCAGGAATTTTCTGTCATTAAATTGATCACATTTTCATGATAGTCAAGGTCAATGTTGTGGATTTGAGTCAAGTATCTGATGCCAAGGACGGCTCTTTCTCACCACAGGGCTGAGTGTCTGGCTAAACTGTCACCTCAGGTCTCGATGTAGGCTTAAACCTACAATCTTCCAACTCACAGACAAGACAGCTACCAACTGAGCTAAGCCGGGCCCTGGTTTGATAGCACTTAATGTTGATAAATTTAGTTTAACTCACTTTCATGTTAAACTTTCCTTTGAGATGTTGAGGGGTTAATTTCTAATCAAACGGTGGAATATATTGTAAAAATAAATCACCCTGGATTTCATTATCTTTATTAAATGAACCAACAACTGGTTTCCATGCAACAACAACAACAAGATTCCATTTATAGAGCGCCTTTCACGTCAGGAGGACGTCTCAAGGCGCTGTACAGTTGGGTCAGGACCCGAGCATTGGGGGGAAATGGTCAGGGTGAGGGGAGGGAAGGGAGGGAGCGAGGAGGGGGTAGAGAGTCAAGAGGGGAGCTGAAGGCTCGGTCAAAGAGAAAGGTCTCGAGACCGGCCTTGAAGGAGGAAAGGGTGGAAGCAGCGAAGGCACTGGGGGATAGAGTTCCAGAGCTTAGGGGCTGAGAGGCTGAAGGCCCGGCTACCGATGGTAGGGCGGTTGGGGCGGGGGATGTGGAGCAGACCGGAGCCAGAGGAACGGAGGGTACGGGCAGATAGGTAGGGGGATAGTAGGTCAGAGAGGTAGGGGGGAGCGAGGCCGTGAATGGCCTTGTAGGTGAGGATGAGGATCTTGAAATCGATCCTCTGGTGGATGGGGAGCCAGTGGAGGCGAGCGAGGGTTAGCTGCAATACGTTAGTTGCAATATGTGAGTTGCCTAGAGACAAGAACTTGCTGAGAGAACGCTGGTTCCAGCCTGGTTTTATGCCTTCCCAGAAATAGCTGTATTTATGAGCCCTCCTAATCCATCACTGGAGCAGTATTACACTGGTTGGCTTGTGCGTTCATTCATCTGACTAAATCCTCCTCCCTTCTGTCTCCCTGTTCTCCCTCTCTCTCTCTCACATCTGTGAAACACTTTGCTTGGCAATGTAGCACGTCCTATGTGACATCTCTACGCTGGTGAACATTGTGTGGTTGGATAACACAATGAGATAAGGTACAAGGTATCTTTGACTCCACACACTGTGACCCCTGCACACTGTAGCAGGGCTGCACACTGTATTGAACCTTCTGCTGCTGAACCTTCTCCACAGACGCACACACACAGACGCGCACAGATATACACACAGTGACACTACACAGTCACTACACTTGACAGTGAATCCGTGAATAGCTTTGAGAGGTCCTCCCGATGTGAAAGGCATTTTATCAAATATAAGGATTATTAGGAATCATTTCTATTCGCTGCCACATTTGCCATCTGAAGCCTCCTTGAACCCTCCCACCCCCCACCCTCTCGCTCCATCACTTTGGAAACATGGCTGATAAATTGCAGATGACAGGATGGTTGAGTGAATGAACTGACGCCCAATGGAAATCAGATTATTTTCCATGTCAGTGTTGAACACTGAACAATGATGTAAATGTATTTATTCAGGTCTCTACAGCTGTCGACAGCACTTCTCATGTGTGTGAAACACATCTCGGCAGTTCACAGCTCTCAGGCCGACTTCATAATCAAGTGTGATTATGTCATGAAAGAAATACTTGAACTCTTCCCAGGAGCAAGTCAGGGCTGTGTAAAGGCCCTGCATCTAGTCAATGCTGCCCAGTGCTCCCAGCATATATATTGTATATATATTTCAACCACAATACACAGTTACTACACTTTACAGTATATTCTGTGAAGTGTTTTGAATCGTCTGAATGACGTGATAAGGTTCTATATCAAATGCACAGATTATTATTGTTCTGATATATCTGAACACAGCGTTCTCTATCTCGCACACTGAATGTTGCCTTCCCTGAGTCAATCCCTTTCCCAATGTTGTTTTCCTTTTTTCGGGAAAGGTGTCAGGTTGGAAAGGATTAATCACGCCCAGGGTTCATTTGTTCCCTCGTCAGTCTGCTTGTTTTGAGATGAATTATTGATGACAAAGTGCAGGAGATGTGAGCGAGGCAGTAATGCAACTTTAATGAGCTGGTTATGGCTGTGGTGAGAGCTGGACAGCAGAGAGATTGGCTGTAGGGAAACCTCCCTCCTTCACAACAACATGGGTTTGACTGAGATCAAAGCCTCTCTCTGAGCTGCATTTTGTGAAATTAAAATAGAACTGATTGATTTTACACATGTGCGTGCGTATGCGTATATGTGTGTATGTGCGTGTTCGTATGTGTGTGTGTGCACAAATGTACATGAGCATACAAGCAAGTGTGAGTGCGTTCAAGTATGTATGAGGTGTGCGACTGACTGGGAAGTGTGTGTATGTGTGTGTGCATATGTACGCACATGTGTGTGCAGATGTGTGTGAGTATGTGTGTGCACGTGTGTGTGCATGTATATGTATGATGTGGGGGTGGGGGGGCAGGGGCTGATAACTGACCTGCACTAACAGGTTTGCTGTCTGCTGGCTAGAGTTAATCATTAGTTGTTAATTATGAGTTGTAGTCGTTGTCCTGCACATCGCAGTGGACTCTGAACATTCTCTCCCCACTGTTACCCTGAGGCTCCTCACTGGGCTCCACTTCTTGCCCACGACCAGTGGTAATGATCTCTTATTGTGTCACACAAAAACAAGTTACATCTGTCCAGTGTACCACAACTTACACACATTTAAGATAATCACAAAGAGAACAAATGGAGCCAGACAGACTCTGATGGGCAGAGGAATGACCTGTTTGGGTTCTGTTAACTTTGTAGCATTACCACTTGATATCCGCACAGGAGAGAGGACTGAAACAATTTGCATCCGACTGTGTTACTATCAGCCCATCTCCTGCTGACTGTCCCCTCTCCTATCCTCTGCTCTCCTCCCGTCCCCTCCCTGTGGTCCAGCAATTTGGGATGTCAACCCGACAGGAAAGGCGTTACACAAGTGCTGCTTCTTGTTGTTGTTGTTGCAGACATTGAGTTCCAGTGCTATCAGTGTGGTGCCTCACTGACTGCTCAATCACTGTGTACACGGAGCGCTGTAGATCACCCGGCCAATGCGTGTGAGCCAAACCCAAACAAACCCTTTTATGCTTAAAATAAGCAGCAGCAGCTTCCCAACTAAACTAGCCCAATAATCTGTAGGTTTCAGCTCAATCACCTGGCAAGAGTTTATAAATTAATTCACCGCTTCAGCAACAATTACACATTAATTAATGTCTCCGCTCCCCAGATAATACCAGCTCACCCACTCCCGCCCCCCTCTCTCTCAGGGCTGTGACTCTGTCCTCAGTAGTTTTGACGCTCACTAAACACAGCCAGTTAATTAACACTTGCATATTAAGGCCATGTTTCTCACTGACTGTCCCAGAAGTGTGACATTGAGTTTTAAACCTAGACTAGAAGCTCAAGTTCTGATTAATAAGGTTGAATCTTCTGACCCAGAGATAAAAATGCTGCCAACTAAGCCATTCCGACAACTAATCAATTCAATGCTCTAACCATCGCATCAACCCTGTCAGCACATAATGTTTCATCCTATTACCTCGCATTATAGTTTGTTTGTTTCAAGTGCTGTGAAAAGTCCTCCCGACATGCAAGGCGCTCTGTAAATGTAAATTGTATTGAAAATATTCCTTCAGTTATACAATACAGTTTAATAATAATAAATCCTTACATTTGATACAGCGACTTATCACATCATCGCGACGTCTCAAAGCGCTTCACAGGATGCATTCTAAAGTGGAGTGACTGTGTTTTATGGGCAAAACGTGGTAGCCAGTTGCACACAGCAATGTCCCACAAACAGCCATGGATTGAGCAACCAATTTTATTTGGGGGATTGGTGGCCCAGACACCAGGAGAGAGAATCTCCCTGCTCTTTTCGAATAGCGCTGCGGGAACTAACGTCCACTTGAACAGGCAGACGGGACCTTAGTTTAACATCTCATCCAAAGAATGGCACCTCCGACAATGCAGAACTCCTGCAGCACTGCACTGGAGCATCAGTTTAGACTACATTCACTGACATGTCGAGAGGACATCTCAAGGCGCTTAAAGATCTTCACCATATTAAAAGTTTAATTCATATCGAGTTCATAGCCAACAAGGAGGCCTAGGGGCAGAGAGAACCCGCCCAGCCCATGCCTGTCCATTATCAGCAGTGAGCCAGAGAAATGTGAGAGTGAATTCTGCCCGAGACTGAGAGCAACATGAAGCCTCTTAGTGTAAGTGTCTGTTTCTATGGTGACCAGTACCAACCCCCCCCCCCTCTCCCCACTCCCACCCCCACCCCCCAGCCACACAGGGTGACAGGCTCAGTCACACTGAAGGATGGGAGTATTGAGTTCTGATGCTGGAGGAGCTTCTCTGAGCCAAACCTTATCAGCCAGAGACAAACCCTGCAGGTGCCTCCAGAGGTGGTAACACCTACTGATCCACAGGGAGTGGGGGTAGGAGGAGGCGGGGCGGGGAGGGAACCCTAACAGGTTTGATGTGATGGTTAGAACATTGAATTCACTTCCAGCAGTGAGTGGAAGTCTCGAGTGTGAGCAGTGACGCTCCCCCCTCCCCCCATTCGTCTCTCCCTTACAGCCACACTGCAGATAAGTTACACGATTAGTATCAGACAATAATTCTCCTGGCTGACACCGGGTATAATTGGCTTTATGTCACTGGGCCTTTCCGTGCCCAAATAGGCCACGTTTCTCAACAGCATTGTTTGCCCAGAGTCCAGCAGCTAAACAAGATGAAACTGACTTGATGAACAAATTAACATATGGAATACTCCTCCTGCCACAAGCCAGGATTGTCAGAGAGACAACAGGCAACAAGGGTGAGTGAAGGACATGAGTGAAAGTATATACTATATGTAGTGTAGTGGTTAGAGCGCTCGCCTCGCAAGCGAGAGGGCCCAGGTTCTGGGGACTTTATCTGGGGATTGTTGGCTAAGTCACCAGGAGAAACTCCCTTCAACAGGATCTTTAATGTCCAACTGAACGGGCAGGTGCGGAGCTCGGTTTAACATCTGTTACGAATAACTGGACTGTCAGATGGGGGATAGAATATTACTCAGTGAAGAAACACAGCTTCCAAATTAAGATTTGATTGATCAAATATAGGAATGTTCCAAAATCTACACATTCAGAAATATTAATACAATGGTCTTAAGGCTGAAGAGCAATTTCAGGCGAACGTCAATGTTGGAAACATGGAAACTGGTGTAGGATCATGTCGCCCTCTGGTGGTTCCCGGTAACACTGCGGGTAATAAATAATCCTTGCATTTGATACAGGGTTTTCACGTCTTCGAGACGTCTCAAAGCGCTTCACGGGATCGCTGTAAAGTGGATTTACACTATATTCGGGTGGTTCAGTGGATATAAACATGGCACAAACACAGGGCAAGAGGAGAGCCTGGGAACAGTGGGATTGGCCTACGTCAAGCACTAACTACACACTGCTGACAGATTCCGCTACAGGAATGGATGACAGGGACTCAGTGCAGCTCACTTCAACTTGGGTGGCTGCTGTAATGATTCTCAACCCACAACATATTATTCTCCGCTGTTAACTCTCCAACCATAAACCCACCTCAGTTGTTCTCCCACAATCCCTGTTTATACTTCCTGTTCTTCATTCATTGCTTCCCAGTTAATTTACTGTTTGCTATTAAAGGATTTTCCGCAGTTGGTATTTTTAGTGACAGGCAAAGAGGAAACATGTATTGCTATCTTTACCAAGTCACTACTGAATTCCCTCTGGACTTTGATAACACAATCTCCCCCCCCCCACACTCCCAACATCTGTTCAGGTGGTCCATTCCCCACCCTCACCCCCTCACAGGATAAAGACTCAATTCCAATATCACGTTCCATGGTTTGGAATCCCATCATTACACATTTGTTAGGAAGAAATATCCTGAATTAAACCCGGAGCACAAAAACAATTTACCCCAAAAAGGTAAACATAAAGTAAACAGAAAAAGGTAAAAGTTTAATAAACGGGGTGTTGTGCTGTAACATTTCACCTGTAACTAACTGCAATATTTAATTTATTTAATTGAAACAACAGCTACATTAAAGTGCATTCACTACCAGGTTTGAGTTAAATAAAGATCAAAAGCATCAAAAGATCATACATCAAAAGATAAAGCCCTTAAAGGGACAGCCACATGTGAGCCCTTCACTAATCATCACGTTTGCTAGGAGCGTGTGTGTGGGGAGGTGGTCACAGCCTGGGCACTCGCCTCACAAGCGAGAGGTCATGGGTTTGATTCCTGGGAGGGGCAAAATGTTGGTCAACCTTCCTTACTCCACACGCACACACACACCTCTGTTTATCTAACATTAAGTAGGAACCTAGTTATTAGTCGATTGATAGATCACTTTTCCGGGGGTAATAATCCCTGAAGTATAATACAGTAATAATAATTTGGTCACTCAAAGCACGACTGTTTGTGGGACGCTGCTGTGTGCGATTAGCTGCCATGTTTCGCACACAAAATACAGTGAATTCGCTTTACAGTATATTCTGTGAAGCGCTTTGAGACGTCTCGAAGACTTGATAAGGCACTACATTTGTGGAGTCCTGTAGCTCAGTGGTTAGAGCACTCGCTTTGCAAGTGAGAGACCTGAGTTCAATTCCAGGCAGAGGGCGAAACCTTGGGCAAGTTTCCTTACTCCACACAGAGCCTAATAATAATCCCTCCAAAACCAAAAACAATAATAAATTGGTCATTTTCAATCCACGACTGTTTGTGGGACATTGCTGTGCGCAATTGGCTGCCGCGTTCGCCCACAAATATACAGTCAATTCACTTTACAGTGTGTTCTGTGAAGTGCTTTGGGAAGTCCTCCCGACATGAAAAGCGCTAAATCAAATCCAAGGATTATTATTATTATACGGTTCTGTACAGACAACACCAAGGGTGCGACCACATTGCTCCAACATCCATCCAATATAACACTAACCCCAGACCCTAACCCTAAAACCCTCATGTGCATACACCATCTCACTGGCCGGTGTAACTCTTGACCTCACACTGCAGAGAAAGGAAACCCAGATCCCAGTGCTTTCATTGTGAAAAGTAATTGGAATTGTCTGCACGCGAAGCAGCTCCAATTAACTTACCAAGACGATTCTCTACAGCCCTGGTTTATTCCAGAGAGGCGTCTAATTGCTCAATGATTCATTTGAAGTTTAATTGACAGTAGAGACACGCAGTCCCAGCCCGGGTCCCAGCAGCTAGAGCTGGAGCTAAAGCTGGAGCTGAGTGTCGCTGTGAGACAGGCTGCTCCTTCCCAAAGCCTTGCTCCCCAACCCACAGTGAGCGGGCAGTATCCCAAACCCAGGCTGTAACACACACACACACACAAACACACAGCCCCCCCCGCACCCCCCCCCCCACACACAGCACCCCATACACACACACACACACACACAGCAACCCCCACTCCTCCCCACGCACACACACATGCACACACACAGCAAGCCCCCGCACACACACACGGCACACATAGCTCAGAGGCAGGACAGTCACGGAAATATCCTTACACTAACTCAACCACTTAGGGTCTGGGGTTAGTTGGGGCTAGAGATTGGGGCGTGGGTTGAGGTAAGAAATTTACAACAACAACAACTTGTATTATCAAGCGGCCTTGAGGCAAGGCAGGGTCTCGGAGCGATTTACTCAGAGCGTTTAGTTAGTGGCGAGTGGTTAGAGATGAGGGTTAAGGAAATCTTGCCTTACCCATTCTGTGGAAACTTTGCTAAACTCAATGAAGTATATGTGGTCCCCGTGGGTGTCCGGGACAGCATAGTGGCCACATTACAACAACTTTTATTTACAGAGCGCCTTTCATATCACAAGGGGCGTCCCAAGGGGCTGCCATTACACTAACAGGAAAGTGGGGGTGGGGTGGGGGTGATGTGTATGCGTATGGAGGGTATAGTGTGGGAGGACAGTGTGTATGTGTGTGAGGGGTATACTGTGGGGGGTCGTTGTGTATGCATGTGGGGGGGTATACTATGAGGGGGGTGGTGTGTATGCATGTGGGGGGGTATACTGTGGTGGGGCGGTGTGTATGTGTGTGAGGGTATAGTGTGGGGGGCAGTGTGTATGTGTGTGGGGGGGTATAATGTTGGGGGGGTGCGATGTGTATGTGGGGGGGGGGGAAACGGTGACATCAGGCAGCAGCAATATTGCTCCCAAAATAGCAACTTTATACCTGAAACTTCAAGGCATCGAGGACCGTCACTGCTCGGACATCTGACCGTATTGTTACACACTATAGTGAGATCCCCGACACACAACACAGGGATCAACCCTACACCTGAGCCTAAATAGGTAGAAATCCCTCACCCATTAATAATAACGTAATCCTTGCATTTGATATTTCCCCCCAGAAGTCTCAACGCTCTTGCTTCACAGGATTTACTGTAAAGTGTAGTGACGGTGCATTCGGTAGGCAAACGTGGCAGGCCGTTTGCGCACAGTGACGTCCTGCAAACAGCCAATGTAGTGAACGAACGACTCAATGGGTGGCATTAGTGTGTGTGTAAAACATCCGGACACGGGGAAAGAGCGGGTAAGTGTGGCTAACAAGACAAGAAGGTGATTTAGAGACACAGACCGCAGTGTCCACCGTACACTGTCCAGCGCTTTGGGACGTCCTCCCAACGTGAAAAGGCGCTATATCAAATGCAAGGATTATTATTATCTTGTTGTTGTTGTTGTTATTATGGGCAGATTCGCAAAGATAATATGAAACCCATCTTCTCTCTCACAAACACACTGTCTCTCTCTCTCTCGCTGCTCGATCAGACACTTTGCGTGGGCGTTGACGAGGGTCACAATCAGGACATTTTAGTTATAAATATGGATTAGCACAGCCCCCCCCCCCCCCCCCTCCATCCCTGGATTGATTATTTTCCTGGTTTTCTCCAACAGGAAACGCGGGCGGCGCTAGGACCCGGCGCGCCTCTGGGCGGATCAGTGCCGCTTCCCGCAGCATCAGGACCAGCAGCAGGTGAGCAGCTCCCATCCCCATCCCGGCATCCCAGCCCCATCCTCATCCCGGCATCACATCCCCATCCCGGCATCCCATCCCCATCCCGGCATCCCATCCCCATCCCGGCATCCCATCCCCATCCCCATCCCGGCATCCCATCCCCATCCCGGCATCCCATCCCCATCCCCATCCCGGCATCCCAGCCCCATCCCGGCATCCCATCCCATCCCCATCCCGGCATCCATCCCCATCCCCATCCCGGCATCCCACCCCATCCCGGCATCCCATCCCATCCCGGCATCACATCCCCATCCCCATCCCGGCATCCCATCCCCATCCCGGCATCCCATCCCCATCCCCATCCCGGCATCACATCCCCATCCCCATCCCGGCATCCCAACCCTTTTCCCGGCTCGCAGCCCTATCCCGGCTCCCAGCATCTCCCAGTATCCCGGCCCCGCCGATCCCAGCCGGCAGCCAGTATCCCATCCCAGACGGCAGCCGAGCCTTTTACCCACTGGTGTTGGTAAACGGCGCCCCCCCCCGGAGGCTGCATTGACCCCCAGTCCCGGGGAATGAACAGCGGCGGAACGCTCACACAGCCCAGTGTCAGCCTCACTGAGACACACGGTACAGCAACCAACCCCGAGCCCAGTAACCAGCCCCGGGCTCAGTAACCAGCCCTGAGCTCAGTAACCAGCCCAGTAACCAACCCCGAGCCCAGCAACCAGCCCTGAGCTCAGTAACCAGCCCAGTAACCAACCCCGAGCCCAGCAACCAGCCCTGGGCTCAATAACCAGCCCAGTAACCAGCCCTGAGCTCAGTAACCAGCCCTGAGCTCAGTAACCAGCCCTGGGCTCAGTAACCAGCCCAGTAACCAACCCCGAGCCCAGTAACCAGCCCTGAGCTCAGTAACCAGCCCAGTAACCAGCCCTTGGCTCAGTAACCAACCCCGAGCCCAGTAACCAGCCCTGAGCTCAGTAACCAGCCCAGTAACCAGCCCTGGGCTCAATAACCAGCCCTGAGCCAGTAACCAGCCCTGAGCTCAGTAACCAGCCCAGTAACCAGCCCTGGGCTCAATAACCAGCCCTGAGCTCAGTAACCAGCCCTGAGCTCAGTAACCAGCTCAGTAACCAGCCCTGAGCTCAGTAACCAGCCCTGAGCTCAGTAACCAGCTCAGTAACCAGCCCTGAGCTCAGTAACCAGCTCAGTAACCAGCCCTGAGCTCAGTAACCAGCTCAGTAACCAGCCCTGGGCTCAGTAACCAGCTCTATGTTTCTAATAACCAGCTTTAGTAACTGCAGCAAAAATAATCTTCGGGGTTTTGATCGTTGCTGTTTTCATGTCCTGCAAAATCCTGATGTGAGTTAGGGTCAGTGTGTCACTAACCTGTCTGTGTGTGTGTGTGTGTGTGTGTGTGTGTGGGGCTGTGTGTGTGGCTGTGTGTGTGTGTGTGTGTGTGTGTGTGTGTGTCAGTGGCTGTGTGTGTCAGTGGCTGTGTGTGTGTGTCAGTGGCTGTATGTGTGTGTCAGTGTCAACTGTGTGTGTGTGTATCAGTGTCAGCGCTCGTGAAGCTGGTGTTTTGTTCCTCTCCGCGGGCATCAAGGGGTTAATCAGAGACAATGTGAGCCATAAAGGAGGCCATTCAGCAGCCAGTCACTGACACACACACACACACACACACACAGCAGCCCACGATGCCTGTGCCCTCGCGCCCTATATTATAACCTTGTTGATTAATTATCAGTTTGTTTCTCGTGTTTGCACTATATCGAGTGCTGACCCGGCTCCCAATTGATCATCTTTATTGATCCAGTCTCAGTGCCTCCAATGCCAGTGAATTCTAAACCCTGACAGACAGGTCTCTGAGTGAAGACATTCCTCTCATCTCTCCCCTGTTGCTCACAATGCAGTTCACTGCTGCATTGCTCTGTCTGTCAATGTTGGTCTTTCACTTGTGTCAGAGCGACTGTTGATGTGATTATCCGGGGACAATCTCTAACAAAACTCTCTCACAACGCTCACCGTTGAAGAACTCTAGATTGGCTAATTGATTCCATCTCACACAGGGCCACAAGGACCCTCACAGCCAACAGGGCCACAGAGACAGACCCTCACAGCCAACAGGGCCACAAAGACCCTCACAGCCAACAGAGACTCAGAGGCTCAAAGGGCGCACAAACACTGCACCAACCAGTGGGGCCGCGAATGGCCTGTTTCCGTGCTGTAACATCCTGTGTCATTCCACTGATGCCATAAATCAAGAATTGGGCTAGTGCGAGTGTTCGGAGGGCCACTTCTGGCCCGCGGGCCACAGGTTGGCGCTCACTGAGACAGGTGGCTGCTAAAGAGATCAAAGGGCAATGGGGGAGGGAGGAGAGTGGAATCAGACAAGGTCACTAATGTGGAGATGAACATCAACACAGACTTGATGGTCTGAATGGCTGTTATGT
The DNA here is from genome assembly GCF_018977255.1 of Callorhinchus milii. NCBI lineage: Eukaryota > Metazoa > Chordata > Chondrichthyes > Chimaeriformes > Callorhinchidae > Callorhinchus > Callorhinchus milii. Next base: position 342,331 of record NW_024704760.1, on the reverse strand, counting down.
GGCGGAAGGTGTAGCTGTGAGTGTGTGTGAGAGAGAGAGAGAAGAGGAAAATCTAAAGCCTAATGCTGGAACGAGAGAGAGAGTTGAATCAGCTGCTGGTTTCTGGTTCTAAAATAACCTAGCGATGTCTCTTCTCCTCTCCGCGCTGGCAGTCAGTGACAGACGGCTATTATTCCTTGTCCAATTGTTGGCAAGTGGAGGCTGACCTGCACCTTGTGAATCAAAATGAAAAGGTCTGAGTCACAGGCGCTGGAATCACTCCTCGCTCCCAGCCTCACTCACGCCTTTCTGCTGAGAGAGACCTGTAACCATTTGCTGTGAGCGCTGTGCACGTGAGCTGGTTACAGGTAGAGACAACAACAAATTAAATTTGCACAGCTCTTTTCACGTCGGGAGGATGTCGCAAGGCGCTGGACAATGAGGGGTTTGCACCCGAACTATGGGTGGGATCAGAGAGGGGTGGAGGACAGGGAGCCTGGAGGAGGGAAGATGAACACAGGCGCAGTCGAAGAAGGTCTTCAAACGGGCCTTGAAGGAGGAGAGGGAGCCTCCTGGAGGGAGTGAGGTGGAGGGGCTCCGGCACAGAGTTCTAGAGGGTGTGGCAAAAAGCTGAAGGCCTGACCGCCTGCTGAAATGTGCGAGAGACCCATTATTCCTCTTGTGTGTGTGTGCATGTGTGCACATGTGGGTGTGTTCATAAATGTGTGCATATGTGCTTGTGTGCGCATGTGTGTGCACATGTAATTGTGTGTGCATTCGCATGTACTTGTGTGTGTGTATGTTTTGTGTATGTGTGCGTACTTGTGTGTGTGGATGTGTGCACGTACTTGAGTGTGTGCATATATTTGAGTGTGTGTATGTACTTGAGTGTGTGTGTGCATGTACTTCAGTGTGTGTATGTACTTGAGTGTGTGAATGTACTTGTTTGTGTATATGTACTTGTGTGCGTACGTGTTTACACAGCGCCTTTCAGGTCAGGAGCACATTCCAAGGCGCTGGACAGCTAAGGGTTTGCACCCAAGCTGGGGGTTTGGAATCATGAGGGTTAGAGGCATTAGGGACAGGTGTGTGGCGGTCGTGAGGAAAGTCTAGAAACAAGACCTAGATTAGCTAACTCCGTACAGGCTGCGGACAGAACCTGGGGCTTTCTTACCGAGCCTGCGGCTGTCAGACACTCTGTGCTGCAGGACAATGTTAGATTGGTTGGTTGCACTGAGGAGATGGGGAGGGGGCTCTCTCACAGAGCAGGTCACTGCGCAGCCGATGGGAAGATCTTACCTGGTCCTCAACCTGTCCTCTCCCCTTCCTCTCACACACACACACTGATTGGAATAATCAGCAGCAGCTTGGACTGATCATCAGGTGTATGTTAACCCTTAGGCTGCTGTCAGTTCCTGAGACTCAGTGGGATCATTGTCGGAGATGCCATCCTTCAGATGAGACCTGCAAAGAGCAACTTCTGGACAGACACCAGGAAGTATTTCTTTTCACACAGGGGGAAGAAGGCGGCTTGCGATATTATCAGCAGTGAGAACTACCACAAAAATGGAGTCAAATTTAGTCAGCAGTTCCCAGTGTTGGTGGTGAAGGGGGTGTTTACTCTCCCCCCCGCCCCCCCCTGATCAGTGATAACAACTGATTGTTGATGGTTGATGTGAAAATTATCCCGGGTGACAATATCACACTCTGAATTCCCTCCGTTTCTCTCTTCGGTTCCTAACCCATTTGCTATGTCTCTTCCTAGAGGTTTCTGATGATCCGTGAATGAGTGGTTCCATCCCCTCCGGACTCCTCGTCTCCGCCATCAGATCGACCCGTCACAGCCGGACGGACAAGACCCTCGCCACCCGGTGGGCCGGTGTAAGGGGTGGGGTTGTAGGCGGGGCTGATCGGGGTGTGGGGGGCTGACAGCTGGTAACCGTGGCTCTTGGAGATGTGGGAAGGGCCCTGTCATCTGACCAATGACCAATGCTAGACCAGACATCGCCCACCAGTGACACTCCTCTCCCCAAAGAGGATGGGTGATGGACTCGCAGGAAGGGCTCTGGGGTCTGTTACCTGCCACTCACACCCATGGCTGCTGCCAGTCAGGAAGGATGGACATGGAACGGTTCTGCTGCGGGGAGGCCAAGCGAAGTCTCTCCCACGTCAACAGCTCTGAACGGGAGCCTAGTGTCCGCACCTACGGACATCGTTTCCCAATCTATCGGCCTCTTCTTCATGTTGCTGGTTGACCTGGTGGGAATCATTGGGAACGCCGCGGTGATCCTGGTGATTATCCGGACTCCGCTGCTGAAGAAGTTTGTCTTTGTTTTCCACTTGTGCCTGGTGGATCTGCTGGCAGCCCTGGTCCTGATGCCGCTGGGGATGGTGACGAGCTCGGGGCTGTTCGGTAGCATGGCCCTGGGGGAAATCTTGTGCCGTATTTACCTCTTTCTGAACATGTTGTTCATCAGCGCCTCCATCCTGTCCATCCTGACCATCAACGTGGAGCGTTACTATTACATCGTCCACCCCATGAGGTACGAGGGCCGTGTGACCGTGCGACTGGTCGTGTCTGTCATCGTGTGTGTGTGGATCAAAGCCGCGCTGATGTCGGTGGTGCCGGTGTTGGGCTGCCTGGCTCACGGCTCCTCCACACACAGGAGCCATTGCTGCTCCCAGTGGAATGTCGACAAGTACAGGAAGGTCTTTGTGGTGTTCTTCAGCGTCTTCTACTTCTTGTTGCCGGTGTTCATCATCCTGACGGTGTACTGCGGAATGTTCCGGGTGGCCAGGGTGGCGGCCATGCAGCGAGGGCCGCTGCCTATCTGGCTGGACACCCCAAGGCGACGCTCAGAGTCCCTAAGTAGCAGGTCCACCATGGTCACCAGCTCCGGCCTCCAGCGGAGCTCCCCACAGAGGACCTTTGGGGGGGGCAAGGCTGCGGCGATCCTCGTGCTGGTGGGAGGACAGTTTGTCTTGTGTTGGCTGCCATTTTTTGCCTTTCACCTGTACTCAGCCATGACCCCAGGTCTGGGCCCCGAGGAACCCTGGGAGGCCATCGTCACCTGGATCGGTTACACTTCCTTCAGCGCCAATCCCTTCTTCTACGGCTGCCTGAACAGGCAGATCCGCGGGGCTCTGAGCAAACACCTCAGCTGCCTCTTCACCCCGGCCGTGGAGGAGGAGCCGGCCTTGCCCAGCCGCGAGGGCTCCATCGAGGAGAACTTCCTCCAGTTCCTGCAGCGCACGGGCTGCACCACGGACACCAGGGCCTCCAGCCCCAAACCTGACCAGCCCGCGCTCGCCTTCCACATCCCCGGCCAAATCCTGGAGGAGACGTGCGAGTTCCTGGAGCAGCAGATAGCCAGCGACTTCAGTGTGTCCAACACTTGTGTTAAACTGGGGCGCTCTCCCAACCACGAGGTGTAGCCCTCCCGCTCTCTCCCCCTCCGTCTCTCTCCCTCTCCTTCTCTCGACTGTCACATGATGTTTACAATATAAATCTATGTTTACGCGGTGGCTTTTCCTACCTCGAGGCTCAGTCTTGTTCATCGCGAGGATCACAACCAGTTTTACCATCACCAGGTCTCACTCCCTTCCCTTTCCAGCACTTTATTGTGTCGAATTTGATTTTTTAAGGCCTCCCGTCGCCCCACTTGCCTCCCCTCCTCCCTTGTTCCCCCCACTCCCACCTCCCTCATCTCCCCTCCCCCCTTGTCTCCCCCCACTCCCACCTCCCTCACCCCCAGTGACCGGGAACCACGGAAACAGGAGGAAACACTCGCCTAATTGAATGGACACAAAATCATCTTCTGGACAGTCAGAAGGTTAATGGCTCGGGCTCCTCGTGTTGTGATTTACGGGAGAGATTTTGTAAATTAACACAATCTTTCGCTTTGTAATTTCTGGAAAATTCTAATAAATGAGGTTGGTTATTTGTGGGGATGGCGCTCATTCCTCTTCCCTCCGATCGAAATCCTTCCGTCCCCTTGGCATTCTCTGAAGAACCTTTAACATCCACCTGAACAGGCACAGATGGGACCTCGGGTTAACATCTCATCCGAAGGACGGCACCTTCGACAATGCAGCACCTGCTCAGCTGCATTGGAGCATCAGGTTAGACTGCGTGATTCCAACCTCCCCCGACGTGGGGCTTGAACCCGCAACCTTCTGACTCAGAAATCACTGGATCCGCCACGGAGCAGGAAGGGTTAACCGCCGACTGCGTACGATTTCTTGTGTAGCCAAACACAGGCATGAGTTGCCGCTTCCGATGGGTTTAGCTGGAGGGAAGGACCTGTGACTGACTGAGTCACTGCTTTTCATGTCAGATCAGAGAGTGTGACGGGTACCGGCTTCTGAGGGGAGGCGAGGGCTGACCTTTCAGCCACCTCCCCATTGCCCAGCGATGAAAGTCTGCGCGCGGGACTCTCACCACTTCTAACACTTGTCATCTGGTTACCTCAGGATAAAATGTCACCCTCTGGGGGGTCCATAATTCCCCCCCCCCCACAAAGTGTCTGTGCTGACACCCGGCCCAGTGTGTGGGGCTGCATTGTCGGAGACGCCCACCTTCAGAGGAAACGGTCCTGTTTACCTGTTCGGGTGGGCGTTAAAGGATCCGGAGATTTCGCTGGAAAAGAGAAGGGAATTTCTCCTGTTGGCTGCCGCGTTTCGCCCACAAAACAGACGGTCACTACACTTCACAGAGTGTCCTACGAAGCACGGTGGGACGTCTCAAAAGACGTGATCAGGCGTTGTGTCAAAGACCAGGATTATTAGTATAGCAATCCCCCAGCTGGACATTTATTCTTTCTCTCCAGCACATTCACAGTCAATCTGTCTGTCTATCTGTCTCCCCACCACCACATTCACACAGGTTCTGTTCCCAGATATACATCCACAGCTCCTTCCTGACATTGATTGTAATTAAAAATTAGTCGTTAATTTACCAAAATAGCCTTTCGAGCCTCGTTTCCATGGAGACGCAGTGCTGGAATCACTTGCCACAGTGACTGGAGGAGAAGTTCAATCTAATTGCTGTAAAAATAGCAGTCCCGCGCATTCAAGCTTTCACATTCCGCAAGCCCGAACATACCAACCACCAAACCTCACCTGGTCATCATCCATCTCCCCTCCGCTCAGTCCCCCGCTCCCCCACTCCCTCTCCTCCTGCCCGTTCCCTCTCTTTCCCCCTCCCTCCTCTCCCCACCTCGCAGCCACTTGTGAAACATTCCCATCGTGGTCCAAATAACATCATTCATAATAATAATGATAATCCTTGCATTTGATACAGCGCCTTATCACATCTTTGAGACGTCTCAAAGCGCTTCACAGGATATACTGTAAAGTGTAGTGACTGTATATTTTGTGGGCGTAACACGGCAGCCAACTACGCAAAGCAGTGTCCCACAAACAGTCGTGAATTGAATGACCCAATTCATCGCCGCAAAAGAGAGAAGAAAATATTCTCACCACACACTCGGCACGATATTCTAATAAATATTTAATATTCATATTTAATTAGAAAAGACTCACAGGCGATGGAGCCCTGGTTTGGAATCTCCCGGTTTCTTTATTTAAAGAGATTCCCCGAGGAAGAAAGGGAACAGGGGAGGAGTTTTGAGGGGGGTGGCGGAGATGGGAGAAGTGTGGGGGGGGGGAGGGGGAGAGAGGGGGAAGTGCTCAGCATCGCATGCACTCGATGCATGTCTCTCCCATCACGTTGGCAGCAGGACCAGGGTCAGGGAGCAGAGGAGCAGTCTGCCCCCAGCGAGGGGGAGGGGTTGGCTGTTTGCAGGGGTATCTGTCACATACTGCGGGGTGTTGGTGGTGGTCTGCTCGTAGGCCTTTTTGATCATGTTCCACGACCAATAGTTCTGCATCATCTGAGCAGCAAAGTTGTCAGCTTTCATCTTGAGGGACTTGGCCTGGTGAGTGATGTCGGTCTCGGAGCCGTAGCGGTTGATGACGAAGCGGGCGCCGTACTTGGCTGTGGTGTTCTCCACCCATTCCAGGTAGGACTTGGTCAGGGTGATGACTCCGGGCCACATCCGGTCACAGTCGCTGACCCAGTTGACGACGCCGATGAGGAACCAGCGGTTGGTGTTGGCCGGCTGGCACACCATGGGGCCGCCCGTGTTGATGTGACAAGTAGCTGTGTCGCTCTCCACAAAGTCCACGCACATCATGTTCTGGGTCAGCATGCCGTTGTAGAACTTGCTGTTGCACTCATCGAAAGGGAGGAAGAAGACGGAGGTCTCCTGGAGCGTGTCTGAGCTCTCCTCCCCCATCTTCATCCAGCCCGTCACCATACAGATTTCCCAGTCTTTCTCGTTGAAGGTGGGGTTGTCGGGGAAGCAGACGGGCCAGGTGTAAAGCCCAAACTGGATCGGGTCCTTCATGCGGATCAGAGCCAAGTCGTTCACTCCCGTCTCCTCGTCGAAGCTCTCATGGAGGATGATGTCGTGGGGGTTGGAGTACAGGGCCCAGTTCTCGGGGCTCAGGCGCTTGTTCAGGCCCAGCACCACGATGATCTCCTTCAGGTTCTGCAGCTCAGGGTCCAGGAAGCAGTGAGCAGCCGTGATCACCCAGAACTCGTTCAGGATGGTCCCTCCGCAGAAATGCTTGTTTTCCGCCACCATCTCGAGGCTGACCTGCCAGGGCCAGGCTCCCGGCTCCAGCTCTTTGCTCCTCACGTTGCGGAAGGTCCCCCTCACCCCGGCCCGGCGGGTGCCACACTTCAGCAGGTTCTCTGTGAGCAGCGGAGTGGCCAGGAGCAATGCCAAGACCAGTGCCACACTCGCTAACCGCATGCCCACCGGGGAATTCAGCGCATCGCCGTGTGTGTGCAGACAGGATGCTGTGAGATGTGCCCTGTGCCCCCCCACCTCCTCCACCCCTTCCCCTCCCCCCTCCCCGGGGAGCAGGGCCTGTCAGACACAGGGCTTTTGTTTGCTCACCGCCTGCTTCACACACACGCAATGTAATGTCACATTGCACCAACAGGAGACAGTGTCGTTGGGGGCAACTATGAAGTCACTGAGGACATCCCATCATAAACACTTGTATCACTTTCCTGCACGACAGCCTCAACCCACAGCACCCCCCCAACAACACTCCCCTAATGCCCCCCACCCCTGACATCCCCACCTGACATCTCCAGCTCTCAATGTTCTCCTGTTCCCTTGTCTGCTCCCACCCCCAATCCTCGAGCCCCGGCAATGAGCTGCCCCACTGCTGCCCTTCTGAGCCAGGAGAGGAACGATGGATAGGGTTCGGAAGCAGGGAACCTTGGCTGACATTATCCCTCCCTGCCACATGTGTGTCACATGTTGGGAAGGGGTTAAATGCCAGTAATAAACTGGGGAGAGTTAGCGCGGACACAGACTGGAATGTCCCCCCTCTCGCTGTCCCTCAGGGAAGGGCTGCATTGTCAAAGGGACCGTCCTTCAGACGAGGCACGAAACTCACATCCCACCTCATCTCCCTGGTGACAATTGGCAAAGACTCTCCGGCTGTCCGAGCCGACAATCCTCCAGATAATTGGGTTTGTTCACCTCAGGGCTATTGCTGCGTGCAAATTGGCCGCCTCACTCGCTTTACAAAGTACACAGTCACTACACGTTTCCCTGCGAAGATGTTGTTGGCGACCGATCAGATGCCAGGATTATTATCATTCTTACACACTTGGTAACAGCAGTAAACAGCGCTCCCTACTGGCACAGAGAGGCGTTGGCAGCCTGGGTTGGGCTGAGATCAGGTTCAGCTGTCCCTGACCAACCATCGGCTCTCTGCTCCTGGACAAACACCGTGTCAGGCACCTCTGACACAGCTGTGATCTGTAAACACATATGAGCGTGGATGAGCCCATGTGCAAGAGCACACATGCACACACATGTAAGAGAACACAGCGATGTGTAAATCTCCTGACACTGATGATGACTATCTCCAGCCCCAAGCTGCTCCGGAATCCTCTCTAAGCCATAACTTGCACACATGTACACACATATATATATATATATAGTGCTTCACGTGGGGCAGCGTCTCTGAGGCTTAAAAAGTTTCCAAAGCAAAATGCCACCGGAATCAGCCCAAAGATCCCAACTGCAGACCCTGTATTGTAGTCGGCTACTCTCACTGCTGGAGGCAGATTCCCATCCTCCTGTTTTATGCACAGACAAACCCTCTTCCCCCCCCACCCCCCCGCCCCCGTTACTAAACACTGCCCCGAAATCAAGCTCAGAAAATCATTTCAGCTTCTGAAGAGCAACTCCAGACAAGTCCACGAGGGGGAGGCAGCGTTCCTCTCCAAATACAACCTGAAAGTCAGGGCAGGTTCTCGGTGTCCCCGGTCTCGGGCTGAGCGAGAGGTGGGGAGAGAGCAATGGGGAACCACGACGGCTGCTCTTTGCGGGGTCGGGGAACAACCCAGTGCGTTTCCTGCAGTTTGTAGATTAAACGCGATGCAGAACAAACACTAACTGCCCACAGCTGCAGGGCACCAGGGAAGGTAATTGAGGTAAAAGTTATGTAACGGTCTCCCAAATGTAACGGTGATTGTGAGCGAGGAATGCTTTGATCCAAGCAGGATGGGAAATGGTGATGTGGTGGCCCAATCAGCCGTTTGGCACTGAGTTGGTGAATGTGGGTCCGATTTCAGTCTCTCTTCTCAGTTCCTGCGTCGGTGACTGAGGATATTTCACAATCACTCATGTTTATATCTGATGGGTTTAACTTCAACCACTTCCATATCAAAACTTTTTTTTTAAATGTGCTGTTCATTAATCCGTCTACACTGTGCGTCCACACTCCCAGGTCAGGGTTAGAGACACAGTAAAGCTCCTCTACACTGTGCGTCCACACTCCCAGGTCAGGGTTAGAGACACAGTAAAGCTCTACACTGTGCGTCCACACTCCCAGGTCAGGGTTAGAGACACAGTAAAGCTCCCTCTACACTCTCCGTCCACACTCCCAGGTCAGTAACAGCACATGCTATGAGCAATGATTAGACAAGCTGCGGGCTCTTCAGTGCTGAGATAATGTGTCTCAGACGGGTTCTCGTTGAGTATGAAATTTTAAATGGGATTGAAACAATAAACCCAGAACAGTACTTTAGGATTCAATAAGACAGTTGAAAGGGTTTAGAGTTGCAAAGGGCCAATTTCAGAACAGACACCAGGCAAATTTTCTTTACTCCGAGGGTAATTTATGACTGGAACAGGTTGTCAGTAAAGGGGGGTTGAGGCCAGGACACTGGACTCATTTACAAAGTAGTTGGATGGTGCGATGGGGGGACGGTCAGGAGGGTGCCTGTAGGGATGAGGTTGGATGGGTAAAAGGGTAAAAGACATCCAACCCAATCTTGTGTAAAACTCCACACGGTAGGGTGGGGGTGTGGAGGGCAATGAGGAGAGGGGCGAGGGGGTGGGGGGGCAAGGTGGGGGGTGGCGAGGGGGAGGGAGAACGACGCCGCAAACACATTCCACGGCGAACTCATAAATCAGTGAGTTACTTCTCTACCTCGTGCGATCAAAGAGAAAGCTTCACATCTGCGAGGCAATTACCCCACTTCCCGGCCCCACCCCCCCACACACACACATCCGCACAGACACACACACATACTCTGGGCTCACACCAATCCCTGTGCTGAAGAGACGGACGGACAAACACATCTGGAAACGTGATTTGATTTGCGGTTTGCTTTGAGGTCACTACATCTACAAAGCGAAAGATTTAGAGATCAGTGAAATGCCCGAGCAGGACAGTATGTGGGCACACAGCACCCCCCACCCAACCCCCACCTCAGTGACTGTACTGTAAAGTGAAGTGAAGGCTTGACAGGTAACCAGTTGCCGAGTGTAGTGACTGTGTATCTTTATGGTAAGTGTAGCAGCCATTCTGAGTATACAATACCAAATTACAATTGTAAACGCCTTTCACGTTGGGAGGACATCCCAAGCGCTGAACAGTCAGAAGGGGTGGAGGGCAGAGAGGATGGGGGGGGGTGACTGAAGGCACGATGGAAGAGGAGGGTCTTGAGAGTGCCTTGAAGGAGGCAAGGGAGCGAACGAGGCGGCGAGACTGTGGGTTGGGGTTCCAGAGAGGCTGAAGGCCTGACCGCTGAAGGTGGGGTGGGCCGGGAGGGGGATATGGAGCAGGCTGGAGCCTGCTGAGCGGAGGGGGCAGACAGGTTGATAAGGGGGTTACCAGGTCGGAGAGGCAAGGCCATGGAGGGCCTCGAAGATGAGAACAAGAATTTTGAACTCGATCCTCTGAGGGATGGGGAGTCAGTGGAGCCGGGCGAGGATGGGGGTGATGGGGTCACAGAACCTGGTGGGGGAGAGGACACGAGCTGCAGAGTTCTGGATGATCTGCTGTTTGTGGAGGGAGGAGTTGGGGAGGGCGTCAAGCGGAGCATTAGCATAGTCGAGCCTAGTTGTAATGAAGACCTGTATGAGTATAGCTCGAGGCGTGTGGCCTTGGTGAGCGGAACGCACTGTAGCGTTCTGAAGACAATAGGCTACAATCTGTGACAATTATCACGAGAAGTTATAACAGCCGCACATCACTGATCCCCGATATCTTTAATATAATATTAATAATGTGAATAATAATAATCCTCGCATTTGATATAGCACCTTATCACGTTGTCAAGACGTCTTTAAACCTTCACGTTCCTATGTCACGTCAGCTACAGTGTGAGCGAGCGAGCGTGCGAGCGATCACACACACGCACATGTGCGTTCCCGTGCTGCACTGGTCACTGTGTCACACAGTGACCGAGCAGGTACACAGCAAGTGAGCATAGCACAGCTGGACTCAGGCTCCGAACATCTGCCTTCATTTTATCTGTAATTACTGCTCCCAGCCTCGGTCACTCCAGGTTATTCCGACCCACTTGGGAGAGAAACTAAAGCCACTCAATATTACAGTGTGAGACTCATTTTCTCTCTCTCCCTCACACACTCTCTACCCTCCCCCCACCTCTCTCTCTCTCGTAGCTTCAATGATCATTTGAATTCAGCGACGGGTTTATTGAAAAAACTTAAATCAATCAGGGAAATAACAGAATACTTTAGCCTAGCTCGGAAAAAAAAATCACTATTGTGCCTCTCTTCTCCTCCTCCACTCCTGTTGAAGGGGACTTTTTGCTGTCTGTCTCCATCTCTCTCTACTATTCATTTATCTTCTCTGCCTCTCTCTCCCCTCTCTGTGTAAGTGTATCTCTGTCTCCGTCTCTCTCTCCTGCTCCGTGTGTGTGCGTTTCTCTGTCTCTCTGATGCCCAAACCACACAGTGACTGGGGTAGGTTGCAGGCTGGCTATACACAGCTCTGGGCACTGATTCCAATAACAATTAATGTCAAGGATTTGGTTGGGACAATGGGTCAGCTCTGCCAGAATCTCACATCAGGGCTGCAGATGTGAGCGTGGCGCACAAACATTTGCGGAGCCTTCAGAAGGCTAGTGCCAGACTGAGGACTACCTTTAAATCAGGTGCAGATGCCATTCTGTTAACCATTCACAAACCTTTGTCTGGTTTCTGGTCCCGGCTCCGAAAACTACACGTTCCTGTACGAAACCACATTTCATGTCAAAGGCGGACCCTGTTTTAAATCAGGTGAACGTGGATTTTCAGCTGGGCAATTTGTCATCTGATGGCAGGCATGTCAGCACATGGACTTACCCCACCACCACCCCCAGCCCCTCCCCCCTCCCTTCCCTCTCCCCCACCCAGCTGAGGTTGCTGTTAGATTCAGTTACACTGTGAAATGTCACACAATCAGAAAGTTTGCACACCAAACACGCAGTCACTCCACTTTACGGTCTATTCTGTGAAGCACTTTGAGATGTTTCGAAGACGTGATAAGGCGCTGTATCAAATGCGAGGATTATTATTATTATTAACATCGCTCCCAGGAAACAGCCTGAGAGGGATTCCCACCCACACACACGTAGACACACACACACACGCACACACTCACCACCCACCCACCTAGCCAGCCAGATCCCTCCACATCTTTAATCGCAAAACAATTCTGAACAAAGGTATTTTTGGTCTGAGACCAGGAAAAGGTGCAAGTGTTGGCCGGGATATCAAACATGTCAATCTGTCAGCTCAGGAGCCGAAGCCGCAGTAACTGTGCGCCAAAGTCAAATTAGAGTTTACTTTTACTTCCCAATATTAAACTTTAATATCTTTTAATGGAGGTAAATGTAGGTGCCACAAGCTCCCTCTCTCTCAGTCTCACACGCTCTCTCTCTCTCTCTCTCTCAGTCTCACACGCTCTCTTTCTCTCTCTCACAGTCTCACACGCTCTCTCTCAGTCTCACACGCTCTCTTTCTCTCTCTCACAGTCTCACACGCTCTCTCTCTCTCACAGTCTCACACGCTCTCTTTCACACTCTCTCACACTCTATGGAGCTGAGGGCTGTGAAGGTGTTGGGAGGAGGAGGGTGGGAGCACTGCATTATCAAACACAGTCTTTGGGTGGGATATTAAACCACGGTCTCATCTGAGCCTTGGGAAAGAGAATGGAGGTTCTGCTGGTGTCATGGCCCCTTTGTAACCGTTCTGATCCAATAGAGTGGAGAGGAGAGAGGGAGGGAAAGAGAAACAGGAGACAGACAGACGCACACACAAGAGGGGGCAGAGAGGGACATGTGCTGGCTGTGGACGCTGTGCGTGTGATGGCGGGGGTGGGGGGGGGACAGCTGAGAGATCTCAGGCTTTGCTGCATGTCTGTATGCGGCATCGAGCTGAGTCCAAGTTCAAGTCCTGTCTGAACCCTGATCCCTATCCGTGCGGAAAGGAAACCTGCCCCTCAAGTGGACAATAATAATCCTCACGCTCACTGCAGCACCTGTAATGTCTCACACGTCCTCACTGTACAGCACAAAGATTGTAGGTATATTTTGTGGGCGAACGTGGCAGCCAACTTGCACAGAGCGCCGTCCGACAAACAATCTTGAAGTTAATGAGTGATATCAGCGGTGGTGATTGTTGGCCAGGACACCGAGAGAGTGCGAGCGAGAGAGAGTGAGATAAAGAAAAAGAAATGCTTTTCTCTTTTCCAATAGTACCGCAAGATCCTTAACATCTGCCTGAAACAGGGCACAGACACAGAGCTCAGCTTGACACCTGAACCAAAGGACGGAGTCTCTGACTCTTTCTCTCTACAAACCCCCCCCAGCGCTGTGTTGTTGTTGTTAAGTGTGTGGGGCGCTGGGACGGGGGGGGGGGGGGGGCTCAGTGACAGTTCGGTAATGTGACGCGACCAAAACAGAAGCGACATAAAGTGGAAACGTTTCCTGTAATCAGTGCCCGGTGATCGAGCAAAGACCTGGCATTGCGAGGGAGCGGGACCCAGAAGGGGTTAAACATCCGCAAACTGGAGTTCAGTATCTGGAAACGTAGCCAGCATTCCCCCATTCCGCACCACCCCACACCCCCCCCTTTGCTCCCTGCTGAACAACACAACAACAAAGTGGATTAATGATAGCAAAAGTCACCTCTGACCGGGCCTGAAAACAGTGGAGCAGCAGTACTGGCTCAGTGACGCCCGCCTGGCCTGCCTCGCTAGGATCTGTCCACTGTGCAACGCGATGAGTTATTACAGCAACATCTTCTGTTGCATCTTTTCCATTGTCAGATCCACTTGTGTCACGGAAGGTCGTCTCCCGGCAAATAAATATTTCTTTGTATAAATTACATTTTGAAGACACATACTCACTCACGTGCTTGCTCGCACACAGACACACACCACGTACCACACACACGAGCAGAGACATGCACACTCACACCACGTACCACACACACGAGCAGACACACGCACACTCACACACTCACAACGATCACACACACGAGCAGAGACACGCACACTCACCACGACCACACACACGAGCAGAGACACGCGCACTCACACACACACACCACGACCACACACACGAGCACAGACACGCACACTCACACACACACCATGACCACACACACGAGCAGAGACACACACACTCACACACACACCCTGACCACACACACAAGCAGAGACACGCACACTCACACACACACCACGTACCACACACACGAGCAGAGACACGCACACTCGCACTCACACAAACGTACCATACACACAAGCAGAGACACGCACACTCGCACTCACACACAAAACGTACCACATACAAGCAGAGACACGCACACTCGCACTCACACACAAAACGTACCACATACAAGCAAGGAAGCACACACTCACTCACACACGTCCTCAGGATTAGAGATGAGAAATTTAAAGTGAAAAATATCATTGAACAAGTGCGGCTGGAACATCAAGAGGGTCTCACTGACTGACAGTTGTTCAGTGGAACCACCTTCCCCTTTAGTCTCATAGGGGCTCTACTCTGTCTCTAACCAGCACTATCACTGACCTGGGAGTGTGGACGCACAGTGTAGAGGAGCTTTACTGTGTCTCTAACCCTGACCTGGGAGTGTGGACGCACAGTGTAGAGGGAGCTTTACTGTGTCTCTAACCCTGACCTGGGAGTGTGGACAGACGCACAATGTAGAGGGAGCTTTACTGTGTCTCTAATCTGTGCTGTATCCCCACCAAAAGAAAGTTATTAAAAAGCGGGTTATGGATATAAGTGAAAGTTTCTCCTCCTCATCACTGTCTCACACCCCTCCCCCGCGTCCCCACCACTGTGGGAACAGGCCAACGGACACTGTGGTTCCTCCAGTTTCATTTTTTCGGTTGTTTATTTACTGTTTTGTTCAGGCAGGAATTGTATAAATAAAGTTCTGTCCAAGAAACAGTCAGCCAGAGGGGACCCAAGTCTGTCACTGGCACAATCAGCCCGTGTCTGACAATCTGTGGCTGTATATATATATATATATATAGTTACCTATAACCAGTAAAGCCGAGAGTGGTGCCTCAGCCACAGCCACAGACTCCGCACAGGGTCATCAGCACAGGAATCGGGGAGAGGAGTTTCTCTCTCTCAGTGTCCTGGCTGACAATCCCCAGGCAAAATCAGTTGCTGACTTCATGGCTGTTTGTGTGATGTTGTTGTGTACAAACATCTGCTGCATTAGCCTACAAACTGGACAGTCACTACACTTTGTGGTAAATCCCATGAAGCACTTTGAGACTCGCTCCCGATGTGAAAAATGTAAGGTTTGATATAACACACACCGGGGGCTAAATGGTCACCTTCTGTGCTGTTCCTGTAACAGTCTCAGTGACAAACAGCGAGAGATCTTCTGCTGAATGTGGGATCAGAGATGTTAACACAGCGAGTGGGGAAGCCATTGCCTCACACACACACACACACACACACTGTAAATCGACCCGACAGGAACGTGGGAACATCTCGCTCTCCAGTGACTGTCCCTACGAGGCTCCTAACACAACTAATAGGTGCTGCTCCGCCCTGTAAAACAGCACTAACATGGCATTAAATGAGAGATGTTATTTATACTTTACTAACAATTCCACCGGGACTGAGATCTGTACAAACGGCACCATTAGAGCCAAAGCCAGAGGTTTCCTCGTGTTGGGAGATGTGAAGGTTTCACATAAATCCCCGGCACATTTAGCCAAACGGCAATCACAAGGGAGACAACATCTGTCACAGGCAGATCAGCTTGTTCCATCCACTGCCCTTCTGTATCTCAGCCTGACCCACGCCCAACCAGCCCCCCACCCAACCAGCCCCCCCACCTCAACCTGACCCCCACCCAACCAGCCCCCCACCTCAACCTGCCCCCCCACCTCAACCAGCCCCCCCCACCCAACCTCCACCCACCTCAAGACCCCCAACTTAACCTCACCCCACACCCCCCCCACCAACCCGCCACCTTAACCACAGGTGTTTTATGCAGGTCTCAGCTATGAGTTGCCTGTCGGCCACTTGGACACAGTTACCAGCGAAAATCAAACAATCCTCTTCACATTTGATTAAAACCTTTTTGTGATTAAGAATAATTGAAGCTAGTAAAAGCCAGTGACGAGAGGAGAGGATCGGTGTGACATGCGGTTGGGTCAAGTCATGCTGGACTGACCTCCATCAATAGATCTCCATCTTGTACAACTTAAAGCCTTGACTGAGAGCCAGATTTCAAGTTGAGTTGACATGTTGTGCGGCATGTTCTCTAAGCAGTGGCTCGAGTCTATTCACTGCCCCCCAGGTCTGAGCTTCTGGACATTGTCCCCCAGCCCCCGACCCCCAGCCCATGATCACCAAATACAGTGCAGTCAGTAATGGTGCCCAGAGCAGAATCTCACAAAA
Source organism: Callorhinchus milii (assembly GCF_018977255.1). Classification (NCBI taxonomy): domain Eukaryota; kingdom Metazoa; phylum Chordata; class Chondrichthyes; order Chimaeriformes; family Callorhinchidae; genus Callorhinchus; species Callorhinchus milii. The sequence goes on along the minus strand of NW_024704760.1, from coordinate 326,064 downwards.
TCAGAAATCTCTAAACTGTCACAGGATCTGACAGGTGATGGTCACAAGGCTGCGGCGGGGCTTATTACAGGATGGACTGAAACCAGAATCCGGTGTCTTTATAAAAGACCTGAAACCCAACTGACAAATTGGGAAGGAAGTGAAAAATTGGCCACAACCTTGGCTGATTTTTAACATTGTCACAATTGCATCACAGGCTAGGACGAGGTGGAACTTATGGTCTCAGATTGACTATGTAGTGAGGTCATGTCTAGTTTACTAATTACAGACCACTCGTCTATAAAGAGACAAATAATTGTAAATATACAGTGAAGGAGCTCAGACTTACTGTGTCTCATTCATCTTTTGAGATTTCCTCCTTTAGAGCAGCCATTTTGTGTAGAATAATGTCCTGGTTAACATCTGGGTGTGGTCGGTGTGGGCCACACCCTCGTGGGTGTGGGCCACACCCTCTGAGGTGTGGGCCACACCCTCTGAGGTGTGGTCGGTGTGGGGCACACCCTCTGGAGTGTGGTCAGTGTGAGGTATAAGAGGCCCCTGAGGAGAGGGCACCCAGAGCAGAGAGTTGCTGGGTAACGTCAACATTTTATCACTTGCTGCCCCTTCCCCTCGCTCCCAGCGACGCACTTTGGAAGGTGCTAAACCCTCCCTGTTCTATCAGTGCCAATGTTTGACCCACACTCGCTGGGCCCACAACAACCCTCACATGACGTCTCATCTGAAGGACACCTCTGACAATGCAGCACTTCCCCCAGCACCGTCACTGAGGGTCAGCCTAGACCACACACACACACTGGTCAGGCTGTGAGCCGGGCCGACAGACACTGAATGACCTCAGATTGTTCTGAGCTGCTGGTCTGAGGGATGAGATAATCTTAACACGAGCAGGAAAGGGAAGAGAAGGGAAGGTGCCGGCTGGGCTAACATCTCGGGATGATCAGATAGGGAGGAGCAGCTGCAGGATTAGGGGCCGCTGGCAGCCGAGCCTGTCACACGCTCCCATTCCACACTGAGCGACACTCCCAGACACTCAACCCTCAACACACAATCCTTACACACTACAAATCCCCCCACAGCGCGCACAGGGTCAGGCACATCCCCTGGGTTTACAGAGGAAGGTAAACGGAGCAGCTATTGCCACTGGTCAGTGAGTCACTAATTGGGCAGCATCGACCTCACATCATCTCCTCAAAGGCCAAAGCCAGAGATTAGGAGAAACAGGTTTACGTACAGAAAGAGTTAACAGGACAGAGAACCCAGGAAAACGTTGGTGATCAGTTTGAGCCGTTTGTTCATCCTGTGTCAGACGCTCCACTGAATTGGCAACCTTCCATCTACACGATGGCTGCAATGTCTTGACAGTGAACACACACAGCAACAGCTCTCGGCCGGGGGGGGAGGGAGGGGCACTGCTCTGCTGTGTGTGTAATTCTGGGGAGTGAGGTGTAGGGGGAGCGAGGTGTGTGTGGGAGTCAGAGAGGGGGGCAGTAACTGAACACCATGCAGCAGCCTGCTGGGCAATGTGGTATTTTTAGTTGTCGCATTGTTTCTGACCTTTTGTTAAGTTTATGACTAATACCGGTGGCTTTGCTGTGATTAATGTGAATCTGTGCAGTCATCCGTCCAGCATAGAGCCTCACTCACTCTCTCGCTCTCTCACTCGCTCTCTCACTCTGGGCTCAGCACGGACTTCACAGGCACGGGGAGAGTGTCCGGTGAGTACATGAATCAACGACCAAACTAACGCACAGAAAACAGGAGTTTAGTGGGTTAGGGAATAGAGCGTCAATCTCTCATTACACAGTTACACAGACAGACAGAGACACACAGCCAGACAGAGAGAGTGAGGGACACAGATAGAGAGAGAGAGAGAGAGAGAGAGAGAGAGCGTGAGGGACAGATAGAGAGAGAGAGAGAGTGTGAAGGACACAGACAAACAGAGAAAGTGAGGGACACAGATAGACAGAGAGAGTGAGAGAGACAGACAGAGTGAGACTGACAGACAGACACCTGTGCAGACACTAAACTACTTCAATAGCCACATCTCAGACAAGGACTAGCAGATTTCTCTATCTGAGCGCAGAACAGAATGTATCTCTCAAAACTCAATATAATAATCACATATTATCTTTGTTGACGTACCACCTTCCACATAAAGGAAAGCAATTCAAGAATAACAACTCTTGCACTTGACACAGTGTCTTGTCTTATATTCAAAACATCTCAAAGAGCTTCACAGAAATTGTGCAGTGACTAATTTTTAGGCAAGCGCAGCAGTCATTTGTGCACAACAACGTCCCAGACAACCATGAAGTCAGTGAATGATTTTATCTGGGGGGATTGTCAGCCGGGACACCTAACCCTAACCCTCATCACTCGCTCACTCACACGCACAGTCCTTCAAGCTAAGCTGTGCTGCAGGTGAACCTGTATTTCCTGCTGAATTAACAACAATTTACATATTTTCATGTTGGGAAAATTAAGTTCTTTCGACCTTTCCATCCCAGTCAATGCAATAAGCTTCGCTCCCGAGTCAGTCACTGGTGTAACAGAGCAAAGCCAATGTTCCCAGCCTACAGGCACTGGAACACATCCCAGTGTTTTTGGTGGAGACTCAAGGAATTGGAGGAAATTGTCAGAATGTAAGCACGGGGACCCCAGGCTGGGGGGCAGGGACCCTCACAGCAGCTAAAGGGTTAACCAAAATGGGCTTTGAAGGGCTTTCATAGTCTGTCCTCTTAAGAACTTAAAGCTCCTGACGTTAATGTCACGTTCCCTGGTGGAGTTCAAAGCAGAAACGCTAACCGCAGCAATTAAAAGCTTGAATGAATCTAAACATGTAAACTGCGTGGCTCCGCACTTGCACACAGCTCGGGTGGGAACTGTTGGCTTCCCGGGTCCCTGAGGATATTCCAAGAACTCGGACAATGTGATGTGTAAACTCTAAAGGCCATGTTTAGTCCGCGATGGCCCCGCTCAGAAGCCAGGACGTTAAGCAAGAGATTCCTGTTGACTGACTTTCCCGTGTTGACATGTGTCGGCTGTTCTTTACACTGGGGAGCTGAGCCTCGGAGCAGAGGGAATTGGGGGAATAATCCTTGCGTTTGAAGCAGCTCCTAGCACCAAGTCAAGACACCGCAAAGCACCTTGCAGGAATTATTTTTACTTTAAAAAGTAACTGTGTATTTTGTGCACCCCCTCACACCCATTTCACACTCACTCCAGCCTTTACACACACCCTCACACCCATACCCTCTCTCCACCCTCACACCCACACCCTCTCTCCACCCTCACACCCACTCACATTTTGAGAAAACCTTTCTGTTTTCCCCGCCCAGGAAGAGCCATTGGGAGGCATTGGGAAACGGGTTCAGATGTGCTTGTTGAGGTTGGTTCTCGGTGTGATGGACAGTGACCAGCCCCCAGGCCGCCTCTTGCTCTGTGTCAGCCACACAATGTCTCTGAGCTCCCACAGTCCCCAATTCCTGACTCCCCACGGACTCTGGCTATAGCCCCTGCCAGACGGCAGTGACGCAATCTCAGCTCAGGCTGCCCTGACAGCATGTGAACAACAAGCCCCCACCACCCTCACTGCCTCCCCCTCGCCCCGCACTCACACACACACCCTCACTGCCCCCTTCCCCACACACACACACACACATCCTCCGGCTCGGTGTCGTGCTCTGTCACTGTCGAGCGCTCTGGGATGCTCCCCTGCGTGAGGAGCGCTGTGTAAAATGCAAGTTGTTGTTGCTGTGTTGCTTGTGTCCTCTCTCAATCTCTCCCTCTTTGTCTCTGTCCTAATCTCTCTCTCCCTCTCTCTGTCTCTTTCCCTCCCTCTGTATCTCTCTCTCTCCCTCTGTTTCTCTGTACTAATCTCTGTCCCAGTCCTGCCAGCACTGCAATACCCTCTGTGTTCTGGGGACTGAATTCAGCTCATAGCTGAATATGACCAATGGGCTATATTTACTCTGCCTTTGCCGGGATGGTGTTAGATGGCATGTGGGGTGCCTGGCCGAGTGGAGATCAGCGGAATTTTCATCTTCATTTCATCTGTCTGAATCCAACAACACAATATAAGCTCCCCCCCACACCCCCCCACACCCCCGCACATTGTAACACACACACACACCCACACGTACATTCACACACACAGCTGCAGACACAGCGGGAGGTGCTGTGCTCAGCGATGGCTACATCTGTGCTGTTTCTGTGCCGCTTATTGAACAGCTGGGAATCAGCTGAACTTGGAGACCTTTTATCTCTTGTCCTCACGTCTTATTTACACATCTGTCTCAGTCCCACGGTTTCTCTATCTCCAACTGTCCGCCTCACACCTTCACTCGCCTCTATCTCCAACAAGAAATTTATAAATTCCTTACGTTTCATACCATGCCTGAACACAGACACACACACACACAACTCAAAATGCTTCACAGAATTCACTGCGTACTTTGTAAACAAATGAGGAAGCCAATTTAAGCCCAGCAATGTCCCCCAAACAGTGAAATAATATTAATAATAATCCTTGCATTTGATATAGCGCTTTTCACGTCTTCGTAAAGTGAATTGACCATATATTTGTGGGCGGAACACGGCAGCCAATTAGCCACAGCAATGTCCCACAAACAGTTGTGGATTGAAAATGACCAATTTCTTATTGTTTTTTTTTGGAGGGATTATTATTAGGCTCTGTGTGGAGTAAGGAAACTTGCCCGAGGTTTCGCCCTCTGCCTGGAATTGAACCCAGGTGTCTCGCTTGCAAGGCGAGTGCTCCAACCACTGAGCTACAGGACTCCACAATGAATGAATGACTGGTTTTATCTGGGAGGATTGTTGGGTTTCGACCGCGCCTTCGGTCATCTTCCCTCCTCTGCCCTCCACCCCCTCCTCTGGTCCCAACTACCAGCTCATCTGCAAACTGTCCAGCACTTTGGGATGTCATCCTGATGTGAAAGGCGCTGTGTAAACACAAGTTGTTGTTGTTGTATTGATGTTTTTCCACCCACACTCTACAGTGTTCCTCCCTCTCGCTCCAGGCTATTGTCTCCCATCTGATCACGGGAATCTGATTCATCCCGTCTCCTCTACTCTCCCTCAGGGCATCACACCCTGGGCCTGGGTTTGTCAGTAACAATGTAATAATCCTCTCTATGGGGAAGTGAGTCAGTCCTTGGGGTGTTTATGAGCTTCAGTTAGTCATTTGGCTGGGTTTCTAATGGTTTGCTTTTAATAAATAAGTAAAGAGCCAACTCCCTGGAGAGCCATGGGGAAGAGAGGCAGACAACGAGTGAGGGAAAGAGGGAAGAAAAGGGCAGGAGAGAGATAGAGGGAGGGAGTGAGGGAGAGTAGGGAGGGGGCAGAACCCTCTATGTTTACCCCCCACCGTCCTCACATGCAGTTGTAATCACAGCAAAACTAACACATTGGATATTTGGGAGGTAAAGGCTATTAATTCAGTAGAGTTGGAGAAAATAGAGTAAACGATTTACTACAAACTGATGTGCCAGAGCAGTGATTGCACACACGCGACTCCCCCCCCCACACACACACACCGTCTGTCTCACACACACATACAGCCTGTGTCACACACAGACCCAGGTCCCTGAAGCTGCTCAGAGATGTGTGTGTTGTCACATGTGGAGTTTAGTTTCAGACTTGGGTTGTTTCTGTAAAGGAATTGAAGCGCGGGCGGGGGTGGCTGTGAGGGGTGAGATCTGCCTTTGATGTAAATGAATCCTGAAGGCAAATGAAAAATTGTTTGTTTGTACAATGCAAATCATAGGGCTGTGGGGATCCAGAGATTAGCTGAACAGCAACAGAAAGAGAACATCTGCTGTGTGGAGTGGCCACACAGTTACTGCACATGCACATGCACACATACACACCGACACTGTTACTAAACACATACAGTTACTGCACGTTCGTCTCTGTCACTTTCTCTGGTGACTTTTGTTGTTTGCTATTTGCTACTATGCTGTTGGAGTGTGTATCTGTCTCACAGCCGGTTACGGGGATTAGAAGCCCCAGAATTCTCCTGGTCTCAGCCATAAAACCATTCTCCTAAAGTGACATTTTTTAGAAAATTGTTGAATTCAGTTTTCCACAGTTCTTAAAATATGCAAAATAAAGCTCCTCTACACTGTGCGTCCACACTCCCAGGTCAGGGTTAGAGACACAGTAAAGCTCCTCTACACTGTCCATTCACACTCCCAGGTCAGGATTAGATCCAGTAAATGCCCCTCTACACTAGTCTAAAGAGGTGACACAGTTGGAGATAAAGACAAGCAGTTTTTCTTAAGGTAAGAGAAATGTGTAAGTTTACCTGTACAAAAATCCTGCTGCAAATGGACATCAGTGAGGGGGAAGGATGGTTTGTCTGACAGCATCTGTCTCCCAACAATTTGTTCTCAATGCAATCTGACAGATACAGAAACAACGGCATCATTACCTGGAGATGGTGACTTGTTATCAGCTGCTTTTATACGTGACATTTTATTAATTTCCATTTTATCTCAATGAACAAAGTAGAAACAGGGGAATGTCCGATGCCTGTCACTGATGTCCTGTCACTGTATGGCGGTGGGGCATCTGGGAGGTGTGAGTATCGGGGAGTGAGGCGTGAGGCTCAGGCTCCCCCCCCCCACACACCCCACATACATACATAGCCACATCCCTGGGATCTTTGAGTCAACTCTATACCCAGTCCGACACAGTGACAGATGACTTACTGTTAGTATCTATGCTCTGTTGTCCATCTCTTTCATCATTGTGAAACGAGCAACTATTTTGGGGTTAACATACCAACTGGATATTCCTTCCTCTATTACAGTTTTTAACGATACAAAATGTCACATAAACAAACATGTGTTTATAATTATATTCAGGTTCTGATACTTTCCCTCCAGCCAGGGAGCATCAGAACAAATAATTTTGCCCAGAGAGAAAACTAAATTAAAGTTGGGGCCAGTTTCTTTATTAACCTAAATGTGACATTCCCTAAACCCAACTCTCCATCCCTGTGTGTCACTCAGCCCAACATGGGAACATAGGAACAGGAGGCCATTCAGGCCCTCGAGCCTGTTCTGCCATTCATAGAATCATAGAATTACGCAGCACCGGAGGCCATTCAGCCCATCATGTCTGTGCCGGTTCTTGGAAAAGAGCTTCCAAATCAATCCCACTCCCCCATTCTCTCCCCATAGCCCTGAAAACTTGTCCTCCCCCAAAAATTATCCACTTCTCTCTTGAAAGTTGTTCTTGAATCGGCTTCCACCAGCCTTTCAGGCAATGCATTCGAGTTTGAAGAAAGTATGAAAATTTGAATGGATCCAATATCCACAGCCGTTTCGCCCACAAAATACAGTCACTACACTTTACAATATATTCTGCGAAGCTCTTTGAGACGTCTTGAAGACATGATGTGGCGCTGTGTGAAATGCAAGAATTATTAGTATTATTATTTGGGGGAGAGAGAGAGTGTGTGTGTGGGGGGGGGAGGGATAGAGAGTGTGTGTCTGTGTGTTGGGGGGGGGGGAGGGATAGAGAGTGTGTGTGTGTGTGTGTTGGGGGGGGGGCGCCAGGCTGTGTCTCCCACCCTGACTAACGCAGTGTGTGATGTTGTGTCGGCAGGTGGTGTGGGCTGTGCAGTGACGCCTCTGAACCAGAAGAGGGCGACTCCGAGGCTCGCGTTTGATGCTGATGACGGTCTAATGCTATAGTGAGGAACCGGACTTCACTGTGTGGGACAGAGAGAGGGAGAGAGAGCATCAGAACAGAGCTCAGCACAGGGAGAGAGAGCAGCACAGGGAGAGAGTGGCACAGAGAGAGAGAGCAGCACAGGGAGAGAGAGGCACAGAGAGAGAGAGAGGGAGAGAGCAGCACAGGGAGAGAGAGCAGCACAGGGAGAGAGAGCAGCACAGGGAGAGAGAGCAGCACAGGGAGAGAGAGCAGCACAGGGAGAGAGAGCAGCACAGGGAGAGAGAGCAGCACAGGGAGAGAGAGCAGCACAGGGAGAGAGAGCAGCACAGGGAGAGAGAGCAGCACAGGGAGAGAGCATTCAGAGCTCATCACAGGGAGAGAGAGAGAGAGGTCAGAGCTGAGCAGATCGAAGCCATAAGGTACCTCTCCCCAAACTGCCCGCAGACCCCCAGAGCTCCGCATCCCTCGCCCACAGGCGCTCACAGCGCAGGGGGTGGATGGGCAGTTCGCAGATCCCATCGCAGCATAAGATGGATTTAAAGCGGTGGATTTAATCAGATTTGTACCTAAAACCTCGGACAACAACTGCAACAGACATTTAAAGCGATTGCTCGGCGGTGTAACGCGGCACTTGTCACTGTGCTGATGGCCGGGGGGGTCCGGGCTGGAGAGTCGCACAGACGTCTCTGCAGAGGCTCGGGAGCCGCGGGGGTCAGACACGGGAACACTCCGGGGGTCTCCGAGGGCAACAACCCCACCCCGAGGCTCTGTGTCGCTTTCCTCCTCATCCTCCTCACTCTGACACCCCGAGTGGAGCCGTCATGGTGGTGAGTGCACGACTGAGCGAAGTCCCTCCGAGATACACTGACACAGAGACACACACAGTGACACAGAGAGAGACACACAGTGACACAGAGAGAGACACACAGTGACACAGAGAGAGACACACAGTGACACAGAGAGAGACACACAATGACACAGAGAGAGACACACACTGACACAGAGAGAGACACACACACTGACACAGAGAGCGACACACACAGTGACAGAGAGAGAGACACACACTGACACAGAGAGAGACACACAGTGACACAGAGAGAGACACACAGTGACACAGAGAGAGACACAATGACACAGAGAGAGACACACACTGACACAGAGAGAGACACACACACTGACACAGAGAGCGACACACACAGTGACAGAGAGAGAGACACAGTGACACAGAGAGAGACACACAGTGACACAGAGAGACACACACTGACACAGAGAGAGACACACACTGACACATAGAGAGACACACACACTGACACAGAGAGAGACACACAGACAGACAGACATAGAGAGAGACAGATACAGAGAGAGACACAGACACAGAGAGACACAGACACACAGACACAGTCCCTGTGTTAAGCACTGTGTTGTGTAGCTGTAGGACTGTGGACGCTGATGGATTCTCTCGCTATCTTTCGTCTGTCCGAGCGATAAGATTGTCAGTGACTGTAAAACATACCTATTGTGCTGATCATATCCCACAGCTCTCTGTCTCACACACACACTCAAGACACTTCACTGAGCTCCAGGTAGCTTTGCAGGGAATCATTGGATTTTATTTTCGTGCTTTTTATTAGTATAATAAACAAAATAATAATCCTTGCATTGGATACAGCGCCTTTCACGTCTTCGAGGCATCTCAAAGTGAATTGACTGTATATTTGTGGGCGAAACCCGGCAGCCAATTGCTTACAGCAGTGTCCCACAACCAGTCGTGGATTGAAGTGACCAAATTATTTTCTTGAGGGATTATTGTTAGGCGCGTGGAGTAAGGAAACTTGCCCAAGGTTTCGCCCTGCCGGGAATCAGACCCAGGTCTCTCGCTTGCAAGGCGAGCGCTCTAACCACTGAGCTACAGGACTCCAAGTATTATTATTACATTTTTTGTTTTATTATTGTTGTTAAATTAAGGGGCTGAAGTGAGCTCAGGTCCTGACTGAATCAGTGTCTCTCTCTACAGTTACCCTCACTATTGTGGGGCTGTTACCTGTTCTCGCCACTTTCCCATCTCAGCGTCCATCTCCTCTCCTCCCCTCCTCTCCCTCACACACGTTTGTCCAGAGCACACATTGCTCAGGTTTCCAGCGCCTACATTCCTGCTGTGAGAATATATAAAACATTTTGAGTTATTGCCTGGTGTCTGAGGGTCGCTGTGGGTGTCTGACTGCCTGGGGTGGCGGGGCTTCCCGCAGCCTCTGCGAACACAATGACCATCGCAGCTCCCTCAATTCCAATATTCTCACAGTCCAGTCTTAATATTCCCAATGTCCAGTACCAGTATTCCCAAATGTCCCAGGCTCAGTGATGGGGGGGGGGGGGGGGGGGGGGCGGTGATGTTATTACAAGAGAAATTTTGAAAGAGAAGTGACAAAATAAATCTGCTACATTTGTGAATGTATTGATCTGGAGATTCCTGTGCTCACACTGACCAGGACGTGTGATCGATCGTTAAAACCTTATTCGGTCATCAATAATAATAGTAATAATCCTCGCCTTATCGTGTCTTCAAGACCTCGCAAAGTGCTTCACAGGATGTACTGTAAAGTGTAGTGACTGTGTGTTTTGTGGGTGATTGAAAGTGATGAAGGAGGTGAGTTGGGGGAGTTTTGTGTGTGACATTCACAGGAAGGATGTCGTGTGTGTGGATGCTTGTGTCTATTTGTGTTGTTCTGTGAGGAGATAGAGAGACACATTGCAATGTGATAAGTCCTGGAGGGTCACTGTGTGACTAAATGGTCAGATTAGAAATGTGCAACACTTTCTGCTTTAAACTTTGAAAATAAAATACTCATTTCAGTTCACGAATGTGGGTGAGGGTGAACTCAGTGTGTGTCTGTCTGTGCCCTGGTCACTGTGAGAGAGAGAGATTATTAACCATTCATGGTTAAATTCTGGGATATTCACAGGCTGAGCAGTTTCCAAAATTAAGTAACATAAAATTAATTCTACTCCCCCCCCCACCCACTATACCCTCCCACTCCTCACCCTACCCTCACACTAAACATCCCCAGTCCCCGTACAACAACCCTCACCGCGGCACTACACACTGTCCCACCCTATACACCCTCCACACACTGTACAACACCTCACCCCACCCCCACACTATACCCCCCTCAGAATCCCACTATGAGCTACCCTGCCCCTTACGAGCCTTGTATATATATATTTTTTTGAACATTTGTCTAATTCATCCTTAAAAAGCTGTGATGGATTTTGCTATAATCAGTATTTTTGTTAGGATTTCCCAAGACCCCCCACCCCCCGCCGTGTAACACTGCTAACCTCTCACACTGGGTTTCTGGTGATAAATGTACAGCCTCCAGTTACTGACTTTCCCACCAGTGGAAATCAATCTCTTTATTTATCAGAACCACTTGTGACTGTGAGAACCTCTATCAGATCTTCTCTCAACCTTCCCTACTTTCTAGTCAAAACAGCTCCAATTTTTCTCCTCACAAGTGAAACCTCTCAACAATTAATCGCTGCTCTTACCTTCATGAATCTCTTCTGTAGCCTTGACACCCCCTAAAAATGATTATTTTCTAAAAGTACAACATGATTCTTCTGGAAGGGGTGGTGGGGGGTGGGGTTAGTTGGGGAGTAAGTGAGGTCTGTTTAGGGCTGAATTGGCTTCAAGGTGACATGCCTGGCAATGGAATGTCAGGATCGAGCCACCTGTGAGGGTCTCTCGTCTGGTTCCTGAGCCAGGAGGGACCATGGTATTCCAGGGCATTGATGATGACAGCACAGCCCGGCCTGGCTCATCGGCAGGACCTGGAAGGGCAGACCAGTCACTGGGGGCTGGGAATCCTCCCACTCAGCTCCTGTTAACCCTGCAGCCAAAGTTCTAACTGGAAGGGTGGTCCTTGCTGGACAAGGAGTGTTTTGTTTGGGGCAGGGGAATGGGATCTTGAAATGTTCCACTAAATGATCTTCTGGTTGAAAGGTTTGCCCACAAAGTATACAGTCAATTCACTTTACAGTATATCCTGAGAAGCGCTTTGAGACGTCTCGAAGACGTGATGAGGCGCTGTATCAAATATCAGGATTATTATTATTAAAGTTGCTGTGGACTGTGAGGTGCTGAGTCTCTGTGTCTCTCCGGCAGGTACATTGGGGCGCTGGGAGCTCGTGTGATCTGTAACAACATCCCCGGTTTAGTCAACAAACAGCGGCAGTTGTGCCAGAGACACGCCGATATCATGCAGTCCATCGGGGAGGGCGCCAAAGAGTGGATCCGGGAATGTCAGCACCAATTCCGACACCACCGGTGGAACTGCAGCACTTTAGCCAGAGACCACACTGTGTTCGGCAAAGTCATGCTCAGAAGTAAGTGGGCAACAAGTGTGTGTGGTGTTCGTGTGTGTGTGTGGATGTAGGTGGGTGGTGTTTGTGTGTGTATTAAATAATCCTTACGTTGGAGCTGTTTCTCTCAGCCTCTCACTCACTCACTCTTTCTCTCTCCCCCCTCACTTCCTTGTGCTATTTTAAGACGACATTAACCTGACTTCACACCACACCAACACTCCATCCCTGTTGCCAACACTGTGTGAAGCCTGAAGTGGGAATAGCGTAGTTTGTTAGTGTGTTTTTCTTTTACAATGTGTTGTTTTGGTGCCTCATTAACACTCACACTTGTGTTCCTGCGATGCCAGAGATATGTGTCTGACATGTGCGGAAACCCATCACTGTGTCCAAACCAAGCTGAGATTTCCTCGCCAGAAAGAGAGAGTGTTTAATGTGAGCGGGACCAAGTGCTTACAGTATAGAGGCCCTGCTGTGACACAGCTGGAATGCGCTGGTAATAGATGGCTGTCAGGAGGCAGGCGGGCGGGCGGGAGGTAGTGTAAACGCCACACACTCTCTCTCTCTTGGTGCCGGGGCGGATTTACTGCTGTTTATGTTGCTACGAGAGCAGTTATTTGCTATCAGTAAATTAAGTCATTGCCTCACGACTCCTCAACTAGAAATAAAACGTGTTATAAATGCAGCATAAACAGCCAAAGTTTTATCAGAAATGCTAATAAATATTCCCCGGACACTCACTAATGTTCACAATAAACACACAGCTGTTTATGGCTAACTTGTTCTAAAGTGGAAGTTTTATGTGAAAGCAAGAGACGGTTCTTCGCTCCTCTCGCTCTCCGTTCTCCTCCTCTTGCTCTCTTGTTCTCCTCCTAACTCTCTCTCCGTCTCCCTCGTTCCCTCGCTCTCTGCCTCCCTTGCCCTCCGCCTCCCTCACCCCCTCCCCTCTCTGTCTGTCTCTCTCTCCCGGCCGCACAGGGCTGTGGGTCAGGCTGTCACCCTCAGCGACCGCCTGAGAGGATCTGAAACACAGACCCCGGAGGAGGGTCTTAGGGGTTTCAAAGCAGCGAGAGAGGGGCTTTGGGAGAGAGGGGCTTTGGGAGAGAGGGGGGTGCAGGAGGCAAAGCACTGTATAACACTGACCCTGCCCGCTGCCCACTCCCCCCACAGGCAGCCCTGAGGCGGCCTTTGTGTACGCCATCTCCTCGGCTGGGGTGGTCCACGCCATCACCAGAGCCTGCAGCCAGGGGGAGCTCCACAACTGTAGCTGCGACACACACGAGGGGGACAAGAAACACAACACCAAGAGAGAGTACGACTGGGGCGGCTGCAGTGACAACATCAAGTACGCCATCAACTTCTCCAAAGTGTTTGTGGACGCCAAGGAGAAGAAAGAGAAGGACGCCAGAGCACACATGAACCTGCACAACAATCGCTGTGGGAGGACAGTAAGTGCTGACCACACCCCCCCTCACCACGCCCCACGCCCTCCTCCTAAGGAACATCCCAAAGTCTCTCTCCTCTTGCCTCGAGGACCAGTCTTATTAACCGGTCCCCAGACACATGCCCACCCTCTGCCTCCCACGTATGACCCTGTACCATGCTGACTCCCCCCGCACACACACATACATCTTGAAGCTGACACATGTTGATCTCTTTCTCCTGTAAAAAAAGTGAGCTGCACATCTGCTATAGGTTGTGTTGGGCTGTCAGCCAGCCCAGAACAATTGGTATCAGATGCTATAAACCTCCAAACATCTACATGTTTGAAACGTGTGCCTCGAGAGCTCAATTATTAATGATTTTTAAATCAATTTAAAATAATTCTCAACAAATGATAGTTTTTTTGAACTTCACTTTTCAAAAAGTTACGTTTTTCAGCAGTTGGAAATATCCTGATTATTATTATTATTACTTCCCAGTAGGAAATATTAGGAAACATTTCACTCACTGTATCATTCTTCGACTTTCACTTCATTCCTATTGGAGAAACACAAAGTTCCTGGAATTCCTGCTGCTCATTTGGTCAAAGAATATTGTTCATTTCATCTTCCAGAACCTCACTCCTCTCGTCTTCACACGACAGCATGAACGTCCTGCCATTAACCTGCTCCACCAGTTGCTGTCTCCTGTCTGTGTAAAGAAATACTTCCTGGTGCCTGTCCTAACCTTTTCCAGATGTGCTCAGCTAGAAATGCTTTCTCAACACATTTCTCTGTGTATGTCAGCCTGTATGTCAGACTTCAGAGTCAAAAAGTTGTGGGTTCAGGCCCCACATTGGAGACTTAAAGCTTAGTCTAGGCTGACACCTCAGTCCAGTGTTTGGGGGGGTACATTGTTAGAGATATCATCCTTCAGAGGAGACATTAAACTGCGCTCCTGTCTATCAGCACTTTAATGATCCCTGTTGGCCTTATTCGAAGAGGTTATTTTGGGGACACCTTTCCGGGGATATCTAAGGATGTCTCCTTATTCCCCTCCTCCCATTCCCCTCACCTGGTCTGTCAGGAAATATTTTCTCCTAAGGAAAGCCAGATGTTCCTAGCGGAGAACCTGGTATTGTTGCTCTCTGCGCTGTGTGGCACCTAAAAAGGAACTGTGGAGACAGTCGTGTCCAAAAAGCTCCTGAAATGGGCAGCTGCAGTGATTGGGATCCCGGCCAACAGAGGCATTGCCAGCAGCAGGAAGTCATTCTCACATTCGAGAATACAAACATGCTGATGCTGTTCACTTGTGTGCGTTCCCATTGTTTATAGCACGTGTGTAGGTGTGAGTGAGAGCTTCAGGCTGGGCTGAGAGCTCGTTGGGGAGAGGTAAGTCCTAGTCCCTGTCCCTGGGGGGTTAATGCTGTCACTTTTCCGTCTCACCAGGCGGTGAAACGCTTCATGAAGCTGGAGTGTAAATGTCACGGAATCAGTGGCACCTGCACTGTTCGCACTTGCTGGAATGCCATGTCGGACTTTAGAAAAACCGGGGATTACCTGCGGAAACGGTACCACTTAGCCGTGCAGGTCACCATGAACCAGGATGGCACGGGATTCACCGTGGCTAACAGGAGGACTGCCCAGCTCATGAAAACCGAGCTGGTTTACTTCGAAAACTCCCCCGATTATTGTGTCCTGGATAAAGCTATAGGTAAGCTTAATGTGCTCCGGGACCCTTCCCCGCATGAAGGGCACTGTATAAATATAAGTTGTTGTTGTAAGTCTCGGCTCAGTCACTGTAAAAAAAAAAATGGAAAGGGGAGGCGGAGGAGTGGGTGCAGGGGTTGGGGGGGTGCGGGTGGGCACGGAGGTAAGGGGAAATGTGCCAAAAGTGAAGCTATCTCCTCAATTATTTTAACTCATCTCCAAAATTTTCCCGAGTTCAGATTTAAGATTTATATTTAAAAAGTAACATTTTGGAGAATTGCAAAACATTATTTTGAATTATTCTTAATTCGGAAACCAGTTTTCTGTCCCTGTCAGGATATGGATATTCCTGACTCTCACGTTGCTCATCTTCCGGGCAGGAAGATAGCATTCTGAGACGCCGTCCAGTGTGGAGGGCGCTATGTAAATCCACGTTGTTGTTGACGACAGGCTCCAGGGGGTGAGGGGAAAGTGTAGCATAGATACCAGGAAGTATTTCTTTACACAGAGGATAATTAACAGGTGAAAAAGAGTGGTCAGGAATGGGAGTCTTTTAAGAAACAGCTTGATGCTGTGATGGGAGAAGATAGAGTGGATATGGGGTGTCAGAGCCCTGGGAAGTCTTTCCGATCTGGAGGGCGCTATACAAGTGTCATTTGTTATTGTTGTGGATATTCTACAAGATGAGATCAACGGTGGAAAGGGATCTGTGTCCACACACCTGTTGTGATTTCTCCCCTTGTTGCTGTAGGCTCGCTGGGCACAGCAGGGCGTGTGTGCAATAAGTCGTCGCGAGGAACAGATGGCTGTGAGGTGATGTGCTGTGGTCGGGGCTATGACACCAGACGAGCCACACGTGTGAGCCAGTGTGAGTGTAAGTTTCACTGGTGCTGCACAGTCAGGTGCCGCGACTGCCAGGAGATGGTGGACGTCCACACCTGCAAAGCTCCCAAACGTGCTGACTGGCGAGACCAAACCTGAGATCACCAGCAGCCTGGCTTTAAGGACGGGAAACGCGGAAGGGAGGCCGGTGACACTCAGGAGCCTTCTTTACAGCTTCAGCTTCTCCACTAATTGTGCAAAGTTACTAAAGACTGAAGTGCAGCTGCCTGGGACCAATGCCAACACTGCACATGCTCAGCACATCTCCGCATGTTCCTCACTGACTGAGGAACAGCCAATATAAAGCTTCAATCCTAAAATCTTACCATTTGCAATGTTTTTAAACGTGGGACAGTGCAAAAGCGCTCATTGTACGAGAGCTTTCAACGCCCTCCTTCCATATTGGTCAAGAAGTGAAGCCTCTCCTATCGACAGCACAAACTGCATCTAACGCTTCATCAAAGCCGCGTTTGGTCCATGAAAAGCCGATGGTGACAACTTGCTCCGAAGGAGGTGATTTTTGTAAGTGGCGGATTAGTCGAGGCAATTGTATTTTTCTGTGTTAACAGGATAGTCTGCACTATGAACATTAGGTGAGAGACGGAGAGGGAGAGAGAGAGAGACACTTGGGTTGGTGCTGATCTACCTGTGGACTGGAACGGTCGAGAACAATGTGCTCTCTGCTCAACACTGGGCTCGGGCTCATTCCACAGGTTCCAACCAACAGGGCAACAAACCGGGACTTTTGTTAAATATTATTTCAATGTAACAATTCATATCACGCTATGAGTATAACTAAGACTTGGCAATTTCCCAGTTGCTGTTTGTGTGAGCAACCAAAATCCAAGTGAATGTGGCCAACGCAACAATAATAAATTATATTTGTAGAGCACCTTTCACGTCGGGAGGACATCCCAATGCAACAACAAACAGCTCAACCAATGCTGGTAATTCAGGCCCCTGACATTGTATGCGGCTCAGTCTGGCCATAGAGATGCCCAATACTGCCTCGCTGGAGCTCGTCACTGAACCAGGGGGCAGTGCGCAGGGGAACTTTCTACTGTCAGCCCATCAGAAAGCTTCAGTCAGGATCTAATGCAATAGTTTTCCATTACAAATAACAAATAAACTGACACCTTAATGTTAAATGCTAACGTATAAAATTCTGTCCGATGTCCAATAGCCCGCTCAGCTAGTTTCACTCCCCCGAGGAACAGCACTAGCACACACACTGTAACATCATCACATAGTGACAGGATTAATGGCAATTCCCCTCCCATTCACAATTTATCTTTGGCTTGTTTCTTCTGTCATGGATTTGGGAACAAACATTTTATTTATTTTGAGTGAGTGTGTGTGTCAGTGTGTGCGAGAGAGAAAGAGAGAGTCAGTGTGCAGGTGTATAAAGGGGAGGGTGATTGGACTGGGACAGAATCCTTTTCCATCCCACCCAGGTTAGTGTCTCCTGGTACTGAGCACTTGTATTGAATGATGTTGGGAGGTGAGGGGTGAGGACAGGGAGGTAATGAGGATAAAGGAGGTCAGCTTTGTGCTGATGAACAGGCCCTGGGGCTAGTGTGGGTCAGAACCTCTTGGCTCCTCTGCTCACCTGACAGAATTCCACTGATCTGGTCTCTCAGGCTGAGCAGCCCCAGGGCAGCAAACAGCAGCTGGGCTGAGGAATGCATTTGTCCCCCTTCGCTTCCCTGTCCCCCATTACTAACTAATAAACAGTTAGTGTGGAGTCCTGGGGCTATGGAGTGAGAAGCAGCCACTTGACTAATGGCCGTATCAAATACTAGCTCATGAGCTCTCACAGCAAGTCCAATACACACATAATATAGGAACAATATATTAATGGTAGATTTTGGCTTCGCACATGATGAACAACAGCAACAAATTAGCGCCTTTCAAGTCAGGACAATGTCCCAAAGCGCTGGACAGTCAGGGATCCGCATTTGTTGAAGTACCTGGTATATACTGCCATCAACCTCCAAACCCCCATCTCCCCACCCAGCTCAAGTCAACACCCTGAGGAAAAATAAGTGAATAAAATGGGGCGAGAAAAAGGGAGACCTGGCTTAGCATTCCGGGATTCTGGGAAGACACTAAACTTCTTTCACCTATTCCTGGTCAGTCAGAAAAGCTGAGAAAAGTATAACAATAATCCCTGCATTTGATGCGAGAGAAAAGTGCTGTTCATGTGGTTGGCGTCTCCCTGAAGTGGGGCTCAAACCTACAATCCTCTGCTTCAGGGGCCAACGTGCCTCTGACTGAGCCAATGTGACAGCAAAGTAAGAGAAAGCCGCCAACTGTCTGTGACACAGGTAGACCTTGAAGTGATTACTGGTCTGTTATCTTCCCCCATTTGATCCCACTTTCTAATCTCACTCTGGCCACCTCTGCACTTGGATATTGCCACGTCACCTTCAGTTTATAAAGTTAAAGAATTTTCTTTTCCAAAACAAATGGCATTAATTTCCAACCCGATGGGTGTTGTATACAGGCCCAGCCCTGGCCTCTGTGAGAATGATAATTCTGATGACAGTTTATTCCTTCAGTAACTACAGCCATTGATCTATCTAAACCAGCTCTTGTCCAGCAGGTCACCAGATCATTAAAAAACAGAGCAATTTCATGCTAAAATAAAATCCATTGTCCAATAACAGAGACAGACAACTGGTGGCTGCAACACATGTCACTGTCAGAACAGCCAGATCACAACTATGTATTTCTGACATTCAAGTCCTGTCATCAGATGCTCTCTTTATATCGGCTCTAGCTGTTTGCTTGTCATGCGGACGTGATGTGAACTATTACTGTGTTGAGCTTCGAGGCCCCCTTGGTACAGAAACTATCACATAATGGTTACAGATACTTTGCTTCACCCCAAAAAAATGTTCTGGGACCTTAATCTGACCCGCTATGTTACTGTTTGGGAGACGGGAAAGATATTAGATAATTCATGATTATGTCACCATGAAACACGCAGACACTTACCCTCAGTCTTGTCACTTACAAATTTGCTGTGTGAATTATTTCCTGGTGATCCGTCTGCCTTCCGACAAGTCTCTCTGTACAAGTGGTTTGCGTGACGCACATTATTCCAGAATGATTCAAACTTCAGCCAAACAGCAGCCAGAATGTAAACAGCCCATCGTGCCTCTGGCAGCTACACGGGGACATTCCTGTTTCTGAGGGAATAAAGCTTTGCCTGTCGCCAGCCAGGATCCGGGATCATAATTCAACTGGGAAAAGCGGGGAGTGACAGGACAGCGAGATGGCTACAACATACACTTGGCGCCTGAAACACGCATCACACACTAGATCATATATTACACACATGAAGCATACATCTCACACCTGAAACACATCTGGGGAGGGTGTCAATGAACACACACACATGCATATTTGTTACAACATAGGGAAGTTCGGATCATTTTGAGCTTTCTAAAAGCCTCCCCGCCTCTCCAACATGGCAACCTACCATCTATTACACTGCCAACATGGTCTCCACAAATACTCTTAATTCTCAAGCAGAAGTCTCATTTACGCTAAATGCCTTTCTGTATCTAACCCCGTGATCTCATCCCCACTCCCACAGCCACCCCATCCCACCAGATACTGATGTTCTTAGCGAGGCAGGAAAACAGCAACACAAAATCCAATAAATCATTTGAAAAAGTATTGAGCAGCAATGCTGAATCCCCGACCATGACTTAAGATCATTATCTGCACAAACAAAACGCCATAAAGTGTGGGTGATTGAGGCAAAGATTTCAAATGTCAAGTGGAGAGCAGAAGGACCCTCACCCAAACTCTGCCCTTGGTCCTATTGTTACAGCTCAAGTTACAAACCTGTTATTTATCCAGCACTCAGGGTTAGAAATAGCTGCTGCCACCCTAAGAGACTTAACACAAGAATAGAAGTGGAATCTTCCGGCAATGAGTCACCCAGTGCTGGGATATGTGTAAGCTCCTATTCATCTAAAGAACCTTGGCATTGGATGCTCCTGCTGAAAGTGATCGCTTTAATTATACCTTCCTGTCACAGGAGACAGTGAGAGAGCACAGCTTACTGGGAGATACATGGGCCATTCTTTCCATTAATAACCACACACACAAACTCTGGAATCAATTCAATGTAAAAGCATTCAATGGCATATTTGTGAAATCTAAATGAGCACAACAGACCGATTCATCACAGCAACACTTTCACAAATAAGGGTGATGGACACCTGTCAATCCAGAGGTTTGGGGAAACATATGATGGAAATCTAAACGAGATCCTGCTAAAGCCAGAGCCACAGTGTCCATCCCAGGATCTGGCACACAATGGCCAAGTACAATAACCAAACACACACTATAAGTAGCTTTGATCAGGTAAATGGAAAAACTATTTCCACTAGTCAGTGAATTGCAGACACAATGGGCAGAATGGCATATTTGGGATTCTATGTGGAACCTGCATTGAATCACTACTCGTGTACGAAATAAGACATGAAACTGCATAAGACTTAAAACAGATCATCACAACGTCAGTGTAATCTGAATTTCATTTGCTGCTTGCGGGAGAGGTGGAGTGCTGTAGAGCTTGTGAGGTAAGCAGCCCGAGCAGTAAATAAACGGTACATTATAGAGCTCCCAGGAGGGGTCAGAGGAACACACTCCTGAACACTGGAGATCACAGTGAATCATAGTCAGGCCGAACAGGGGGTTGGAAATCACATCCCTTGAGCCTTCACATTGCATTCTCCTCATACCAGATGTTTGAAAATTAATATGTTAGAGGTTTAAAAGGCGAGATGATTAGTACATTATATTCCGTTGCAAATGGTTGTGTTTCCAGGGCCAGTGTGAGCTACAGTACCAGGAGCATTAAGAGTTTCCGTCTCCGCTATTCTTCCGAAAACCAGCTCCACTAAATCAATGTATTGCTATCTGACGACACATTTAATTAAACCTGTTTTCCAATAGACATGGAATCTTTAACATCCACCTGAACGTAGGAACAGGAGGAGGCCATTCAGCCTTCGAGCCTGTTCTGCCATTTAATTAGATCATGGCTGATCTGCACCTCAACTAGTCCTTTCAATTCCAATTTCCAGCTTTCTCCCCATATCCCTTAATACCCTGAACTAGCAAAAATCTATCAACCTCACTCTTGAAGGTGTGGATGGATCAAGCATCTACAGCATTCTGGGGGAGCAAATTCCAGATTTCTACGCTCCTTTGAGTGAAAATATGCTTCCTGATTTTACTCTTAAATGGCCTGGTTCTAATTTTAAGACTATGGACCCTTGTTTTCGATTCCCCACCAGAGCAAATAACTTCACTATCTACCCTATCGAATCCTCCACCCTATTAAATACCTCAATCAAATCACCCCTCAACCTTCTAAACTCAAGAGAAAAACACAGTGCTTGCCTCAAAAGTCACAGGAAGCTCAGAAATTAGCTTAAATTCACTGTCAAATGGGAGACCAGCTTGGTTAGTGGCAGTACCTGGGCTGGACAAGCACAAGGTAATCTCCACTCATTAGTTTACTGGTCACTCAGAGATACCAGCTCAGAAACGTCAATCCTCAGAGTAACATCCAAAGCTTTTGTTTTCACCTAACACCAGAAATAAGGAAACATCTATTGTCAAGATGAAATACCGATCACCATATGCTCCATCACACTAACCAGAACCACCGTGGCTTAATGCACCTGCAGAATCAAGAGTAGCTGTGAGTGCACACACAGAGTATATACACACAGTAACCTAACACACAAAGTGCACACAGTAACCTGACACCGAGTGCACACACAGTAACCTGACACCCACACACACACACACAGAGTGCACACACAGTAACCTGACACAGAGAGCACCAATGTTTAGAACAACACGTGGACACACAGCAGAGATTACAGCAGTAAAATCACTCCTACATTCAGGTCACTTTTATCCTGTAAACCTCAAGGTAGTTGAGATCAGACCGTTCCTGAGAGCGGGTGGTGATCAGTTAATGTCGAATTCACATCGAAGTCATTGTTCCCAAAGCTAATGGAGAAACCATGACTCCATTTCACACAAACTTACAAACTCGCCCTGACTCACGGCTCAAATCAAAGGGAAAAACTCAGCCACTTCTCACAAGTTGCTTAAAATTCCACTTTAATGTTTTCAGTTCAGTTTTGATCCACATCTTCCCTCGGGAACAAACATTTTATTTATTTTGAACGGGCTGTTGTGGTGGGGGTATGTGCTGCGCTGCTCTCCCCTCGCTCCCCCCTCAATGGCCTAGGTGTCTGTGTCCCCTGACTAGCTGAGAGCTGGGTGGTGGGGGGGTGGGGGAAGAGAAGAGAAGCCAGTTTGGTCTGTTTTCTGTGAATTGTTCGTGTCAGATTCGTGTCAACTGGTGCCAGAGGCTGGAGGGAAGGACACTCTCAATCTTCTCCATCACAAAGCTGAAGGGTGCAAAGAGGGTGCTGAAGAACTGCAAGACATAAAACAGCGAGGAAGTGAAAGTTATTCACATCTTCAGCAAACGTGTCCCCTTTACATCATCCTGTACACATACAGAGCCACAGGAAATCATTCCGCACTATTACATAATACACCTCCCCTCCTTCAGCCTATAAACACTAGAGTGTGAATGTTAGGACACTGAGTATCAGTATAATCAAGGCTGCTGTGAGGCAAACAGGAACAGAGGGGTAAGGAGCGGACAGGGAGAAGTGGATTAATAAATCCTCTGAAAATAACATTCAGATTTGATCACAAGTAATTGAGTGACAAGTTCCAGGTGGAACAAGAATGTGTGCTTAGGCTCAATCACTTGCTTCTAAAGCGAAACTTCAAGTTGTTTGATTAAAGAAAGACAAGACCACTGTCTATACTTGTTGCACTCTCTTGACAATTAATCCAGCACCATATATTTAAACAGGTCTGCAAAGCATCTCCCACCCCAACTCATCATAAACCTGCACCCTGGCAACATCCAGCTCTGACTTCAGCACATCTACACAGTCACTGCATTTCACAATAAAACCATTCTGTGAAGCACTTTGAGACACCTCAATGACAACATGTATAAGGCCCTATACCAAATGCACGGTTTATTATATTATCATCTAGTGTGTGAGGTTGCACAGAGAAGAGATGGAAATCGTGGCTGAATACTGAAGCAATGCCAGAGACTAAGTGGTGAGCTGGCTGAAGTACGACATGCACTTTATCTACAGTGATACAAACAGTGACATTGGCAGATTCCACTGACCCTGATCTCAACAACTTAAATCGGTCTTAAACTCCCCAGATTGTTCTTCAGTTTGCAGCCGGTGTTATGATAAAGAATAATTGTTTGGAACTGGAAATTATACAGCGCCAATGTTAACCTCAGCATCTGTTTATGCGGCTTGTTTTAACCTAAAATCAAACTACAAATGTAGAGAACTAATGTTATCACTCAGAAGATTGGCCGGGAAGTGTGACTGAGCGAGGGAGCTGAAGTCAGATCGATAAGGTCCCTTGTTCCATTATGTACAGACTAACACAGACTAAGTTCACTGTGAGTGCCATGGCATTGCCTCCATCTCAACTCCAACTGCTGAGCTGGCTGGTGGCAGTTTTGGGGAATGTGGGAGGAACCTTGCCCTCCACACCAAGGTCAGGTCACAGTTATCTCGATCTGGAGAATATAATAACATTTACTTTCCAAGATTTTTTAATTAAAACAAAAAAAATTAGATTTCTTGCCAATTTTTTTTAAAGCAATTTTAATCCTTGGGATTGTCTTGAGAAGGTTCTGTGTGTATTAACTTAATATTCCATCAATTTAGTGCTCCTTTGGGAGATCCACAGTTACACTCTCGATTAGAGACAGCTCTAGTCATTGGTAAGTGCAGCTGGGAAGGAAGAATAATCTAGGTAAACGGTTGTGAGGGAGATGGACGAAGATGGACCATTTTATCTGGGAGACAAGCAGAAGAACCATTTCTCATTCCTATCCCTCCTCGCACGATGCTCATTTACAGCGACCAAACCGGTCAAACCTTAGCTAGAAAGCATCATTCCCAGTGGGGCCAAAAGCCCATTGCCTTTTCTATTCCCATGACACAATGGGCAGAATGAATGATCTTCTTCTGTGCTGTACATTTCTATGGTTCATCTCCTATGAGCCTCAACTCTCCTGCTCCAGCAGTCTCTGTCCCCGCTTTGTGCCTCTGTTAGAACTGTTCCGAGGAGCACTGACCATATTCTCAGTCAGTAAACCCCGGAGAGCAAAGGGTCATCCAAAACTCAACTGCGAGTGTCAGAACTGAAAATCAATCCACGGTACACATTTAACATAGAATGGATCAGGCAAGGTGCCAGAATAAAGCATTCATTCTGTTTACACAATACTCTACTTATTTACTACTAAAGGCGCCATTTAGTGCAATGTAAGCAGCGTCACACAGCAGAGCTGTAAACTGACATTTGCTGAGAGTCTCAAGAGATCAGAGGTCACTAACTATACTAACTAAATGCTAGTTGCATTCTTGTTCTCACAGCACCTCGCAGACTTGTAGCTTATTGCTAGTCATTATTCCATTAGAATTAAGACCGTCATATACATTGAAACATCTCAAAGCACTTCACACTAATTATTGCCATGTGCAGTGGCTATTTTTTGTACACAAATGCTGCAGTGACCCTGCACACAGCCACATCCCACAAACAACCATGAAGTCAATGACATGTTAATCTGGAGAATTGTTGATCAGCACACTTGAAGAAACTGCCTTAATTTGTCCAATAGTGTCACAGAATCTTAACACACCACCTGAACAAGCAGACAGGACTTAGTTCAGTGTCTCATCCAAAGGATGTCACCTCTAGCAACGTTATCCCCTGAAGTATCCTATGAGCTCAAGTCCTAGTGTGGGACTTAAACCCACAATTTTGTGACCCAATTTACAGTCTAAAATGACATATTTAATTTGATATGGAACACCTTGGAAACCAAGTAGTTAGTTATGTGGTTAATAGCCTCACATCACTCAAGTCTCCCTGGAACCACATAACAGCCTTCGATTAACAACTCAAGATGGGTTGGCAATGGCTCAGCTCCTACACGCTGTGCAGTGTGGGAACTCCAGCTTGACGTCCACAACATTTACACAGTAACATTCATAAAGAATTGACCTGCATTTCATATCAGCGCCTTGGGACTTCCTCCCGAAGTGAAAGGTGCTTTACTTATGTAATGTTGTTGTATCGAGGGTCTGGGCAATGAGACTAGGTCTCAGAATTTACCCTGTGAGCTAGGTTCTGAGAAAATCACAAACTCTTGACTCTTTTGTTGAAACGTTTCAAAATTCAGGAAACATTTATGGTTTAAATGTTTAATTTGAGAGAAATAAAGAGCACATGTATTTATTCCCTTCAAATAAAAAAAACTGCTTATCTTGTGACCTGGGCCACTTGTAAAGCACACAGAGACTCGCTGTAAATACTGACGACCACACAAGTGAACTCCCCACCTTGACCCGGTGTGAATGCAGTCTCTAGCGAGCTGAATTTATTAGGCACAGAGTGTTGTTGCCAAACCTTTCCTCAAATCTCATTCTCGCTCGTTATGTAAATGTTGTTATTCCCCGCGCCCCAACCCCATGTTAGAGTGATGGCTGAACTGCCCTGCCACCAGGGGCAGCCCAGAGCCCCTGTTGGGGCATCTGCCACAGGGTTTGAGTGCATCTCATCAACAAACAGCTAGAACAGATGCAGTAAAGCTCAGAAACTAATGGCTCACAGCTAAACAACACCTAACTTGTGCAGAGTCGCAACACGGAACCCCGCCAAGTCAGTACTCTCTCCCAACGACAACCCTGCACAGGTCAGAGTTCTAATGATGGGATAATTAGAGGCTGGTTTAAGACGTGGATCCTGGTAGACAGTGGTCTATCTGGAGGAGTGACTGAAGGATTCAATGGTGGAGGAATAAACATTACTGAGAGATCTAGGAAGAAAGCTTGACTTGACTTTTTAAAGTTTTGCTTTACGTTGAGCACAACAATCACGAGTGAACGAAACTTCAAAACGGGGCTGGTTACATTAATAATCCTTACATCAGTCACAGTCTCATTAGTGGGGTTTGGGTTTGAAGGTATAAACCCCATATGGAGTTATTTAAACACAGTTCCTGTGTTGAGCCACGTAGAGGCCAGCAGCGTGGCAGACTTTCACAGCGTTTCTTATACACATTATCGTGCAGGTTTAACACAGCTTGATCCCTGCCGATGGTTTGCACAGAGGCCACTGTGTCTCCCCATTAATCACCCCAGCCCCGAGCCCAGGCAGCACCGAGACCCCCAATTACACTACTGCCCTGACATCCGTCACTGCTGTGGACACAGAGAGATTTCCACATAAAGAGTAAAAGCCAAGGGCGCTGGGCCGCAAGCCTCTCTCTGCGGAGCTGCTCTGGTTAGTTTCACGCTGGAGAACAAGTGGAGTCAGCAAATTGAGGAAAGGTTGTAACGACTCACATTGTGAGATTTAACTATTCCATCTCTTCCCCCCCGCAAAGATTAGAGAAGATTTATTGCTGAATTTCCAGCAGTCATACACACACTGTCCCCTCTGCTTTATTTCATGCTTGCTCTCACACATTTCACCCCCGAGCTCCACTCTCCCCAGTTATTATTCTTCCCACAAGTCGTTCATTCCACAAAGTTCGGAATCATGACTTTATACAACTATACACCCCAAAATCTATTCTATTGCCTGTATACAGTAGTTGTGAAATGTGTGGCTCCTTGTTAAACACACAAAATACAGCTGGAATAAAACAAACAAAATGCTGCAACGAGACAGCAGTAATATTTGGGATGCGTTCTCATTCACAGTCCCAGTTTCTACTGAAATATTTTGTCTGAAGTCACTTGCTGTCTTTCCAAGCATCCACCCGGAGCTGCTAAACATGAGGAAAACTACCAGATCTGAATATGTATTTGGTGCAGCACAGCTCAGAGTTAGCGCTCTCACCTCTGGGTCAGAGGATTGTGGGTTCAATCCCCAAGTAAGGAATTTGAGCTCCCAGATCAGGTCGACACTACAATATGCTTTTGCAAGATCTGTATCGAACAGGCAGATGGGACCTTGATATAATGTCTCATCTGAAGAATGGCATCTCTGACTAATATTGTACTCCCTGGTACTGCACTGGAGTGTGGTGTGAGCCCAGAGTAGCTGTAAGACAGGAAGGAGTTGTGCTGGATTGTCAGCCCTCAGGAAGCAGCAGTACTTACAGCTTTAGCAAAGACCCCCATGAGCTCAGGAAACTGGTGAGTGAGGAGAGCGAGCATTGCTGTGAATGAGCATAGCCCTGCCGTGAACAGGATGAAGAACGGCAGCTCCTTCTTTGGGTAAACTGAAACTTCGTGAAAAGCTGAAAGGGCAAAAAGAGGAAGCATTTAGCATTTACACAGGCACACACACACAAACAACAACAACTTGCATTTGTACAGCACCCTTTATGTGGGGTAGCCTCTCATACATGCGCGCATGCACGCGCGCACACACACACCAGATGACAAACCACGCTGTTAGCAGATTCACAGCAGTCACAACGGTCCAGGCAGAAGGCAAACCTAAGACACACACAGTACAATGCAGCCCGTGTTTCACAGTGTAATAGGACTGATGGGAACATACATGGCAGCAGTTCCCTGTCGGCTGTCTCAGTGCAGCTGGGATACGGGTAGAAAAGGTGGCCTTTCTCCAGGGGATAAGGGATCATTCGGAAAGCTGGAAGATAACAATAACAACAACAATAATTTAGAACAGTGACACAGAGAAGATACACAGTATTCTTCTTAATAATCCATCAGGTATATTAACATCTGAGACGCTACCCCCATGAAGGGTGCTATATTAATGCAAGTTGTTGCTGTTGTGATTCTGCACTGATATTCTGATGCCCTCGGCGTAAGAATAGATTCAATGGCTCATGTCACCGAACAGAACAAAAGACCTGTATAACTGCAGGGCTGGCAATTGCTGTCAACTCAGTTGATAATAATAATAATCCTTGCATTTGATATAGCGACTGACCAGGTCTTAAAGACACATCAAAGCACTTCACAGAATATAGTGTAGAGTGTAGTGACTGTGTGTTTTGTGGGCAAAACGTGGCAGCCATTTGCGCATAGCAATGTCCCACAAATAGTTGTGGATTGAGTGATCAAATTATTATTGAAGGAATTATTATCCTCGGAAAAGTGATCCTCCAAATGATTAACAACTGGGTTCCTACTCTACTACTAGGTAAAGAGACATGTGTGTGGAGTAAGGAAACTTGCCCAATGTTTCACTCTGCCCGGGAATCAAATCCGGGTCCTTTCGCTTGCGGGGTTTGTGCTCTAACCACTGAGCTACAGGACTCCAGTTAAGACTTGCAACCAAATTCAATCAATGGGATCCACAAATAAATGTGACTATAAAGAGGCAAAAGTGAGATGCACCTGCAGCCTCGCTACTCCCAGCTAACACCCACACAGTTCACAGTCACCCATTGCACTCTGAGACGCCGTCCGGCGTGGAGGGCCTACATAAATCCAAGTTGTTGTTGTTGTAACAACAGCCTCCGTGAACCTCACCTTCCCAACGCCCTGGGCTCTGTGTACAGGGAGCCGAGAGGAAGGTGCTTCTGTGAGCGACGTTTAAGTGGAGATGGGAACAAAGAGCAACATGATTTATGATTATTTGTTCACAGAGAAGGGGAGGCTGAGGGATGGCTGGTGTCAGCAGCTTCCCTGCCCCTCAGGCTCTGCTTTAATCTGGATTTAAATCTCACAATGATTTCACCTGGGAGTCAGCAAGCAGCCACTAATGGACTGTCAGCACCTCACATGTTGCAGCCTGGAATCTCACCAGTCTGTCTGCTTTACTCCATAACCTCACAAAGGGTTTAACGTTAGCACAGATCATGTTGGTGAGCAGATAGCTATAATAATATCCAAACAGAATGAAGAAATTCTGCTGTCAGCATGTGTGGGGCAGGTTAGCATCGAGCCAAGCCATTCACATTCCATTTAATCTTCATTACAGACACAGCGTGAGGCTGCTGGTGTGTGCAGACAATCCCATTAAACATGATGACTTGAAACCGCTCTGAATGCAATCACATGAAGGGCGCTATATAAATGCAAGTTGTTGTTGTAAAAGGATAACTTACTGCCTTCCCACGTGCAATGCAATAGGTTAAGGACACCTTCTACCCTCTTCCAGTGTTGGAGATGAAAGAAAGCATACGCGATGGCCTCACTGTCTCCTCGCTTCAGGATGTGTTCCGGAGGCAAGATAACACTCTTCATTTCCAGTAAATACTGAAAGACAGGAATAGCACAAACACCCCGTTAGATACAAGCCACGGACCCAAACCTGTCAGATTTGGGCCTTTAGAAAGAACCTGGATTTCAGGGGCAGAGAAAGTTTGTTTATCACTATCGGCTTCCCCGAGTGTAGCTAACAAAAATACATTCAGGTGTTTCTGACTGGTTCGGGATCAAAGACATTGATATCTCGCTTTCCAGGAGGTTAGCTGCTGCCCTAGGCCTCCAGGCCAGTGTACTGACCAGCATAATGGCACCATTGTTCATGAAGCTCAAGGTGAACCTCATGAACAACAGAAAGTGCGTCTCAAGACACCAAGCGAGGAGCTCGCCACTGCTCACATTTCTACAACAAACAGTAAAGAGACTGTATTTTAGGGACATTCATTCAGTAAGATCTCATCTGCTGGATATGTGGGACGTGGACAGATCGTGCAGTATCCAGCTCTGTGCCCATTTGGGGAAATACCACAATCTACAAGATTATTTACTAATCTGTTTATCAGACTTCACTTTGGAGATGCATTTGCTGAAGGAATGTGTGGATTGGTTTCCTAGAGCCAGTCATTCCCTTGGAATAAAAGGCAATTTGCTGCCTGGCTGGCTTCCCTTGGAGCGTTGAGTCCTACACTTTGGTGGTAATACACACGCTAATCCCAGCTAATCCTCTCCAGTCTGTTTTACAGAGCAAGGATCACCGAGACTTTGGGTTGTTGTGGGAAAACTTACTTGCATACCTGACCTTTGCCCTGACTCCTTGCCCAGGCTCTCGTGCTGTTGCCTTTGACGACAATCGGCCAATTTGATGAGAAAAGAAGCCGGAAAAAAGTCGCTACGTTTGTGAAAAATACAGCACTCGTAACTTTATTATTAATAACAATAACAATCTTTGATTTTCACTCCAGGAATTCTCATTCTTTCCACAATTTGTTGCTTAAATTCATTTTGTTCCTGAATTGTAACCAACTAATAATAAAATGTGAGATCTCTGCTTCAATCAGGTACAAACAGCAACCAGCGACTTTACACGGGGTGGGGGGGGGGTTGTAAAGAGGAAACAGAATGGAGAGTTATGAAAGCTCTCGCACCAGAATTTATGCAAGGACATTTAAAAAAAATATAAACCAGTTTAACATTCTCTCATGAGCTCTTTTCCCCTAAAGGCAAATGTGTCTGGGACTGTCTGTGGCTAAAGTTATGTCTCTTAATCAGCCATGCAAGCATTAGGCAAATTCATTCAGCAATTAGCTTCTTTGAGTGAACAGTGTGAGAGGCAGCACACACTCACACACACACTGAGAGGCAACGCACACACTCACATACACACACACACACACACAGAGCAGCACACAGTGTGCATGGAAAGGGGAGGGGGATGAGGGATAAACACAGACCCCTCAAGGTTACTGCCACTCAGATGTGCTTAATGAAACAGCTGTATTTGTCAAGGATTAGACCCACTCAAATCCATCTTGCACTCCCAAGGCCGCTGCTTCCCTATATAATTATTTTATATCTTTTACCACAAAAGGGCTGAAGCTCCTAAAAGGGGTCGTAAAGACACTTTGCCTGGGTCTTCTTCCCCCCCCGACGCACTCATTTTATATCCTTAATAAAAGACATGATAAATAACATGTGGATCAGGAGAACACCCGAGAGCGGATTACTGTAAAGCGTTTCTGCTTCACGCGGAGAGGAATACTCTCGAGTGTGTGTTTGTATCGCACGTTATATCTGGCGGAGCTCAGCCCCTCGCAGGTCAGTGCTGACGCTGGGAGTTGCCAATGGAATCATCCCCCCAGGGAGCCCTGGGCTGAGCTACAGGATCGATGGAGCCATTAGCACAGAATCTCATAATAATCTCTGTATTTGCTATCGCACTATGAATGTCACACAGCTTCACAGCTCACTGCTGTCGTGTGCAGTAACTGTAGGCAAATGGCCACCAATTTGTACACAGCAAAGTCCCACCATCAACCTTGAAGGGAATGATCAATTTACCTGGGGGATTGTTGGACAGGACACTGGGGTTAAACTCCCTGCTCTTTTCCAATAGCGTTAGGAGGATTTAACGTCTGCCTGAACAGGCGCAGATGAGGTCTTAGATTAATGTTTCGAGGCAAAGGATGGTGGGTCCAACAATGCAGTGCTCCCACTCAATACTTAAAGACTATTACAAAGGTGTTAGGTGAGCACTGCGTTGCATGTGCAGTTTAGCGGAGGTTCCACAATAAATCCTGATTTTAGCTGAATTTATTTGGGGGGGGGGTGGTGGTTACATATTGCATATTTCCTCCAATTCTCTCTACTTTTGACAGAAAAAAAATCAACCCTATAAAAAAAACAGCAAAACTAATTGTTTATTCTCTGAGTAAAGAGTGAGGTGAATGATTGTTACTAGACTATACGAGTTAGTATGGTAACAGCACGATAACTAGACTCTGAGCTCAGGTCCCAGGGCTGTGCTTCAACCTGACCCACAGTTTAGCACGTTAGCAACAGAGCCAAGCTTCCTGGTCCTGTCAGGAAATCTGCAGCAAAAATAAAACTGAGAATGTGCTAACCTCACGTAGCTCACTGGGTATCAATCACTAATATCTCGAGTGACGACTGAAGGTAACGTATTCAAACCTTGTGGAATTATACAGGCTTTTCATTTAATTTGGGGATCAAAGGGATCCCACATTACATCTCTGTAAAGCGATCAATATTAACACAATGCCCAGCGACAAACTGATTGCCCGCAGAGAGCTGCTGATTGTTATCCATCGCCACTAATTGCTTCCAGCTTCGGCATCTACACAGGCCAGCACCTAGCCACCATCAGCCTCAGCGTTCCTGAGGAACAGAGCCGGCCAAAGTATTCCCAGGGACCTATTAAACAATCCCACCCCTGTGTGCTCTCCACTTCCAATTGTTTTCCCCAAAATAAGCTTAAAACTCGGAATTTGCACACAACAGGAAAACGAGAGTTTAATTTCCTAATTTCCTAAATGGCCGAGCTTCGGGGTCAGTGGTGTCACAAACTCCCCGGAGATGACGGGACGTTATAATCAGGTGCGACTCGAATGTAAAACTACTGGCTGCATTTTGTCTAATCTTTTGGCCCAATGCTCTGAGGCTAATAATACTTAATCCTCGTGGGCTTCTTCTGCAGGACCTGCAGATTGTTGTGACTTTAAGATCGCTCACTGCACAAGCCCAACCCCCCTGTCCCCTTGTGGGATCCATTGGGCCATGCATGAACTCCAGCTTCTCTCTGTGGAGGCTTCTGCAAGGTGTACGAGGGCAGCAGCAATGTCACATCTACACTGTAACACTGCTGTGTTGTGTGCCTTTTGGCACAGAGTAAATAATTTCACATACAGTATTGTCTAGCTCCTGACTGCCCTAAACCCTGAGCTCCATGACAATGTACATGACCACAGAGGCTAAAACAGTACCAAGCCTCCAGAACTGTGTGTAAAAAAGGTTAGTTATACCAACGTTTCCCAACGTCTTATTTAAGGGAAGCGAGTCCGCAAGCCACAGAATTGTGTAAAACCTTCAGTGAAGTCCAATGGTCAATTATCACTTAATTGTGAGCTTCACAAATAGTTACTGGTGAGCGTAGTGACTGTTTATACACACATACGAGGCGCAATGATTGGTTTCCATGAATAAAAATAAAGGAAAATAGAATTCTGAATAAATGTTTCTAATGAACAGTTTCCCTGTGAGTAAAAGATCTCAGAAATGTGTTTAATAACCGACTAGATGCTGACAAGAGCATTTTTAGACCATAAACTTGCTAACAGGATGCAATTACAGAACAAACCCTCTGCAGTAGATCCAAGCCACTAAATATTGTATTACACTATTAGCAAACAGCAAGTGTTCAGCTGCTCAGTCTGTGTTTGCTAACAAATACAGAGGAAGGCTATTATAGTGCCCTCACTGTAGTGTGGTCTCACTTCGAGAGCAGGTTTACCCTGGACCAGAACCAAGGTGTCCCTGACACTTCTCTGGTGCTAACTAGCCAGTATCTAGCGCTAAACTATGGCCATCAGCGATGTTAACACATCTCCAACAACAGGCATCAACAGTCGCCGCTCGTGCCCCCCCACCAAGCCAACCCCCACCTCCCCTCCAACGAACGCCCCTTCCAAACAACCAATGTAACACTTCCCACCATTGGATCGCTCACCTCCAATCCACATGTCAAGGTATGCTATAACAGCCAGTGGAACATGATACAAGCCCAGCCACGATGAGCTGAACGAGGCTCTAGCCGAGCAAGGGTTGAAGGATAACTAGCTAAGATCGCGGTTGTGTGATATTGCCCACAGACTGGAGGGAGGGAGGGAAGGAGAGAGGTGGGAGGCTTGTAGACACAATATTTGGAGAACACTTCAAGGTGTTTATAGCCAGTTCATGGAATCCCCCTTGTCCTCCCCCAATCTCAAGGGATCAGAGTGACCCAGTGATCAAACACCCATAGATCAGAAACACTGAATCTTTTACACACCGAAACAGACCTCTTCTCTCATCCCCCCCATTGTTAACGAACCCTCATTAAGACAACGCAAACACACAGCCACTATCACAGCAGCAGTCAAAGATCCAGACACAAGTGAACTCTGCGCTGTAAACTCTGCACTTACTCAGGTAGGCTTCGTCAATTACACAACTACTTATATTTATTATAGTTCCCTTCAAGTAAATAATTATCTTTAACACTTTACATACAAATCTCAAGGCAGACAAAAGCCTAAATCCACATAATCAAAAAAGGTGAAACAATAAACTTGTATTAATGTACAACACTGTTGGGAAAGTAACCACAGCATTCAATATGGGCTAAGACATCCCAGAAACAAGTCTGAGTTAATGCAGCTCTGGGAGACAGTAGCCACCATGTCAGGGTGGATGGAAACGATGGGATGGACGGGCACCTGGGCTGCTCACAGTTCTGGCTGCCAAGTGTAAAGTACTCTCTGCCCACAAATCACATTGGCTGGGCCAATCTGACATTTACACAAACAGTGGCCGTGGTGCAAACGTCAATGCACTGCGCTTAACGCCATGAGACGGCAACTTGTACAACTGAGGACACAAGGCTGCCAGCCTTCAGTTCACGTTGCCCAGTCACCCTGACAGGGGTTACAGTCTCTGTGGAATGAACACAGTGGGAGAGAGACCCAAGTGACACACACAGGAGAGAGAGAGAGACCCAGTGACACATACTGGAGACCAAAAGTTGGTGACATGAAGGAGTGCGTCAATCAGTGATAAATGCTGCTCACTCAGTAGTTTTCAGATCACCATGGTGCCGCCATTAGTTAACTGCTGAGAAATTACTTTGTGGGATTTAGGTAAGAACATCAAAAACAGCTGCAGAGAATTATAATTAAGCATTTCAAGATATCCATCTTTCGTGAGAGGCGCGGTATAAATGCAAGTTGTATAATTATTGTCGAATTTTGACTGGGTTTAAAACGCGGTTGCAATTTTGAGGAAAACAGGAACAGATTGGGAATTGTAAACGGCACTCTCCTCCATCCAGCTCAGCAATAAGGCTGCTGGGAAACCCAAAGCCCTTTGGGCAGCAGGGTAATAATGCCTTCAAAAAATAAATAAATAAAAATAATAATAATGTGGTCACTCAATCCACAGCTGTTTGTGGGACACTGCTGTGCACAATTGGCTGCTGAGTTTCGCCCACACAAAATGTACACTTTACAGTACAATCTGTGAAGCGCTTTGAGACGTCTTGAAGATGTGATCCGGCGCTCTATCAAACCCAAGGATTATTATTATAGTTAGTTTTGACGACATAACCCTGGAAAGCAACACCGCTGAGTGAAATCTGAGTGTAACACCACCTTGATCCAACGAGACAAAGTGGGTCAGTCCCCCGGTTAATGCGTGAAACAGTTTCAGTGCTGAAACCTCCAACAGCTCAGCAATTGGAGCCGTCGCGCTCCTCTCCTCTCGGGCACATTCTGATTTCCAAGGCTGTTATTTAAACCTTAGACAATACAAGTCGTTTCGCTTTTTTTGGGGGGGGGGGGAGTGGGGGGGGGGGGGGGTGGAGGGAGGGGGGTGGAGGGGGTGAAAAGGAGGAATAACTGCTGAACTTTACTAAACCATGCCGATCTGCGCTGACCTTGGAATGATCCATTCCTCACCGAGTGGCCACTCTGTGCTGAGGTCGGACACACGGCAGCTACTGCCACAGCTCCAGACTGCCACCCGCTGGGATGAGAGTGAACTGCAGCAGCACCCAGGCCGCCCGCCCGCCCGCCCGCTCGCTCGGGGAAACCCTCAATACTCCTCGACTAACACAGGATACAATTAGACCGAACCGTGTCCGTCAGGAACAACACCGAGGTCAAGGTCGAAATACACCACACGCACAATAAAGTAACCAGAAACTGTAAAAGCAACTCGTTTACAAGCTTTACTACATCTGAATGCCACTCGCTGTCGCTCCTCAACTTGGCTCAGTTGGTCGCGCTCTTGGGTCAGACGTTTGTGGGTTCGAGCCCCACATCGGGGCGTGAGCACAGTCTCTGGACTAACACTGCAGTGCTGGGGGGAGCACTGCATTGTCGGGAGATAATATCCTTCAGATGTACCTTAAACCCCGCTGCTCCCTGTCTGCTCAGGTGGACATTAAAGATCCCACAACACTATTAGGAAGATAGGGCAGTTTATCCTTGTGTACGCCAGATCTATTCTCCTCTTTGCTGTGTGTGTGGGATCTTTCCATGTGCAAATGACCACCCAAAACAATCACTACACTGGACAGGGAAGTGCTGAGTTGCTGAGATGGGACCTTTCTTTTCAACCGCACCTTTGGTCACCTTCCCACCCCTCCCCCTGGCTCGGTCCCGGGATCCTAATGCATAAAGCGCTCTGAGACGCCGTCCGGCGTGGAGGGCACTATATAAATCCATGTTGTTGTTGTGCTGTGAAGAGTAAGCTCCTTCTCAGCACTTTGCAAAAAATCAATAATTGACAGATTAACATCTGTGGATGACAACACCAGAGACCCAGCAAAGAGGTCATTTACTGAAGAGCAAGAATGGGAATGATTCATGGTGCGTCTTGCACCAGGAACAGATTCCCTGAGGCTTTAAATTAAACCAGAAATACTGGAAACACACATCAATTGGAACCAAGGCCTGACTGCGGGGCATTTCAGATGTAAATCCACTCAAGCAGAACAGCTCTGATATAGTCACACCTGAGCAGTCCCTCTCTCTCATGTTGATTATCCAGATGTGCATTGCCAGGGTTTGTGTTTCTCTTTACTTCTTGCTGCCTCAACACTAACACTCTTTCTCTCTCTCTCCCTCTTGCACACAGTGATGGTTGTGGGTGGCCAGGACATACATACACTGCAGATACATCACAACGTTCACAAAGGTATAAAAACTTCTGCC
This sequence comes from Callorhinchus milii, assembly GCF_018977255.1. NCBI lineage: Eukaryota > Metazoa > Chordata > Chondrichthyes > Chimaeriformes > Callorhinchidae > Callorhinchus > Callorhinchus milii. The sequence goes on along the minus strand of NW_024704760.1, from coordinate 289,194 downwards.
ATCCATTGCCATAGATTATGAAAAGCAAACCAATTGCCGAGGTACAGATAAGTATGACTTAAACAAGCTAAATTGTAATAACTAATTTCTTGCTCGTAGGCATTTAAAGATTTGTCACACTATGTACTCAGATTGAGTCCAGAAACAATTTCAAAACTCTGCGTACAACCAAAAAAATCACATCAAAAATATAAAATTGACTGCGTTACTGAACTGTACATCCTCCCTAACACTGCACGGCTCACATCCTCGTTCCCACCATGTACCAGTGTGGCTCAGTGCCATGGCTGCTCTACCCTCAGGCAAACATAGCAAACACAGCCTGGTGTCAAGGTCTCAGATGGAAAGCTTGGCATGGAATGTAAACAGCTTTAGGGTTAAACAAGCATAAACTGTGTTCATTTGTTCTGCTCAATGAAGCTGATTAAATCCATACTTCCGAGAGGCTTTGTCAAACAACATCTCTGAAAACTATTCAGAAACATCTTTCAAATGTAAATGGGGGGGGTGCGGCAAAAGAGGTAACTTTCCCCACTATAAGAAAAGTGAGCAGGAAAGCATTGCTTGATGAGAACAGGAAGGGATATGTCCCCGAGAGGTGAAATGAGCTGTGGAGCAGGGCACTATAGATAGCAGAGGGAGAGACAAACAGAGAGACACAGAGAGAGAGAGAGAGAGAGAGACACACACACAGGGGGAGAGAGAGAAAAAACACAGAGGGAGCGAGGGAGACAGGGAGAGGGAAGAGTAAGTGAGAGAGAGAGAGAGAGAGAGAAAAAACGAGAGTGTATGTGTGTATATGTCAACTCCTAATGACTATGTTCCCCTGATGAGCTAGACACTGTGGAGCTCCAGGCTTTGCTTTTTCAGCCCCAGGGATGAGCCACTCAGGGCTTCACTTTCTGCCACATGTTGTGTAGTTTGTCGTCTTTTGCTGACATTAAAATCCACAGGAGGAATAAGAGAAACAGGTAAAATGTCAAAGGGTTCTGGAAAGTAGACAGCGTGACCATAAATGTCAAGTTAATTGAAAATTAGGTCACAGTTTTTACATTGATATTCCAAATGTGGCCTGGGATGCCATGAACAGGGACAGGAATGTAATAACGGGCATTGATGTTTATAACAAACAATAAAATACTAAAATATTGCATTCAATAAAACAAAATGATTATGAAGGATTTATTGGTTTGTAAATAAAACAGACTACGCACTGACAGAGTTGTCTGTGCAAATCCAAAGCTCAATGTTATCTCGACTTTTCCCATTCCTCATAGAAGCAATGTTTCTAATCTTGTCGTGTGGGGCAGCCATGGCTCAGTAGCTGTGCCAGACACTGTGCCGTGACCACAGTGTCTGGTACAGGAGCCAATCAAGGGTATTCTGTCTGTACAGAGCTAAAGTGTGATAAGACGCAGAAACCTCTTCAGCTGTTGACCACATAAATACAATGGGCAGATGTTTACTGTAATTGTCCCCTTGGGCAGGCGGCACACAGCACAGAAAGACAATCACACACAGACACACACACACAGAGACAAGCACACACACACAGACAGACGGACAATCACACACACACACAGACAAACAGACGGACAATCACACACACACAAGCACAGGGGCAAGAGAAGAAGTGCAGGAAAGTTGCCCTGTCCGTCATAAAAGATTTTATGGGACCGGAGACAATTGCTACAAGCTCCAGCGATTATCAGCCCTCATTAAAGAGCCACCCGGCTGGTCGGTAGGTGTGTCTAACACTCACCTTTGGCACATGTGGGTTGAACTCCACTGCTCTGTGTATGGCTTCCACAGCGTTCATTTCCGCTGTACTGAGTCCTCGCCTGGACGCTGACTCGGGGGAGAATCTGCATTTAGACAAAACAGACATTTCTGATGATAACCAAACATCTAAACATCAAATGGCTCAGTCACTTCTCAGGCAGTTACCCTTTGTGTCTTTGTAGCTAAATATCTAGTTTATGATCAGGGCGATTGAGCATTGAGCGAATGCACTAACCACAGTTTCCTCGTATCTAACTCACACAATGAGTCTTGATGATATCATTGAGGCGTTGAGTAATTTTCTAAATCAGATAATCTTATAAAATTAGGTGACAGTTTGGAATACGAGACAACAGATTAGAAACAAGATTAGAAAACCCTACTTTACAAACGAATGTGAAAAAGTGAAAATGTTTAATTTTTACCATCTATTGTTTTGAAGAGTTTTGGGACCAGCCTGAGCCCACTGGATGGGGCTGTGGCTGTAGAAGATATGGAGATAACCATGTTCCTATGAATTTATGTTGTTTAGTAGCATTTGTGCATGTTACACAGCTACAGATATTCTCCTGGACCAGAAAAAAGTGGCCAAACTCATTCCATATTGCCCCATTAACCAGCAAAGACAGGATTCAAAGCTTCAGTGTAAAAGATGGGAGAGGTTTACCCAGATTCAATAATAACCCGTAATAATAATAATCCTTGCATTTGATTTAGCGCCTTAATGTCTTCGAGATGTCTCAAAACGCTTCACAGAATATATTGTTAAGTGTATTTTGTGGGCGAAATGATTCAACCCGGCAAAAGCCCGTTTCATTGTTCTGAAATGTACGATTTGACAATATTAAAAACTGCACATTCTTATACCATGTGTGTTAAAGCTAGAGAGGAATGTGATGTGTTTGGAAACAGCGACAACCATCTGGACTGAGTAAAGCTGCTTGTGAGTTACAGTCTGGAATCTAAATCAAAGGATACAGGAGGTTTTCATGTAGGAAACATTGGGACATTTTAAGAACAAGCAAAAGATATTTGGCTCAAACTCACTCCCTTTTGACTGATCTCAATTCAACCTTCACACTGCAATTTTCCCAACTCTCAATAAACACATCCCATTATCTCTTAAATCCATTTGCTTTATTTCTGTGAGGAGTCAGGTAACTTATTGCTCATGTGAATTATCCTCTGTGTCAAGCACAGAACGTGGACAGCAGAGTATTAATGTAAAAAGGAACAGATGACCAGATAGGAGACAGCAAAACAAAGAGAGAGAGAGAAAGAGAGAAAAAGAAAGAGAAAGAAAAAGAAAGAGAAAGAAACTTGCATTTTTATAGCAACTCATCATTTCAAAACATCTCAAAGCTTTTCACAGGTAATTGCTGTCAAGTACCGTGACTTTTGTTGGCAAACATAGCACCTAATTGTGAGAGCAAAGTCCCACTAACAAGCATGGGGTAAATAACAGCAGGATTGCTTCTCTTTTGCCATGTTGTCACGGAATCTTAGACACACACCCGAGGAGACGGACTGGATCGTGGTTTAACGTTAATGTATCAATCAAAAGATAACTCAGTGCCCCCCAGCACTGCACCAGAGCAGCAGCCCAGACAGTGAGCTCAAGTCCCACAGTATGAGAGGAACTCGCAAACTCCTAATCTGGACACCAGCCAGCTGCCACTGGAGCTAGGCTGGTGTAGCAGTGTTGGTGCCATCATCAAATGGATAAGAAGCTTGAGGAGCTTTTAACATCAACATCAAGCCTCGGTGCTTGGACAATTCACAATTCATGGTAATACATTCTGGGTTGTGTTCATGACTTATGGAAGTTGGTGGAGTTGCTTTATTTCATCTGTAATGGTCATTAGCAGTGGGAAAGTGAGCTTTGGAATGTGGGTGAGAGGGTGTCACAGACACAATCGTCTCAGACGGCAGCAAGTAACACGAGAGAACAGGCAATTTATACCAAGAGCGGAATCTATTGTGGCATTCAGATGAGGTTATGAATGGTTCAAGGAAAAGCTAGAGTTATTTATACTCATGATGTGAAGCCCTGGAACGTGCACAGCCTTGAACACACTGGAAGCCATTTATAACACACACATGACAGACATTGAAACCTGTCCATGCTGTAACTGTAAGCAATGAATACATGATGGGCTCATTGGCCATTTCAATCCAATATCAGTGAATGAGAAGTTGAAAGAGATCCTTCAAACCATCTGATCCAAGCTAGAGTACCTACCCTTCCTATGACGACTTCACAGAAATTACCTCAGAGCTTTTAGAGACGTTACAATGTGACAGGGCCCCAAAAAATGCAAGTTTGAAGGTTGATCTAATTTATCACTTGAACAGTCAGCATTTATTGAAAGGAATTGCTCTGGACACAATTGTGCATTGGGAAAACAGCAATAATGTCAAGCTCCAAGGGCCAGACCAATCTGCTCCTGCAAGAGGCAATTCGATGAACGCATTACCTCCGCTTCCACCCCACAAAACACCCCCTCCCTGCAAAACCATAACACTTACTTGTCTGATACAGCTCTTGCTTTCAGTAGTGCTGCTGTGTAACATATTGTTGCTGATTTTGGCAAACTAATATCTGAAATTAAAATAAATAAGTGACATAAGGATTGGAAATTCTAATGAATGTTCAACACAAATTCTCTCCAAACACAATTAGATATGTGGCAATATGAATGACTTTGGCCATAACTCCCTGAAGAATGAGGTCCTTAAAGAAAAGACCAACACACTTTGTATCAAAACAGATTCACAGCCTATAACTTACTCCCTTTTAAACCATCTAAATCCCTCGATCAGATTCCATCCTGTAAATCACTCCCAAAAAATAACTTCATTAAATTCCAGCCTTCAACTCATTGCTTCAATCAGAGACTAGAGGGTGAGTGTATCCCATTAATGGTCTATCTGTAAACAACATGCAAAGGTCCTGGTTAATTCTCTTACCATCGTATTTGGCGAGCACCACCTGAACATCAGCGTAGGCCTGTAACTCCAGCAGAGCTTCCAATAGATTTTCATGTATGTTCAGCATACTGAGCAGAGGGAACTCTTTCATTAACTAAGGAAAATAAAATAAAGCTATTACTCCAAGGTCTGTAACCTCATGGGAATACAGAACCAAGAGAAGCATGTGACCACAGTCGGGACATCGTTAGGTGAAAACCCAGCTAATCGGCAGCCCAGTCACCACCCCACTCCCAAACAGATTGCTTGTGTTTGACGTGCCCACCATAACTCTGTGCTTCACAGGAACCTCAGTGTAGGAGGGAAGAGCCTTGGCAATGTAACACCAAGCATGCAACATTTACAAACTCTTCACTTACAGTGAACTAAGCCGCACAGCAAGTTTCTAATGACACAGTTTGAGGAAAGGCTGGAAGTGTGTTGTGTGGGATCTCCGCAGTGTTTAACTGAGGCGACATTACTTATTAGCTGTTACGTGAAAACTGGAGCTAAAGCATGAAGAAGTTTCTTCGGCCTGTTACTAAGCTCAGCAAACTAGTAGTTCTCCTGACATGAAAGGGCTACACAAATGTAATTTGTTGTTGAGTTACTAACATCTCGCATAAGCTTGACGGCTTCTCGCACTCGTCCCAGTTTCCGTGCGCACATGGCCAGTCTTCGCTTAATATAAACTAACACGTTGGTGTCCCGTCCTGCCAGAGAGAAGACATCACACGGTTACCACAGGTCAGTGCCAGCAGGTACAGAGGCTGAATGCCACTCTGTCTCTGGTACTCACTGTGCTGTGCCTCCAGCTGGGCACTGTGATGCTGGGATTGTTGGCTGCGTTTGTAGCATACGTCTCCCACTTTGAGGGCCTGTTTAAATAGTTTCTCGGCTTCAACAATTGTAGTTGTCTCCTCCTCAGCGAGCAGAACATATGCTGTGGCACACCTGGAGATTGTAGATAAACCAGACCTCAGAGATCAAAATGTAAGGGGAAAAAAAGCTTGTGGTTTTACGGTACTTTATCAAGTGGAAACATCTCAACAGGACGTTGTAGCAGGCAATTGTTGTGAAGGACAGCAACTGTCTTTATAATCAGAAGCATCTGTAGTTCAATATAATTTAATAACTGTTTCCACACAGCAGTGAGGGCAAGAGTAAAGATACTCGCACATCTCTGTGTACTCCTCAATATGACTAAAGATTTACTTAGAATTAGTATTTAAATCCCCGAATTAAGAGATTAAAATTGAAAATGAACTCCCTCACAATGTTTTTCCGTGTCACTGAGGTAGTCTATTATTTTTCCAGTTCAATTTAATCCCCAGAGCTCAAACACTGGCTCCTATTTCTCAGCCAAACATTGAGATATTCCCACAGCCAGGACACAACCTAGAACTGAGTCAGCCACTGATATAAATCCTGGTATTTAGTTGTGAGAATAAGAGACCCCGACAACCACTTGTTAATTCAGTGGGAAGAATGGCATCTATGTAGATATCTTATTTTTCAAATCCCTCATCAGAAAATCAGCCTCTCCTAACACCAGACACATGAATCAGGCACCGGTCAAATGTTGGATTTGTAAGTCAAATGATTGAATTTAACAACCTATGAGAACACTCTGCGGATATTACAGCACTCAGTGCTTTAGGGCCTCGCTAGCTGAGAAATGTGAGACCTTCTCACTGAAAGTCACTTACAACATTAAAATGTCAGTCAATGATGTGCTCAGAGCAAAATAGCATGCTGTAAGAAGCAACGCAGTACAATGCCTTGTCTTCTAGTCCAATTCTGAGATAAAAAGATATAAAGATATTAAAATAAAAGTTCAAGTTGGCAATAATAACCAGAGCTGTTAGTCTCTTAATCAAGGCAGAAAAAGGCACCGATTAAGTGTGAAAACCTTATAGGGATGAGGAGGAGCGAAAGGAGTCATCGCTGAACACAATCTGCAGCGCACAACCTACTCATTGTTTAGTTCTAAGGCTTGATAAGCAGCTTTGATTCTGGCTTGTGGGTTCCTCTCTCGCCAGGCCTTCTGCATCACTGTCAGAGAACACAAACATCAGAGCAAATCACATAAGGGTTTATATCCACACAGCATATTCAGTATGAGAACAGCAACACAATCACTACACTCGTCAGCACGGAATTGCTGACGAGTGTAGTGATTGTAACTCTTTGACAATGTAGGCGCTACATTAAACCCAAGGACTATCATTTAGAAATGACCAATTTACCTGGTGAAGCCACTGGGGAAAAACATAAAAATTTTCAAGATTGATGTGGATATACGTTTGTTAAGTCAGGGCATCAAGGGATGGGTAATTGGAGCTGAGGTACAGATCAGTAATAATCTTACAGGATGGCAAAACAGGCTTGAGGGGCTGAGTGTCCTAAACCTCAATGTGATGACAGTGCCTCTGAGAATGCCGCGTCCCCCCCCACCGACCCACCCACGCCCCGCAACCCCTCACAGTGCAGAGAAGCTAGAATGGGGGAGGGGGAAGAGGAAGTGTTGCTCTCACAAACCTCTCAGCTACTAAAGAGAGGAAGCAGGTTATCAGCAGAGCCAGTGGCGAGGAATAGGAATAGGAAGACAGGGTGCTTTAAAAAAGTAAGATCCCTGGTGCAAAGCAAGTGGCACCAAAACCACTATACATTCTGGCTACAAATACACCCTCCACACATGGCATCACACAGAGAGCTGCCTTTGTTATCAAGTGATAACACTCGCAATCTTACACTTTCTTCTACATTCGTCCCTTGTGCTCACTCAGGATTCTCTGTATGTGTGTCTGTGTCCATGGGAACCATTTTTCACTTAAACTAGACTTTATACATGCGCAAAAGAAGAATTGGAGTGGCTAGAAGTTGAGGTGCAGAAGCATATGTGCTGAAAATGGCAGGTGCTGTAGATCTAAAGTTGTAAACTGGATTGTAAGGTAGGAGCGTAGTAAAGATGCTTGATCTTAACTTCATTTCCTGGGCAGGAAGTAACGTCAAGGCAGGCATCTTGACCGTGTGCTTCCTTACAACATGGTTCCTTGATATCTCTACATATCTGTGGATGTGCACCACACAAGGCAGGGCAAAACCTTGGGCAAGTTTCCTTACTCCACACGCCTGATAATAATCCCGCCAAAACAATAATAAATTGGTCATTATTATTATTATTATACACAGGATTGACAACCTACCTACATACAAGGCCTCTCTGCCCCCACCCTGTGGAACCCTATCCCACAGTCCCACAGCCTCACTCCCTCCCTCGTCTCCTTCAAGGCACGTCTCAAGACCCTCCTCTTCAACTGAGCCTTCGGCCATCTAACTCCGGCAAACTGATAAAGATGCCAAATCCCCAAACAAAGAATGTGAACGACAAGTCAGGTTAATCTCGTGCATCCTGTTATTACACAGCTGCAACCACGGACCCCGGCTACGCCGTACATAATTGTTTTCTCTCTTGTTTGTACTCACCGATGTCGGCAGGTCTGAGCTGATCCGTATCACATGTGAAGAAAGTCTGATGATCCTGTGCGGACAGATTCATGTCATAATAGGTCAGGGGCTCTCTGCCTGTCACCCATGTGTACCTGCCGGGGACAAAAGCAGGATTTACTCACAGACACACATCGTTATGACCTCAAAGCATCACAAAACACCTTCACGTTCATGTGGGACAGTGCTGCTTTTACCCACTGAACCATCAAAGGAGTATCTATGTTAAAGTTAGACAGACGTACAGCATCACTGACCATATGTAATTGACAAGAGTCGGCAGCTTATCCAAGCGTAGGCACCCACCCCAGCAGCAGCTTTGGGTAAGACAGGGAATTTGGTTTTCATTCCCCTGCTTCTCCCTTCCCACCCCACCCCCCCGCCACCCACCGTCCCCTTCCCAACAACACACATTAATCCCGGCACAAACACACCTGCTGTACTCTGCTCCTCGGAAGAGATTGAGCGGGTTTCTCCACACTTTACATTCTGTTGATGAAAGTTTCCAAACGTGAGTCCAACAAAATACAATGACCTCAAACTCAGCAAGTCACAGCGTACAGTTATACCAAGATGTTCACATAAGAAGCTTTAACTTTAACAAGGTGACAAGCCTCCCGGCAGCCCAGTCAATGTCTCCATTTAGTGACGGGTCGATAGTTGCATGAAAAATCCTTCAGTTCAGTCTTAACTTAGAAGCAGNTTTTTTTTTACATTTCTTTAAAAGAACCGGCAGCTTAAGATGATTTTAAGATAAAAAGATCTGAAAGGCTAAGACCAGGTGGAATTTCAGACCTTGTATGTCCCACTTTTCACGGCTAAACTATAAGTCAAAAACAACTTACATTTTTTATAGACCCTTCACGCAGGGGAGCGTCACAGAGCACTTAAATTAAGGTACATTACCTGAGACACTCTGCCTGCTGGAATCAGCCTCACCATTGCTGGTGGAGAAGTTAACGGCTGATGATGTGTTATCCACGCCTCCAAGCAGGGGTCGCAGGTGACTCACTGAGACTTGCTCGATGAAGGAGGTGCCATACTTTCGAAAGTACCACCATTCAAATATCTGAAATGGAGAAATCAGAACGTCAGTCCATCCCGAGTCCTCTCCACATCCTCAGCTTTTCATTTGTCTTCAGTGTAATTCGCAGAGGATTCTATGGACAAATTTCCCTCCAAAACTAAATGTAACGTCACCTCTGCTGCTGCTCCTATTGCTGTACAATGTCAGTCATTTGAATTAATTTTAAATTTGGGGATGAATTTGTATGAAGGAATCCCTATTACATGCACACTTCCAGCCCATTATAGCAACTCCAAATTCTGGCCTCGCCTGCCACATATATACACAGTGAGACGCATGCACTGCGTTCACACACTCGCCCCCACACTGTGCTAATGGGGAATACTGAGAGCAGGAAATAATTCATTTAGTTTGTTTTAAAAAGAAGCAATACTGTACTTACTAATATTAGTCCTGATATGAGTGAGGAGGTCCCTGTAAGGGCCACATAGAATTTCGGAGTCAGTGTGTTCAGGAACATGGTCACTGTGAGGGAAGGAATCAAAATAATTATAATCAGGAACAATTCACAACTCACATTTACAATACACACATATTATATATCTTTATTTCACCAGAGATTTCAGTGAGACTTGGAGGAGTGGAAAATGAAGATCCTGAAATGAACTCTGTGGGGAGTCAGGGTGGGTGGGAGAGGGGGCTACAGGGTGGTGGGGGTAATGGGAGGAGGGTAAGGGCGGGAGCTACAGGGTGGGAATAAGGGGCCGGCCTCAATCATGGACTTCTGAATGAGCTGAAAAAATTTTCGAATATGTTTTAGACTGGGGGAGTAACGGTAGGTGGCACCAAAGAGCTTTAAACAGAAGAGAATCTGCTCTTCTCAAAACCCCCGACGTGACGACAGTATGTGAGCTTGATGCTGTGAGCAGTCTCTGTAACCCAGTTCGTGAGCAGACATATTGCAGTACCCCACTAACGACAGACCAGCTAGACTGGCTCTTTACTGTGGCAGGGAATCTTCCCACTCAGCTGCTGTCTCCCCTTTATGCCAAAGCCCTGAAGGGTAGGTAGGCCTTGGCTGGTCCTCACTGGACAAGCTGTGGGAACCTGGTCACTGTGCTCTCAATGACTCACCAAGTGGTTTTGGTGGGTTAAACTCTAGCAGTATTGCAACATACATTCTATGGACATACTTGAGCACATTCACACCAACACGTACACACATGTACACACTCCCTCATACATGCACCCAAATCTAATCTAATTTCACTTCAAAATGACTGATGTTAGGGCCTGACATGCACACAACAGCCTGTGCGTTTCAACATTCAACAACAACAACTTGCACTTATATAGCGCCCTCCACGCAGGCTAGTGTCTCAGAGCGGTTAAACATTCAGGATCAATCTGACAAGTATAAAACTCTAATTTTCCTGCCGAACCAAGATGGAGGAACTGAAATGATGAACAGATACTCAATAGCAACACCCTCCCTCCGGCTGTTCAGATTCTTCACTGGTCGAGCTCAAGAGTTTACAGAAGTCACGAACACAAACTAAGATTCTGCCCACAGAATCAGCAAATATCTCCACACTTCCTAAAAATATGAAACTATTAGAAACATTTTTTTATGAAGCGCATTGGCTAGAAATGACAATGCAGTCAGCTCATATTGTGAGATAAAACAAGGAACAGAACTTAGCACCAACCCCCTCCAGATAACAACAGTGACAATGTGAGTCACTGCCAGCAATGCAGCTTTACAGCGATGATCAATGGTAACTTGACAATTACTGTACGTTTACAATATTGTAATGCTTCAAATGTTAGGTTGCCTTCCTTTGGATGAATCATTGAAACAAGATCGCATTTACCTTGATGTTAAACAGGAGCTGAACTTGAAAGATCCTATGACACTATTGAAAAATAGTTGTCTTGGCCAATAATCCTCCAGATACAGCATATTGGTCACTGCCTCCCTGGCTGTTAGACCTTGGTGTGCACAAGTTGGCTCCTGCATTTGCCAACAAATAGTCACTACACCAGACTGCCTGCGAAACACTTTGAGATGTTTCAGCATCAGAGACGTGAGATCAAATGCAGGATTATTATCATTAACAAAATGTTGTTGTGACTCCCTCTCTCATTGCTCCAATTTTGTTTTTACTCCACACGCCTGATAATAATCTCTCCAAAAAAAAAAAAAATTGGTCATTTCAATCTACGACTGTTTGTGGGACACTGTTGTGCACAATTGGCTGCCACATTTCACCCACAAGTATACAGTCAATTCACTTTACAGTCTATTCTGTGAAGCGCTTTGAGACATCTAGAAGATGTGAAAAGCGCTATATCAAATGCAAAGATTATTATTATTATTAGTTGCCTTTGGTTGCTTCAGCGACAGTTCAGAACCTAATGTAAAATCTGGAGACCTTTAGAACATTTGAAGTTACCTTCTTCTGATTTACATTGCAAAGCAAACCATTATTAATCCATTTCATTTATACTTAGTGTAACCGCTGGGTTACCAGCTCAGTGAAAACAAGCCTCACTTCTCTTAAATTGCCTTCGACAAAAATCTTCATTAGGATAGATCACCTGTAATCACCTGGGGTGGGGGGTCTAATTCAGGAACACAAAAACAGCAAACACCAGTTACTATACACATCCTGATACCAACCTCGCTGCAAATCCACCCTCCACATCCCACCTCCTTACCCCGCTCCACTGGAAGTGAATCCCATACGCTTGTATACAGTCATTACACTTTACAATGTATTCTGTGAAGCGCTTTGAGACATATCAAAGACGTGATAAGGCGCTATATCAAACGCAAGGATTATTATTATTATTCTAAGAACGTTAAAAAGGAAAGCGAGTGGCTCACAAATTTCTCCAGTATGAGGCAATCATTACACATCACATTTCAGGTGAGTGAAGCGTGAGTAAAGCCCAGCAGCTAGTTGAATGTTTAATTACATGTACAGTATACAACATTGCTCAGCAATACCTACAGGAAGAGTTGACACTGAACATTCCTGCCACATGGACAAGGTACTTACAGAACCAGATATAAGGCAAAAATATGATCAAAAAAAAGGCTTTTTTGACCAGAAATGTCTCTCTCGTACAGTAGAGAAACGGGAAACGTTCGTCTCAAAATTGGCACTGGAAACATAACTAAGCTAGACTGGGAATATTTTAATTTGCTCTCTCCCCTCCCATTTCTCAGAGTGTGTGCCAAGGATGTACATACACACACGTGCGCGCACAGACAGTGACATACACAGACAGGTTAGCTTCATAGAAAACACAGAGAAACAAAGAGATACAGATAGAGAGTGGTAAAGATAGAGACACACACCTAGAGAGAGAGAGAGAGAAAGACACACACATACATAGATATACAGATGTAGATAGACAAGTGGATTGCTAATATCATGGTGTATGTAGAGGTGTCACTGCCAGTGTCAGGCTACATTGAGATGTCATCTACAAAACACACAGTCACTCCACTTTACAGTATATCATGTGAAGCGCTTTGAGACTTAAAAACAAATATTTCTAGAGAGGGACACTTGAAGCCCAGAGAGGGTAGCCTGACCCACCAAGAGGTTTCAGTGAGTGGTTGCAGCCGGGGTCAAGGCTGGTTACCGGGCGGTGAAAAGGGGCAAAAGTGCCGTCCTGGGGCAAGAAAGGGCGAAATCAGCTCCCGATCCCCATCTACATAACAACCACTTGCATTTATATAGCGTCCCTCACCAGAGTAGCCTCGCACAGCGGGTACAGTGCAGCCCACACTGGGTGCAGGTTCTCCCCCATCCAGGCTGTTCAACCCCTCCGCAGCCTCTCCCCACCCCCTCAACCTCTCCCTCCCCTCAGCTTCTCCCTCCCCTCAGCCTCTCCACCCCCTCAGCCTCTCCACCCCCTCAGCCTCTCCACCCCCTCAGCCTCTCCCCACCCCCTCAGCCTCTCCACCCCTCAGCCTCTCCACCCCTCAGCCTCTCCACCCCTCAGCCTCTCCACCCCCTCAGCCGCTCCCCACCCCCTCAGCCTCTCCACCCCTCAGCCTCTCCCTCCCCTCAGCCTCTCCCTCCCCTCAGCCTCTCCCTCCCCTCAACCTCTCCCTCCCCTCAACCTCTCCCTCCCCTCAACCTCTCCCTCCCCTCAGCCTCTCCCTCCCCTCAACCTCTCCCCCCCTCTCAGCCTCTCCCTCCCCTCAGCCTCTCCCTCCCCTCAGCCTCTCCCCCACCCCCTCAGCCTCTCCCTCCCCTCAGCCTCTCCCCCACCCCCCTCAGCCTCTCCCCCCCACTCCCTCCCTCGGCCTCTCTCACCCGTCAGCGGGCCTGCCCCGGCCCCCGGGCCGCCCCGAGCCGCTTACCGGCGCCGAGGTTGTGGTGCAGGCGGAGCGGCGCCCGCAGGATGTAGACGAGGCCGAGCAGCAGCAGGAACCACAGGCCCCACAGGCAGCTCCAGCTCCAACTCCAGCCGCCGCCGCGCCGCAGCCGCCCGGCCCCGGCCGCCCCCAGCCCCGCCTCCGCCATCGACCGGCCTCCCGCCCGCGGCACGCCGGGATACTGGAGGACTCGTCCCAGTCCTCCCAGCCCGCGCGGCGCCAGACAGCAGCGGGTGCGCGCTCGCCATCAGGAGCGAGTGTAGTGACTGTGAGCCCTGGGGGGGGGGGGGGGGGGCGCTCTGCGGGAAGGGCGTGACATAAGTGCAAGTTGTTGTTGCTCACGAGTGTAGTGACTGTGACAGTGCCTCATAGGGAAAAGGACAAGACTGTCTGAAGACCCGCCTCCTTGACCCCCCCCCCACTCTCTCCCCCCCACCCGCCCTCCTACCCCTCGGCTCCTAACCCCCGGTCTGTCCGCGTGACACGGTGGTGCCATCTCCTGGCCTCGGGCACGGCAGCCACTGCTCGTTCCTAACCCTGGAACAAGCGAGTAATAATAATAATAATAATCCTGGCATTCGATATAGAACTTTTCACGTCTTCTCGACGTCCCAAAGCGCTTCGCAGAATAGACTGTAAAGTGAATTGACTGTATGTTTGTGGGCGAACGCGGCAGCCGATTGCGCACAGCAATGTCCCACAAACAGTCGTGGATTGAAGTGACCAATCTATTACTGCTTTGTTTTGGAGGGATTATTATTTGGCTCTGTGTGGAGTAAGGAAACTTGCCCAAGGTTTCCCCCTGACCTGCCTGGGATTGAACTCGGGTCTCTCACTTGCAAAGCGAGTGCTCTAACCACTGAGCTACAGGACTCCAAGTGTTGGCAGGTCATTGCCCACAGAGGGCCTCACAGTGCCTCGCTGCGTGCACACACCCACGCACACGCCTTCCAGCACAGGGTCACCAGCGACAGCAAACGGGAGCAAAGGTTTCCCTCAGGGAAACCTTTGCTCCCGTTTGCTGTCGCTGGTGACCCTGTGCTGGAAGGCGTTTGTATGTGTATACACACAGCGACGGTTGGGCAGCTTGAGATAGTTAAAGTGGAGTCCTGTACCTCAGGGGTTAGAGCACTCGCCTTCCAAACGAGACACTTGGGTTCAGTTCCAGGCAGATCCAAACCTTGGGCAAGTTTCCTTACTCCACACACAGCCCTAATAATAATCCCTCCAAACAAAACAATAATAAATTGGTCATTTTCAATCCACGACTGTTTGTGGGACGCTGCTGTGCACAATTGGCTGCCAGGTTTCGCCCACAAATATACAGTCAATTCATTTTACCGTCTATTCTGTGAAGCGCTTTGAGACGTCGATAAGACGTGAAAAGCGCTATATCAAATGCAAGGATTATTATTATTAAAGTGCTGCTGCTTGAGCATTTTGGAGACAAGGTGGCTGAGCGACTGGTTGTGCTGTAGGATTGTAATAACAGAATTGAGGGAACATTTCTTAAATTCAGTCTTAATTTGAAATAGAAAAAACATTTATTTTAAAGAACGGCACAAAATTGGCTTCTAAATTGAAACTGAATTTAAGATTTTTCCACAATCCTCAGTGATCGTAAATTTTAAGACAAAATGGTAAGACTGAGATGGACAGATGTTTGTTTGGTCAGGGTATCAAGGGATATGGGCAAGGAGGGTAATTGGAGTTGAGGTACAGATCAGCCTTGATCTTGTAGAATGGCGGAACAGACTCGAGGGGCTGAATAGCCTATGCCTGTTCCTATGTTTCTATATATTTCTATGTTTCTAAGCCTCAGATTCCTCTGATTTGAGGCCTGGACATGGCGATTCAGTTCCGCCGTGAACGAGCCAATTTTCCAGCTAACTGCATTACTGCACTGAGGCAATGAGTCAGTGCAGCCTTGGACATGTGTGGGTACGTGCCTGGGAGGGGAGGCTGCAGAAAGTAATCGTTCAGATATTTGGTCCATTACTCAACAAGAGACTGTAAATATGTAATGGCTAATTATAGTGACAGTCAGGGCTTTGTGTTTCAGGCCACATTTCTCCCTCCAGGGCAGAGATTGTGTCAAGCAAAGAAACACATCCTGTAAAGCAACAGAATCCAGGAACAAGTCTGATAGTGGCTCAATTTCCAAACATTTCCTGTGGGGAGACCAATACTTTCACCCCAATATAGTCAATTCTGTTTATAGTTATATTCTGTGAAACTCTTTGAGATGTCTCAATGATGTGATAAGCGCTTCACAAAATATACTGTAAAGTGAATTGACTATATTTTGTGGGCAAAACAATATTGCTACTGGTATCACTAGTATTATTAGTTTCCCTGGTAGAGCTAGTTTAGCTAGTATTATTACAAGTATTACTAGGTGCCCTGGTAGAGCCAGTTTACCTAGTATTATTACTAATGTTACTAGCCTCCCTGGTAGAGCCAACTAAACTAGTATTATTACTAGTATTATTAGTATTACTAGGCTCCCTGGTAGAGCCAGTTTAGCTAATATTGTTACTAGTATTACTAGTCTCCCTGGTAGAGCTAGTTTAGCTAATATTGTTACTAGTATCACTAGTATTACTAGCCTCTCTGGTAGAGCTAGTTTAGCTAGTATTATTGTTAGTATTATTAGTATCACTGGCCTCTCCGGTAGAGCTAGTTTAGCTAGTACTGGTACTCGCCTCACTCCTGGTAGAGGCGGCTCGGCTCAGCTGGTGGGGGTCAGTGTGGAGGCGAGGCCCCGCCCCCGGGCCGGGCGGCTCCCAGGATGCAGCGCGGGCGGGGCCGCTGGAGCCAAGATGGCGGATTTGGAAGAGCAGCAGTTGGGAGCCGAGGAGAAGGTGAGAGCGCGAAGGGGCGCCCGGCCCCGGCCCTCCCCCCGCGCCCTCCCCCCGCACCGCGCCGCCCGGCTCCGCGCTCCCACAGCGCCGCCACCCCGGCCTGAGCCCGGGGGGGGGGAGAGAGCGCGGGGGCTGGAGCTGAGCTGCCCCGCCCGCCCGCCGCCCGCCCGCGGGAGACACTCACTCACTCACTCACTCACTCGGGCCTTTCCCGCCGCCCCGGGCCCCGAGTTACAGGCACTGCCGCCGACCAGCAGCCACTCCGGGGCCACACTCGGCTCCGGCCCTGCGCCTCTCCCCACTGCTTCCGGGCCCCGCCCCGCCCTGGCCTGGCCTGTGCTCCGAGCGGCAAACGCAGCCTCGGGGGCGGGTACAGGCCGCTCCCTCCCGCCCTGACCCGGCTCCGCAGCCCCGCACAGCGAGCGGCCCAGCCCCGGCCCTCCTCAAGGGAAATCCCCGCCGTGTATCACAGGATCATCTGATGGCAGGAGATTCCACTGCAGCCGATGGCAATGTCTTCCTATTACTATTACTATTATTGTTATTATGATCATAACAATCCTCGCATTTGATAGAGTTTATGGTTATCACGTCTTCCAGACGTCTCGAGGCGCTTCACCGGATATACTGTAAAGTGTAGTGACTGTGCGGCTTTAGGCTGGTTTCTGTTTGTCTTTGTGAAAAAGTGGAACTTCTTTTTTCAAAAAAAAATCCCCCCCTCAAGTGGCACAGTGTTTCTAAATATTATTATTACTCAAGTAGTAGTATTAATTCTGGAGCTGGGAGCACAGGATGGTGCAAAGGGGGGGGTGGTGTGTATGTGTGGGTATGTGTATGTGCGAGGGGTGTGCGCGCGGGAGGGTACGTGCGAGGGGGGGTGTGCGCGGGTACGTGCAGAGGGGATGTGCGAAGGGGGCTGGGTGCGGGTAGGCGCGAGGGGGCTGGGTGCGGGTAGGCGCGAGGGGGCTGGGTGCGGGTAGGCGCGAGGGGGCTGGGTGCGGGTAGGCGCGAGGGGGCTGGGTGCGGGTAGGTGCGAGGGGTGGGGGGGTGCTGTGCGGGGTTGGTGGTTTGTATGTGAGGGTGTGCGTGGAGGGCGGGTGAATCCTTCCTCTTCTCACCTCAGTGACAAAGGTCCGACTGATAGGCTGATGTGGCCCCACACTTATCACCTGTGACATTTCGTCAGAATCTTCAGAGCTGTGATGACCTTTCTGAACGCTGTCCATGGGAGTTTTCCTGTTTTACTTTCCAAAGCTCTAGCTGTTGTTTTGATTGGTTTAAAAAATATCTTAATGCAATTTGTTATTGTCAGTAGATTTTCATCTTGTTTTTGCTAAAGTACCAACAAAGCATTGTGATAGTGTGGTAAAGGCAATATACAGCAAACTGGAAACATTAATCATTGAATGTTACAGGAAAGAATTGGGCCATTCAGCCCATCACACCTGTACTGGTGTTCTCTCCCTATGAGCCACCAAAACTAACGCCACTTTCCTGCTCACTCCCCATACCATTTAATATCCCTCTTTCAAGCATCTATTGAATTTCCTTTTAAAAATAATTGATGGACACTGCGTCAACTTCGCTTGTGGCAGAGAATTCCACATTCTAACCACCTGAAGTGTAAATATTATTTCTAACCTCGGATTTAATATGGCAATCCTGCATCCATTTATTTAACCCAGTGTACATTTTGTACTGGAAAAAGTATCTTAAAAATTCCTTGAACTTTCCTGTTTTCAAAAGTGCATGAGATGTATGTTTTTTCAAGGAAGTTTTCAAATATATATACAAATTGCAATTTACAGTACTTCCTTATATTTTAAGTCGAGAAGTTTGCACTGAAATCGCACTCTGTGACTGCCCGTTGTACTTCTGCTTTTGGAAATGAGTGGCTAAAATTTTGAAAGTAGAGTTTGCAATAGGATATCCACTAAACACTTGCTGACAATGAGCATCCCGGGTGGTGTTCACTCCAAATGATGGCGTAGAAAGTATGTGTGTTTTATGTAAAGCACTGTGACTGGAGGCAGTTGATAGTTCCTGTGGACAAACCCTGAAGCCCCGATTCTGTTGGCATAAGATTCCACATTGAGTGCACCTCAACTTGGATAATGAGCCACTAAGAGGTGGTGTTGGGTTTGAAGTAAACCCCATTTGTGTCTCTTAGAGGTTTTGACATTTTTTGAATAGGATTGATGAATTTTTTGTCTCGTTCTCTCAGTGTGGTACCTATAATTGATGGATTATAATAATAATCCTTGCATTTGATACAGCACCTTACCACCTTGGAAGGACAGATCAAACGCTTCAAAGCTTTTTCCTGTGAAATAGAATCCTTGTGTATTTAAATACTGAAGCCAATTTGCACACAGCAATGTCCCACAAACAGCCACAGAGTAAGTGACCATTTTTATTTGGGGGATTATTGTCCAAAACACCAGGAGAAACTCCCTTCTCTTTTCAAATAGCGCCATGGGATCTTTAACGTCCACCTAGGTCTAACATCTCATCCGAAGTATGGCACGTCCAACAATGCAACAGATGCCCAACACCGCAATAGAGTGTCAGTTTAGACTTGTGTGAGTTCAATGAAGAAAAGAAATACTTTTTTTTCTCAACAATTCACACCAGCTGATGTCATGCTATCCACAAACTGGAGGTTTTATATTTCAACAGATCATATCCGAGAAAATGCTGATAGTGCACACTGTACAATCAAATTGTGTAGAAAGGATTGGGGGAGGGGAATCCTGGATCGAGACCAGAACCAGTGTTTCGATAGTCAAATTCCTGTTCGGTTTAGTCCTGTTACATGCACCACCTGCAGGGATAAAGCAGCCGTTTGCACAACTTGATAACCTCTACAACTATTTCAAGTGTTTTACTAAACTTTATTTCCTGAATATTGGTATCGTGTTTGCAGTTGACAATACCTACAGTTGTATTGCAGCTTTACTGCAGATCACTGCTGCGGGTTTGTACTGTGATCCTCCACATTGGCACCACACATGTCTGGGGCGTGCTAGTGTGGGCTTGGGCTGAGAGGAAGCCATGCGGTGTGTGGGGGTGTAAATCTCCCTGAGATATTTGTGTGGTGCCCCTCCCTCTGGGGCAATGACACAAGAAAGGCAAACAGTAACAAATACTTGTTTAAAGGAATTTGTACCTTCAATAACAATACCCCAAATTTGTGAATTTAAAAAGCTAGAAGTGATAAGGATCAATGTCGTACAGAAACTGTGGGAGGGGAGTGTCAGAGATAAACACTTGTAAACCCTGTGACCCTAATGGATGTTCAGTAGCAAGGCGGGTCTGCCTGCTGTAATCATATTTTCTAGTCGTTGCTTCCTTCAAATTGGCTCCTAATCCAGCATAGTATATCAACAACAACTTGCATTTATATTGCGCCCTTCATATAGGGTGGGGTCCCAGAGTGTATATCTCCATGGCTTGGCACAGTGATGGTATATACTGCAGGACTATATTTACAATAACTACTCTTACCAGAGCTGTACACTACCAACACTGGGTGCGGCAGGATTTCTTTCACACCTGTACTGTAAGCTGTCATGTCAGTCTGGAGACGGGATAGGCAATATGTTGGAGCTATGATTCCCTGCATTGTGGAGTGAAGGTAACTTTCCTGTTCACATAGGCTGGTTGGGGTTTGAGTTCCAGCCTTTGTGAGTTATGTATATCTATGTATATCTGCCATGGCCTGACGGACGATAGCTACAGTGGAATGAGACTGCCATGGGATCCCTGCTTGGCAGTGGGTGTCGTGTCAAACTTCACTCGCTGCTAAACTCAATCCTTGCCCCTGCACTGCTGAGGATCTGTTACCGCTTTCTCAGCTCTATGTGCCAGCCTGTAATTTGTGCTGGCAACTTTGCCTAATAAGTTGGTAAAAATGAACCGCAGCGTGGAGGTCTTGATAAACTCAACAAATAGGAAACTATCTGGAGGAAGTTCCAGTACTTTGGTTTTTAATTCACATTTAGTTGTAAAATTTCTTTAAGAAACTTTCTCAATGTTTCCCCCTCTCCTGTGGCTTTCCTTGTCCTGGAGTACTTTCCCATCGGCTCAAGTGAATTTTTCCTGTGTGTGCGCGCAGGAACAAATCCTGGTAGATCATCCTCTCCCAAACAAAAGGGCACTGAGGCAGATTGCTGCCTCCTGACTGAGATTAGTAACTCACCACAGAGCTGGGATTAAACCTGCAAACAGTCTGTACGTGCACAAAGTGCTGGCTGTATCCACTTGTCTTTCAGAGGAACCAACTACAACCAGTTTTCTTTATGTATAACCATCAGAAAGTAACTATACTGCAGCATGTCTATCACTGTGATCTCACACCAGTGAAATGGAGGCGAGAGTAGATGGGGTTCAGGTTAAACTGATTGTTGCTATCAGAGTGTAGGTTTTTAATTGATGCGATTGTGAATTCTGTATGGAACTGGGAAGAGCTGCATTGTATGAAGTGCTTGTGATAAGGTGATAGATCAGATTTACTCCATATTATTTACTGTGGTTATAGAAACCCAGATCTGTACTTTTTTTTAAAAAAGCGCGTTATTTTAATGGAAACTTTCAAAGCTATAAAGTTTGCTTTCCCCAGATTGGGAATGAAATGGTTGTTAGGTTGGAGAGGAAATGAAAAGGGCTGTGCTCTAAATTTGTGAGTAACCTTTTATGGTTTGAAACATGACAAGTGCAGAATTTGGAACAAGAGGGAGGATGTGTTTAGTCGGATAGTTTTTATTTTTGAAAATGCAATCTTATAACTTCAACTGCGCCTTCAGTCACCTTCTACCTCTGCCCTCCACCCCTCCTGATCCCAATCCCCAGCTCGGGTCCAAATCCCTGATTGTCCGGAGCCTTGGGACATCCTCCTGACTTGAAAGGCACTGTGTAAATGTAATGTGTTGTTTCTGTTAAAATGTAATAAATCAGGTTTTGCTTTGAAAGGATACGTAATAGCTTTTCATTAAATTCTTTTCCATAATTCTTAATGAAGAGGAACTAAAAGTTTAATGCGTTGAAGATATTCAGTTATCAGTTTAAGCGAATAAAAATGTTTGTTTAATGGTTGCTTTGCTCTGATGATGTGAACATTTTGCTGCTGCTGCTGTTCAGTCATTGCACCAGTCAGCAAGGGGAAGTTGGGTTCTCGCTCAGCCCAGTGTCTTTACCTGAAATGGTAATTCTTGATGCGTTAGTCACAGACAGGAAGTTTTGTTCGTACATTATGTCCAAAAGCGGTAATGTTCTGAGCCGCGAAGCCATTGAGCAGCACTTAGCTTCTGGGTGCCTTTGTAGTGTTTCTCATGACAATAGATTGTCTATTTGTAAGTGTAAATTGCTCTTTTTTTCTAATTTCTTGCTTTCTTGGCTTCTCCTAATGGCATTTGCTCCTGCTGGTGTTGCATGGCTATTTGGCTGATCTAAATTCCTGTGTCAGTGCCGCCCTGAGCTCGCCTGATGCTGTGCTGTGCCAGACTGAGTGGAACTGGGTGTGGGCTGTGCCAGACTGCTATTACTCTCCAGGTTTGGTTCTTCCAGTTCCAGTTCGACACTGTATTTACAGAGTAGGTTTGATTGGCCCTCACAACTCTTGGCGCTCTGATTCCCAGCCCTTTGATGGCAGGGTTCGGCACTGGGTCAGGAGGATAACATCTGAGTGTGTGTGGGCAGACTCTGGAGCAGAATAAACCCTTGTTGTGCCTTGTCCCATCGATTCTTTTACTGAGGTTCATTTTCATTCACATCCAAGAAGTTCTGATGGTTTGGTCTACCCAGAGTTACCCAGGGAGCAGAATCTCCAGCTCCATGAGCAGGGCTCTCACTCCTGTTTAGT
The DNA here is from genome assembly GCF_018977255.1 of Callorhinchus milii. Lineage (NCBI taxonomy): Eukaryota > Metazoa > Chordata > Chondrichthyes > Chimaeriformes > Callorhinchidae > Callorhinchus > Callorhinchus milii. The sequence goes on along the minus strand of NW_024704760.1, from coordinate 266,782 downwards.
GCCCCTGCTGGAATTATATGTTTGATATTTTTATTCCTCTCTTTTCCCCTCACTCCCTCTTCCCCCCCAACCCATGATGAACAAGGGCCGGAACAGAAACAATGGGGAAAGAGAACAAGAAAATGGCGGTAGGCAGCTCCAGGGAGAGTGCTGGCACTATTCTGGAGTCCTGTAGCTCAGTGATTAGAGCACTCGCCTTGCAAGCGACAGGACCTGGGTTCGATTCCTAGTCAGACGAAACGTTGAGCAAATTTCCTTACTTCACACACCTCTGTACCCAGTAGTAAGTAGGAAGCTGTTGTCAGTCGATCGCTGTATCGCTTTTCTGGGGGTAATAATAAATTTGGTCACTCAATCCAAGACTGTATGTGGGACACTGTTTGCCCAATTGACTGTCGTGTTTCGCCCACAAAATATACAGTCAGTTCACTTCATGAAGCACTTTGAGACATCTCAAAGACATTATAAAGCGCTATATCAAATGCAAGGTTTCTTCTTATTTATTATTATTTTACACTTTGTACAGCAAATGTTTGAGAGGTGGAGAGAGTAGTGGAAAGAAAGGGGTGAAACCTGGGATTCTTACCTTAAACATTAAAGACTAGACTTGAGTGTCCAGAGGAAATGCTGTAGTTGAGTGGAGCTGCTGAATATAGTGCAAGCGCACTTTCAATTTTGCTGCAGAATCGCAGACTAAACCACAGTTACCATCAAGTGGTGCACAGGCATATTGTACTGTGGAATGATTGGTTATCGAGGTAGCACAATCTTGATTGATTTTCTGTATAGCAGAGTGTTCTTGTATGTGCACTGTAGCTTGTCTTTTTTTAAAAAAAACATCCTATTTGTGTTGTGGATCTCTGACTAGGACATGTACAGTACTGTGCAGCCCAAATACCCCAGAGACCAGTGCAGGTGACTTAATGGGGTCTGGTTTGCAAAATTTATCAACTACATTTTTCCATCAGTGTTGATTTCAAGTTTTCAAATATCAGATTTGCAAAGCAGCAAATCACATACTCTGAAATTTAGCAACGACTGAAAATGGACATTAGCAATGACATAACTGTTTTGTGAATGTAACTGTTTTGTGAATCTTGGAAACCAAGATATTCACAATCTTAAGTCGCAGTTAACACAATTTAGTTTCCAAATGTCACAACTTAGCCATAACTCTGTTCTCCAATGGCACCTGTTGGATATGTTGCTGAAGATTAGGAATAGCTTTTTCAGGAGCCTGGTTAGGCCTCACTCTTTCTGGTTGCCCCTCTGTGAGAGGAAAGGATGTAATGCTGACACTTATTTCCGTTAATGTGCTGTAGTTTGAAGATTGATGCACAGAGAGTCAACCACAACATTATGAGGTTCAAGCTTTAGACAGGATCGGGGATGGCTGGGGGAGGGGGGAGAGAGCAGAGAGAATTTAGCGAGAATGACTACAAGGTGCTCTTGTATACTTACTGTGACTGATAGAAAGAAGTTGTATTTTTCAAGCGTTTACGAGGGTTGTCATATAGTGACTGTTTTGTAGGCTAATGTCACTGTCATCTGGTAGGTGGGACCCAGCTTTAACCACACCTGAACAGACAGCCATGGAAATGTCATCACTTCAGTCAGTAACGTGAGATTAGCTGGCAGTTCTGCAGTGTCTTCATTTTCATTTTCAGGAAGAAGTTATTTTGGTCCTAAACTGGGTGGCTCGGTGGGTGGGTCAGTGGGGCTGATGAGTATCAGGATATAATGTCAGTTATCTGCACTGGCATGCACAAACCATTTTGTGCAAGATTGTCATTTTATTTCTGTCCTGTTTCTAAGTGCAGTTAGAGTCTAACTAACCAATGTGGAGGAACATGAAGATTGGAAGATTTATCATCGGTCAGACCTGCTACCTGCATGCAAAGGATATCTATCTGTATTTATGTACCTGTAGGTCGTAATAAGTCAAAGATCTGAAAGTGTCAGTGCAGTGATTGTGCAGTGGTGAGGGAATCTAGCATTGTGGCTGAGGATCTGAGCTGCTGCAACATTCTGTGTGCAATGTGGGGAAGATGCAGAAAGGTGGTCTTGATCTGTCTTGACCAAACGCCAAAGTTTTGCACAGATTCAGTAAGTTGGGAAGAGAGAGAGCCCAGGAAGGTTGAGGAAGTCTGAGCCAGGAGGAGGTGCTGGCAGGAGTGGAGGAAAATGGTCCATGTTTAACTGAAGGAAGTTGAGGCTCATCCAGGAGATAATGTTTTGACAGCCATCTTACATAAACATACATGATTGTTAATAGGATAGAGAAAGTCACAATCCCTTCAGATATGCCAAGGCAACGGCACAAAAGAGCACAAAATATAAATTTGTGAAAGGATTGTTGGTAGGCGATGCTGAGCTGCAGGCTGGGGAGCAGACTGCTGCAGTGTTGCAGGCCTGCACATACACGCCAGAGCTGACGACTCAGAAGGATTTCTGCAGCTCTTCTCTAACTCTGCTGTTCCTTCATCATCCTGGAAATCAGCTGCTTTTTCGTCATTTTCTTGGAGATTAGGAGAGCGGTGCAGAAAATGTCTCTCCATATAGCATGTCTGAACTCTACACTCTTCTAGCTTCATGGAAAAAGGAGTCTGAACACAGCCACAGAGGAGCTGTTGCTGCTTTGGGAGAGACTGCTCTGGGGTCATGTTCACACAAAGCCCCCTTGGAACTCCATCGCACAATCCCTTCACCTCGCTCCTTCCCTTGCCTCCTTCAAAGCCCGTCTCAAAGCCCTCCTCTTCGACTACGCTTTCGGCCACCCTCCCACTCCTACCCTCCACCCCTCCTGATCCTAATCCCCAGCTCAGGTCCAAATCTCTGACCGCCCAGCACCTTGGGATGTCCTCCCGAAGTGAAAGGCGCCGTGCAATTTGTAACTTGTTGCTGTCTGCCCCAAAGTTCTCCCAAATGGCCATAAAATACTAGGCGATTCCCCCCCCCCCCCCCCCCCCCCCCCGCTGCAGCGCAATAATCTGGGTCAGATACTGGCATTAAAATAACTGAAAGTCTGAACACTCATCCTGCTGCACCACTGCTCTTCTCTGACATACAGATTGAATGCTATCTCCTGAGGCCAAGTGACCTTGAGTGCAGATTCTTGCTTTCCATTACGGCACATTTATTGTGTAACACACAAAACACTCAGTTCCCACAAAATGGCTTTACAATGAGGAAGAAGATGTATGATGTGTGTTAGTTGTGTTAAACTTCACTAATACCTGTACATTGTGAGATTACGTTAGGCACCACATCACAGGCCACAGTATCTCAGGCAAACAAATGGTATGGAGGGTGATTTGATTTTTTTTCACTTAAAAGTACCAATTCTGATGCATTTCCTATTTGTAAACAGGATATCTTGCTTCTGCTTTTGGTCGAGCTGGTGCAAGTTTCCAGTGGCTGTGGCGTGACTTGTGACTTCATTTTTTGGGAGGCTGGGTATTTAAAGCTCACAGAAGTCCAGTGGCAGCATTTTATAGTGGCAGTAAAACTCCGATGAAACTTTCTGTTAAATGGAAACACAGCCACCATGTGGCACGTTCTGCTCTTTCAGGCTGGGTGTTGTGCGGAGTCAGGTCCTGCCTGTTTATATGGAGGCTGCACACTGTATGTTGTGTGCTACAGTGTACGTCAGATGAGTTTCCCTGATTCAGATGAAACTATGGTTACACGACACTAAAGTTATTTTTAGGACTTTACCAGAGCTATTAATGGCAGATGCAAGTGCGGAGATTCAGCAGTGGGTGTACTTGGTGAGTGTGTTCCATTTACTGAGGGATTCCTCTGGTTGCCTGTCGGTTCTCCCAGCTAAACTGTTAATTTAATGATGTCTCATCATTGTATTTGATGAGTTAACAGATTAAATCTTTTTGAATAATTTCTCCCTCGTTTTTCACACTCGCCTTTTTCTCCTAATATTGCAGACATACTGGGAATAGCTCTGTGTGTGTGTGTGTGTGTGTGTCTGGGGAGGGGGAGAACTCTGACCCTCGTCTAAGTGCCCATTTAGACTTGAGCTTTAGCCATGTTCAGCTGTGGGTGGCATTGATCCAGTTCTGCCCTTGCCATGTATCCATCCAAGTATGTCAACAGCAGTGATCAGGAGTCCCAGCTCCCCCCACCCGGCCTGACATCAGCAGTTCAAGGTTATAATCTGTGACCCCGGTGTCTGTATGGTTTAGTGGCTACATTTGATTATTGATGATCGTAATGACACAAAGGTCTATTCCTACATCTTGTAATCTCAATCTCACTAATGAAGGTGCTCCAATCACCAGTTACACACAGTGTGGGGGTGGAGAGGAGAAAATGTGAGCTTGTACCGTGGTTGAGAGGAGGATAGACTAATATCTGTAAATAGCTTACAATAACAGACATTCTCTGTGTGAAACCAGGGACATGATTATAACTTTTGGAAATCCTGACAAACTGTAGCACCTTTGCACACTGTGAGACCCCCAACTGACACGGAGGAGGGTGAGCTACTGGACGGCTCCTTGTGTGCACCTTATAATCTTAAGGTGCTGATGGCCTAATGATCAGGGACCCTGTTGCATTTCTGAAGCATTGAGATGTTGACAAATTTTCACTCTGCCTCGGTTCCTGGAATTGTGTGAAGATGTTTGTATTACTCTGGGACTCTGCCCTGCGTGAGGGGTGCTATATAAGTGCACGTTGTTGTTGTCTTACAGCGTATGTCTTTGGGAACATGGCTCAAGCAATCCTGGGAAGCTGTATGGAATTCCCATGCTGCATATGCCATAAATGTGGCGTAGGCTGCCATCTAGTGTGTTGAGCACTACCTTAGTGCATGTCTTCCAACAATTTACATATTCAACTTGGAGTACAGGGTTGTGGGATTGTTGTTGAGGCAAGAGGTGAAATAATCAGTTTAGATCCTCGATGTGTGTCTCAGTCCCTTCGTCCTCCCTGCTTGTGTCCTGTCTTTTGCCGAGGTGAAGTGCTCACATGCAGAGTCACTGCGAATGTGGCGTGAATTCCTGTTACTAACCGACGTTTCTGCTTTATCTCTAGGTTCGCATCGCAGCCAATTTCATCACCCACGCACCACCGGGAGAGTTCAACGAAGTGTTTAATGGTAAGTCGCTGAGCCTTCTTGTCTGCTCTAATATCTCGCATCATTGTAACCACAGCACTGCCACACCTGTCGCACGTTTGTGTTGAATATTAAAGTATTTACAAAAGTTCTAACATTTGCAGGTATACAGCGAATGCTTTCTCTAACAACGTCTGAAACCAATAATGATCCATCCTGCTAGCTGAAGGATATCCTTCCCAAAATGTGCATTAAAGATTGACAATGTTCCATCTCCTGTAGCATGAATTATTAAACAATATGGCATGATAAATACAGCTTAAAAGCTTTTGGTGAATGAATATAAAGTTGTTTTATTCTCAGTGCTGCTGTGCTGCAGGACTGCACGGGTGGTATTTGGTGACGTATGATTCGAGCTTAGCATCCGTATCCTTCACTTACCTCGTCACTGCCTCTCGTGGTTAGTAGAGTTTTAACCACAACTCAATGCAGATGGTAGTGCACAGTGTCTCCGAGTAGTGACGGCTGAGAGAATTCATTAATTAGGAAAGGAATCTAATGCTCGCCTTATAAAGTGAAAAGGAGCTCACATCTCCCACTGCTACAAAACGTGTTTCAAACTGAAGTAGGATTCGCGTCCAGTGCGGTGCTAATTACAGAGTCCATGTGCTGTTTGGCCAAAGAGTCTGCTCCAGAATTACTGTTTCTAAGCAAATGTTCTCTTTACAAGGGGGGAGTTGATTGGTGTTTTCCTGGAGTTACACTGGCTCTGTGGAGACCCTGATGAAACCAGGTATCTCCTCAGTATTCTAATGCACTGTTGCTGGTGACCAGCTTGTCTGACTAGTGAGATGAGGTGATGTAAATGTGTCCTCACACTGCGAGCCAAAGCCTGATATGTTGGGCGGTCCCAACTAGACACAATCCTGTGCGTTAATGAGTGCTTGTTGATATTTAGCTCAGAATGTTTCACCACAATTGGCTTTTTTTTAAACAGTAAAACTGTTTCCCGAAATCTTCTGTAAGTGCAGGTTCTTCCGTGCTATAAATATTCCATTGGCCGAGTCTGCCCTGGGTTCTGACACGTCCATTGATACAAATACTTTATCATTTTTTACTTTTCCTGTAGCTATGTATGAGCTTCCATGCGTGTGGTTTTGTGAATTGATTCTGGCAGTGAAGGGCATTTCCTTTAGTACAATACTGACCTGACTAAACAGCAGTTCTGATTTGTTTTGCAGATGTCCGGTTACTCCTCAACAATGATAATCTTCTCAGGGAAGGAGCCGCGCAGTAAGTGTCTAGGAGCCTCGTGGGCTTTCACATTGTCCAGTTATGGGAGCTCTGTCCCCAGCACAGATGTGATTTTCCTCATTACACAAAATGTCAGTTTGAGATCCGGGTCCTCACTTTCGAAGCCCTCTATGGCCTTGCTCCCCCTACCTGTACGACCTTCTAACCCCCTACCAACCTGCCCGCTCCCTCTGCTCAGCTGGCTCCAGCCTGCTTCACATCCCCCGCCTCACCTGCCCCACCATTGGTGGGCGGACCTTCAGCCACTCTGTCCCCACCCTCTGGAATTCTACCCCACAGTCCCTCCATGTTACCCCCTCCTTGCTTCTTCAAAATCCATTTCAAGACCCTCCTCTTCGACCGTGTCTTCGGTCGCCCTCCTTTTCCCAGCCTCTGCCCTCCACCCTCCCCAATCCCCAGCTCGGTTCCAAAACACTAATTGTCCAGCGTCTCCTGACGTGAAAGGCGCTGTAGGCATGTAATTTTGGTGATGTAAATGGCTTCAGACACTCCTGGGCTAGATGCAGAGTGAAACTCTTTTGTTTTGTCAGCTTTTCCATTAAAGATTCCACTTTTTCTGTAAACTGCGCTGCTCATCTGCATAATAGGGATGGGGCAGTACATTGGTGTGATTGCTGTCCAGTGGGTCATTTACTTACATGGAATGATACAGTGCGGATATAGGCCAATTAGTCTGTGCCGCAGACACTAATGTGCTGTTTCTTGTTGCAGTGCGTTTGCTCAGTATAATATGGACCAGTTCACTCCTGCCAAACTTGAGGGGTACGATGAACAGGTAAGAGGCAACTTGATAATTAGTCATGATGTGAAAAATGTTTGTGAGGTGCGTTTAGGACAGCTTCCTGCTGTTTAGCATTTATCTTACAGTAAGGTATGAAGGGCCTTCCCTTCAGGACCTGGATATGTTGGCCAAACTTTCCAGAAAACTGCCTGTCATCAGTATTTTTGTGGCACTTTGTTGTGCGAAAATTGGCTGCCGTATTTGCATACAAAATAAAGTCAGTACACTTACCTATGACATGCTTTGTGGTATTTTGAGTCAAGGTAATTACTATAAGATGCACAAGGAAAAAGAAAGAAAATGACAAAAGTTTTAAGGTTTGAATTCTTGCTTCCTCAGGTGCTGATCACGGAGCACGGTGATCTGGGCAACGGCAGGTTTTTTGACCCAAAGAATAAACTGTCATTCAAATTTGACCACTTGAGGAAAGACACCAGCGACGTGAGAACTCACGATGGGGAGAGCTCAATGGAATCGTGGAGGAGTGCCTGTGACAGTGCCCTACAGGCCTACGTCAAGGAACATTACCCCACAGGTGTTTGCACTGTAAGTGTAGCAGCCTCACCCATTCACTTCAGCAGCAAACATTGGGCAGCAATGAGCAATGAATTGTTTACTATCTTTCTGAAGTATGTTCCGGTTCTTTGTTTTAATAGGTTTATGGGAAAACCATAGATGGGCAGCAAACTATTATTGCTTGCATTGAAAATCACCAGTTTCAGCCAAAAAATTTCTGGTAAGTTTCATTTTTATGAACTGCAAATAAAGCTTTTTTTTTCTCATGAATGCACAATGAAAGTACAGCACCCAAGTGTTTGTGTGAGGTGTAGGCTAGCTAGGGGTGGTTTTCTGCGTGTGTATGTATGTGTGAGGCTATGTGTATTCCACTTTGACGTGAGGCATTCACTGGCTTATTGTCTGCTTAAAGGAATGGACGTTGGAGATCAGAGTGGAAATTCGCTATCACCCCAACTTCAGCTCAGGTCACTGGGGTCCTAAAGATCCAGGTGAGTGAAAGGCTGCCTCCTGTATATGTCTCTTATCTAGTACAGTCAGTAACTCCCAGAACGTCACTGCCTCACACCCTGTGCTTGTGTTCCAGGTACATTACTATGAGGATGGGAATGTCCAGCTGGTTAGTCACAAGGATGTCCAGGAATCCATCCAAATTACAGTAAGTCACTCGTCAAAGCATGTGGCTAAAATCCAGAGAGAAAGTGTTATGTACTGTCTTATCCTGTCCACTAATGAGCAATGCTGTCACTTAATGAACCCAGCCATGGGCCTTGCTGACACACAATGATAGGCTTTGGATGAGACAAATCAGGTCCTGTCTGCCTGTTTTAAATGATTGTTAAAGTTGCCTTGGTACTAAATAGCCACAAAGTGAATGATCGATGTCTCTGTTGCTCCGGCCACTGGGAGAAACTCCCTTCTCTTTTCCAATGCTGTTGGGTATCTGACACAACAACGACTTGTGTTTATATAGCGCCCCTCATGCAGGGTCAGAGGCAAGATTGCCACTGGCTGCACTAAGGTAACTTACTACTGTTGATGTGACTATTTTTTAAAGACATTCTTCACAGTTGTGAGATGAAGTATTTGCAATATTTAACCCTGACTTTTCTGACCCATTCAGAACGAAGCCCAAACTGCAAAGGAGTTGGTGAAAGTGATCGAGGCGGCAGAGAACGATTACCAGGTAAATGGTGGCTGTGGGGCGGGCAGTAAATAATGGAAAGAAAATGTGCTGAAGTGATTTTGATGTAGCTGTTGGGGTGGGGGCTGGGTGTGTGTGTGCGAGAGGTGGTGGTTCTGTCTTCCTTGCGGTATAACATGGTTGCTATCTGGTTTCAGACTGCCATCAACGAGAATTACCAAACCATGTCCGACACCACTTTCAAAGCCTTACGCCGGCAGCTGCCAGTCACCCGCATGAAGGTTACCTGGAACACGATCACCGGTTACCGGATCGGCAAAGAAGTGCAAAATTTCTAGAGCAGCTCAGGGTCTCTGCGCTGTGGCCAGCGTGTGGGGTGTGGTCTCACTGAATGTGGATTCAAAAGCTGTTCCTTCGCTCCAGTTTCTGCTTTCTTTCCGTTCTCCTCCCCCTCCCCCCCCCCAACCGTCCCCCAACCTCAACCCGTACAGTTTGTTAAAGGTTGGGGAAGCTCGCATTGTTCCTGACAACTTTTGACGTTGAGCCTTGTACACAAGTAATTCTCTTCCTCTTCCCCAACCGTTCTGACTGACGCATCTGTATAGATCGCTAGGTAGCAAAACACAGGTACCATCTTACCCCAATAGACTGACGGTCCTACCACGTGTGGGGTGGGAGTTAAACGGTTGCCGCTTTGGCTTCACAATTCCAGCCGCCCCCCCCACCACCACTTCGGTTTGGTTTTAAGTACAATGGTTTTTGATGTGTCAAATTCTGGTAATGATTGCACACACACACACGGTTACCTTCTGGGAATGCCCCTAGCTCAAAGCTGAAGCTTTCTGGCTGATAGGTGAATGAGCATAGGTGGTGCTGAAGTTGTTTCATGGCGACAAGTGGTTTGGAAAGGCAGCTTTGATATTGCTTGAGCTGTAGAGCTTTATCCCGGACATGGCTCCCTCCCGCCACCCCCCCCACCCCCATGTCCACTGCTCCTGTGAGATCGCACCTTCCCCGTCGCTGCCAGGAGGCAGGAGGCATGGGTTCTGCTTGAATAGCGCTGCTTGTGACAGAAGAAAGCTTGGAGCATTAGAAGGGTCTGAAAACGTCTCTTTGTCCCCCCCACCCACCCCCCCTCCCCACTGCCTCTTGTCCTCTCCAGTCCTCTTTCCCCCTTCCCACCATCCTTCTCCCCCCCTGCACCAGTAATTGTTATGAGTGACAGTTCTAATCATATGTACTATATTTCATGTCACATCCACATGGTCACATGTAAAGCGTTTCAGTGGATAATACACCCGAGTTCTGTAAAGCACCAGGTTCTCTATGTACTGACTGTACATAAAGTGAGAAGACAATAACAGACGCACATCAGAAGCTGTGGCAGGGAGTCATGGTGACCAGAAATGACCATCTTATTGTGAACAAAGACCAACTTGAGATTGATTTCTATAGATAAAAATACAGTAACTGTTATTCAGAGATGTTGTAAAGTACCTGTGGGAATGGCCATTTCCTGCTGTTGGGAAGGTTCACCATAAAAGGGTTTGGAAATGTGTTAACAAAAAACTGGGAATGTACAAATCTTTAAATCTACAGCTCACTGATCAGTTGGGGAGGGAAAAAAGGGATTAGAAAATGGTCACTCTTTATAGAGACATTTGACAAGGTTTACGCAGTCTTCCAGGCTAGCTCCGGCTCCAGGGCACCCTTCCTGTGGCTTCTTAATGAAAAAAATGCTTGCACAACTTGTAGCAAAGTTTACTGTAGTAATTTTACATCTAAGCCGATTTATCTGTTTCTCCAGTCATTGCCACATGCTCAGTACATTGATGTACTGGGTATGAGAGGTGTAACCTCAGGCAATGATGGACTCATCTCAACCTATCCCCATATTCCCCTGTCCATCACCTAATGGATCCATTTTGTCCATGGGTCACCTGCCATTGTCTACTGGCCACCTATCCCCTGTCACTACCAAAGGGTCATTGGCCATGTTCACCAGCCATTGCCTTTCACGCAGTGAATGGATGCCTCCAAACACCCAACAATCTGAAAACACCAGTCATGTGCGGCCTGAGTTTGGGTGGAGAATGGCAGCACTAGCATTGGTAGGTCTGAGAGGTGATTGATTGGAAGTTGAGATGTGATTTATTGGGTGTTTCACCTATTTGCTAAACAGACGGGCACCATATCTGAACTGGTGAAAGAACAAGCAAGACAGACGCAGACTAGTATTATCCATGCGATTATTTTTACAGAACTCTGTACTGGTAACTTTAAAAAAAAGGACAAGTTGTAATATAACACCCTATATTCTAATCTCCTAATGGCTGTCTGGCTTTCTTACTCTGAATTGATTTGCACTGTAATTTTCTCCTGTTTATAATGGAAAGTGTTTTGCTGCACAGCCACGGGCTGGGGGGGGGACAACAACAACAAGATTGCATTTATCGAGCGCCTCTCAGGACATGTCCCAATGATGCGGGGATGGTGGGCGTCAGACAGCTCATTCACACGCTGTTACATATCGGGTCTTCTCCATTGGATGGATCTTCACAGCTTCAGTGTCAGGAAGTGCCCGTGCAGCCAATCCTTTTATTTCTTCTCATTTCAATACAGTAAAAAATTAATTACATTAGCTGATTTTCCCGCCCAGTTATTTCTTTTTTTAAAAAAAATGATGACTCCGTGAGCAGGGGCTGCGGGTAATCGGGGAGCGAGGAGTGGGGGCTTGATCAATAACAGATACACCTGTGGAATTTATTCATTAAAAGTAACTTAAAAATAGAATTGCCAAGGCTGAAATCAGATGCAGAATAAGCCTGGCCCATAGTAAGCCTGGCCCATGACTTTAGTGGGAAACTGACTTTTCATATGTCCCTGTAGAAAGGAGCTGGGGTGTCCATTCCCCCTCCATTCTGGACAATCCGCCTCAGGGGCTTCCATGGGGAGGGAGGGATAGCTGTTCTGTTGTTCCAGTCACTGCTTCTCAATCGCAGACTCTATTTGTCTGGCTCCTAATCTAGTAGTTCTTACTTTCCCTGGACTTGTGAGCACAATGTTATTAAAAGCCTAACGGATATAATTTGTGCTAACTTCCCCCGTGGGCCCTTCTGGGAAGGAGGGAGAAGGGAGGGGTGTTTCCAATTCTCTCCTGCTCTTATCTGGGATACTGCCCACCTCCTCAGTGATTAATGTTACCCTGGGAGTACAAGTATGGAGAGCAGCACAGCTGAGCCCAATATCTTCCTCATTCCCCTCACGCCTTCCCCAGCCCAGGATTGAGGCTCAGTGTAGCTCTCAGGCTGGAATCCACTTGCTCAACACCAGGTGGTGCCATGACTCAGTGGGGACATGGTGTCAGACACAAGCCAATCATCACATCACTGGGATGTCAAGTCTCAAACATCTTGATGTCTGTTGCAGGAACTCTCCTATGGGAAATGCAACTGACTTTTGCTCAGGGTTTTCTGGGTTTGCTGACAGTGATGTAAGTACTCGCTGCAGCTCAGGGTAGCTGAGGCTGGGCTTCACCATTTGGAGATGCTGAGAATCCAACCAGAAGCTGCAGTTCCATGAATTTGCTTTAGAAATGTAGCACATGTTCGCCTGCAATGGTGCTGTGGATCATTAACTTACCGCAGCCTCCAGCATCGGCACAGTACATGGTCTCCAGTATTGAGGTGAATTGTCGATGGATTCAGTCACCAAAGTCATTAAAAATCACATTTTCTTGGCAGTATTGATTGTACACAAAGGCACGGTTACTGATCGCGAGAACAGAATGAGGAGTTTCTTCAAAGTGGAACCTTCTCATTGTCTTTCCTGACTGACTTTTCTGACTTTCAGTTGCTCCTCTTCACGTGTTTATACGTCTAAAGAAACACATCCCTCATGTGGTCTGGACACTCATCTGTTCAGGCACTGAAGAGAGGAGTGAATAGAAACAACATGAAGATTATACCATCTGTTTGTGGTCAACTGTCCCCACCAATCATTATCCAACTGTGTTACATTTTCTGTGTAATATTACCCAATTGGTATTCGCTTGCTATAATCCTTGCATTTCCATAACCACAAGATCATCAGGTTATCACTCACACCGAAACCACTTCATTATTTATGCATGTGAAGACTAGCTGGTTAATGCCTTTTAATGGCTTTTTTTGCCTCAGGTAAGACGTGAGATAACTACACAGATGTTAGATAATCATAGAACAGATCCTTCAAATAGATGCTGTGACTTAATTTCACAGTAATGACAGTGACTGAGGTACAATGTACTGCTTAGCAAAACAGTTCAGTTAAACCTGTCTTCAAAAACCTAAGGTGAACTTTATATAAGGGTAGCCTTTGAATAAGAGTTTGTGGACATCAATAATCTGACCAGGCCCTTTCTTCCAGGGTAGTTAACAGGGTTGATTGCTAAATGGACGTGGTTGCTTGAACAGGTTTGACTACATTTTTATGTCAAGAGAACTGACCCTCAATGCTTTCCCCACATTAGTGTGTGACTCGATCAGCAGCACAGGAGTGGTGAGAAGGAAACCTGCGGCCGAGTGACTCCAAGCTTTTTGAAAATATATATTTATAAATAGAATATTTAGTACAACAGAAATCCAAAACAAACACATCTTCTGTTACAATTTTTTCTTTTTCTCCTGATACAAAAAGAACATTCTGTGGTTTATGGTACATTGCTTTCCAGCGCACAGGTGCTGCACAAGGTTTTTGGGGCCGTTCCTTTTAAAACAGTCAGGAGTCGCCCCGTGTACCCCACATCCACCCGCACACACCCTGATCAGGTGCTTTTTCATCTATTCTGTACAGCTCCTTCTGTACCGTAGGTTTATTTCAGTCAGTTTTAGGTGCGTCATGGGCCACCTGGTGGGTTCGCCCTGAGCGGTTTGTGCCGGAGCGGCTCCTGCCTAGGTTTAAGCGCTCTGAGGCGCTACCCTGCGTAGAGGGCGCTATGTAAGTGCAAGTTGTTGTTGTTGTACTCGAACCAATAACAAGACAAACAAATACAACATTGGAGACAGAGAATTGATCCTCAACACCGACATCTAAATCTAGCGGCACTTTAACAAATGTTAGTAAATTAAAAACCAATCTTGACTTGGAGATCGTGCCTCTCAATCAGACACTTGTGGAGACCTGTAGCTCAGCGGTTAGAGCACTCGCCTTGCAAGCGAGACACTTGGGTTCAGTTCCAGGCAGGGGGAAACCTTGGGCAAGTTTCCTTACTCCACACACAGCCCTAATAATAATTCCTCTAAACAAAACAATAATAAATTGGTCATTTTCAATCTACGACTGTTTGTGGGACATTGCTGTGCGCAAATGGCTGCCAGGTTTCGTCCACAAATATACAGTCAATTCACTTTACAGTCTATTCTGTGAAGTGCTTTGAGACGTCGAGAAGATGTGAAAAGCGCTATATCAAATGCAAGGATTATTATTATTATTACTTACCCAGATGGTCACCAAAGCCCAGCAGCAATAGGTACAGATACTTCTAAATAAAAGGGTGGATGCTCCACCATCGGCAGCCGCACTTACAGCCACTACACCCCGAAACTCTGTCACTCTCTCCCAATCCCTCCGCCTTATCGCCTCCTTCCCCATTTTCAAATGGTGCCTGTCCTGATAGACATGTCTGCCTTCTTCCCCCCACCCCCGTCCCCCCCTCGGCTCAGCATCAGGCTCCGCCACTGTTAAGCGCCCCCGAGACGCTGCTCTGTGTGAAGGGTGCTGTGTAAATGAAAGTTGTTGTTGTTGTGTTGGGGTGGGTTGGGTCAATGTTGGCAGTTTGGGGCAGTGTCTCTCTGTCTCTCGTCAGATTTTACTCCGGTTATTTACAAAGAGGATGTTTAGTCCGGGTGGGGGGGGAGGGAGGATGTACCGGGTCAGTTGGTGGCTCTGAGACAGGCTGTGAGTGTGTCTTGGGGCCAAATGGACTCACAGACTAATAGGTTTGAGGCTTTCACTTTCGTTTCTTCGATGTCTTGTGTTTAGCAAATACCAGAAATTCCCAGTGTCTGACTCCTTCCCTACTCACACACACACACACACACAGAGCACAGGACACACACACACACACACACAGAGCACAGGACACACACACACAGAGCACAGGACACACACACACAGAGCACAGGACACACACACACAGAGCACAGGACACACACACACAGAGCACAGACACTGGAACGGTTCCTCTTTGGCTCCAGGTTTTCAGGAAGTTTATAATCTTTTGTATTTACTGAGTGTTTTCTGCTGTTTGCACTTTGCTGGGAAGCACATCAGTTGTGGGCGATGCCAGTCAGTCTGAAAGAGAAGCGAAGGGTCGGGCTGCAGTTCATTAAATATCTGCGGGAAACAGAACAGCAGGAGATCACCCTCAAGGACACCCTCAAAACCATCTACAATCTCGAATTCAGAGTCAGGTAACTTGCTTTACTCTCATCCTTCTCCCCGCAAACTACCCGCATTATGGGGGGGGAGTGTTTATTGTGTAAAATGTAGTGTAGAGTCAGTGTGTGTGTGTGTGTGTGAAAGGCAGTGGCAGAGGTTTACAGGTGTTTTTTTTACACAGTGAGTGCCCTCTCTATACACAGGCTCCTAACCCTAACTCTGGCTTAATCATTGTCCACACTTTCTCTACTCTCTTCAATAATATTTCTTTTCAAGTATACAATGTGCGTCTCTCTCGTCTTCCTTTTAATAATAATAATCGTTGCATTTAATATAGCGCCTTATTATGTTGTCGAGACATTTCAAATCGCTTCACAGGATACACTATAAAGTGTAATAACTGTGTGTTTTGTGGGCCAAACACGGCAGCCAATTGCGCCCAGCGACGTCCCCACAAACAGTCATGAGTTGAGTCACCAATTTGTTTAAACATCCTATTTGTTTCAGCCTGTGCCTTCCACACTCTCACACTCACTGTGACAAAATATTTCCAGTTTAGCATTAACTTTAAGTTGTGTCTTTATTGTGGATTCCCCTCCGGAGGGAAGAATTCAGTCAGATCCGCCCCAGCCCATTGTTGAGGGAAGATTCCCAGCTTCAGTCAGCCTCGTGTGACCTGGGTATTAATCTGCCGAAGGGTCTGTGGATTTGCTGCCAGGCCAGAGGGTGGAGGGTTTGCCCGAGGCAGGGCTGGGGGCTGTGGGGGGCACGGCTGGGGGCTGTGACCTCTGTGCCCTTACAGTGTTGGGTTTATGGATGGCCATCTCAACTGTGGCCAGAACAGACCAGATTATTCTGTTTTGGCCAAATTTTAAATCAGGAAAATCCGTGAACAGAGGTACTAAAGTACATTGTATTTTAAAGCTTGTTTACTTTCTTTGCATTAGTTGAATAAACCCAGTTACTGTCGTCCGGGAGACCACAGGCCTTATCGGCTATTACACTCATGTACAATGTGTCACTGTAATGATAATATCAAAGTTCATAACCAGTGGGCGTTTCTGGTTTCTCTCGCCTTTGGAATGTTGATAATAGAATTAAACGATGAATTAAAGACCAAATTAAAGACAGGCTGTCGTGGCCTGTTTCGTGTGGCAACTCGTGTTCTCTGTTGTTCAGACTGCTCTTCTCTTGTTTTTCTTCGAAGTTGTTGGAATCGCAGGAACCTTGAAAAGTCGGGGGTTGAGGGAGATTAAGGGAACACAATGATTTCCTCTCTCTCACTAGCTCGGTCCCCAACCACAGAGATAATCAGTCAGACTATATCTTAAGGGATATCTATGTTATCGTTGTATTTTGACACTGAGACGCGAGGCACTGGCTGCGGCCCAGCTGCGGGTGGTTTACAGGCCGGGACCCATGAGTTGATTCTAATTAAAACAACTTAATAATGAAGCAGAGAGCAGCACCGCAGCTGTGATAAACACACTCCTTCTGAACCAATTAAGCTCTCCACAGCACCACATTCTATCATTTCCTCATAACATTTTATCTGGAGTTTTACCAACCTACCCATAACATATGTCACTTTTAGGCATAAACTCTACCCTTCAGCTGAATCAGATTAGGATCCTAGTGTCTACAAGTCATTTCAATACGTGCCAACAAGTATAAGCAACCTTCACTCGATCAAACAAACCATTAATAATCAAGATTGTCATTCCACAGGTCGGCTAACAAGCAAACACAAGCATTTCTAACAGAACTCAAATAATATTTTAAGCAATAATATATTTCCGTTCACAACAGTAGAACAAAATGGGCAAGGATTTCCCCCTTCCCCGCGCCCCCTCCCTCAGCACGCCTCTCCCCCCTCCCACCCATGTCTCTAAAGCTGCCGTATGTCAGGATTTACGTTTTCTTTCCAGAGACGATGTTCTGAGCGTCAACTTCTCCAGCGTCATTTATGCTCTCAGAACCTCCAGACGAGCCTCGGTGTCAAACGGTCACATTCACTTCAAGGCCCAGGTAAGCGCGCTCGGGTGGGGGAGGTTTGTGGTGCCGTTGGTCTGATACCAGCCGCCCCCATGTCTGCCCTGTTGCTCCCCCCTCAACCCCCACAATGATACCCAGGCTGTTACCAGAACACATACCCCTCAGGCCTTGCCCCCCCCCACACACAGTTTGGCTTCCCCCTACCATCTCCATTGCCACCCCATAATCTTCCCCCAGCTCCCACCCGCTCTAACTAACATTTCTCGTGCAGGGATGGCGAGTGGTTTACACTAACCAGTACCGCACGGCATGGCAGGAACCCACGGACACCTCGAGCCCCCAGCGCCTGGTCACCGGGCGGCCAGAGTCCGGCAAGAAGGCCCGAACCAGGCACATCATTCAAACCCTGAAGAACAAGGATAAGAGGTAGAAAGCAGGTGTGGGGGGGAAGTTGTTGTTGGCTTCCAGTGTATGGGGCTGTGTGTAACGTGCCGTGTGTGGGGCTGTGTGTAATGTGCCGTGTGTGGGGCTGTGTGTAATGTGCTGTGTGTGGGGCTGTGTGTAAACTGCTGTGCATGGGGCTGTGTGTAATGTGCTGTGTGTGGGGCTGTGTGTAATGTACTGTGTGTGGGGCTCTGTGTAATGTGCTATGTGTGGGGCTGTGTGTAATGTGCTGTGTGTGTGTTCCAGGTTGCAGATGGTTCGTGACCAGGGAGGGGTGCGGATCTGGTCTGATTGTGACGTGGGCGAAGGAAGAATCCAGGCCTCAGTGTCTCTGAATGAAGCCAAATGTGTTGTTGTTCACATAGACAATGAGGGGAGTGAACCTGTCACTCTCCTGCGCTGTGAGCTTCTCCGCAGAATCAAAGTCTTCTCTCTCAGCGATTGCCAGGATGTGACCAAATCCAAACCCCATGAGCTCTGTGCAGGTAGAGGGAGCTTTACTGTGTCTCTAACCCTGACCTGGGAGTGTGGACGCACAGTGTAGAGGGAGCTTTACTGTGTCTCTGTGGCTGAAATGTTGGGGTGTACGGCCTATCTAGTTGAGGTTGTTGATGAACACTCTCCTCCCTAGGATTGAGCCATGAAGTGGAGGTGACCTGTCATATCTCTCAAGCCGGCTTTTTCCCGGGGACGCTGGTCTTTGAGTTCCAAGGTTGTGATTCGCAGCCGTTCCACATTGTCCGCTTCCTGACCGCTCGCTTGGTCAGCGATTTGGTGAACGAGCTGAAGCCCTCGTCCCCGTACAGACCTCACCAGCTGCCCATCAAGCCACCAGTCACTGAAGAGGTGGAAGAGGGTGTCCGGCCATGCAAGTAAGCTATGATTTCAGGGAACGTTACAGTGTGACGTCGGCGTTTATGCCCCACACGAACCTCTGCCCTTCTGCTCCACTTAGTTCCCTTTTCCCCCTCACTCTTTTCCGCCTCCCCTTCTACATGCCCCCATTCCCCCCCCCCCCCATCCCCCATTACTGACCAATGGCGTCTACTTATCTTTGCAGCTTCTCAAACTACCAACTGGAAAGAGAGATCCCCCTGCCCGCCAGTAAATACCTGCCAACACTCTTCAACCTCATCAAAAGAGGGCTGAAAGCAACCGGCTTGGATCCCAGATTGAGTCAGGAGCAACAGAGGGTGAAGTAGGTCTACAAATGGACTGGTGTTGTAGGTGGGGGGCGGGGGGAATGGTGGGGGAGGGGGTTTAGGGATGGTGGGGTGATAGGGGGATTGTGGGGGTGGGGGGCCCTGCATAATGAAATCAGCCCTGGGCGCTGAGAGACCACCCTCACACCCCCCAAGGGGGGAGTTTCTGATGCCCAGGGCCGATATCACGATGCAGTCAATGGACGGATAGTAATACCAGAAAGGTATTCCTTCTTGTATTAATCCGAGCTCAGCGTTTTGTCTAAGATCAAGTGTAGTTTCTGTTCCCATCAGTTACTCGTTGAGCTAAAGCGATGCTGGGAACCTTCATCTCCTGTTGAGATTGTCTTGTGTTGTTACCGGTACCCAAACCTCACCCAGACCTGGACATGGGGAGCATTGAGCTCCTCTTGGCTACAGCTCTGCTGTCCGACCGCTGCTGGTTGGGGTCGGTATTACAGCACTTCCCACCTGAGGACTGAGATCTGCCCTCACACACACACATGCACCCGCCTGCCCTCACACACACACACCCACACGCACCCGCCTGCCCTCACACACCTGCCCTTACACACACACCTGCCCTCACACACACACCTGCCCTCACACACACACCTGCCCTCACA
The DNA here is from genome assembly GCF_018977255.1 of Callorhinchus milii. Classification (NCBI taxonomy): domain Eukaryota; kingdom Metazoa; phylum Chordata; class Chondrichthyes; order Chimaeriformes; family Callorhinchidae; genus Callorhinchus; species Callorhinchus milii. The sequence continues at coordinate 247,266 of NW_024704760.1, read as the reverse complement.
CACACCTGCCCTCACACACACACCTGCCCTCACACACACACACACACACCTGCCCTCACACATGCACACACACAGAGATCTGCCCACACACATACACACATCTACCCTCGCACTCACTGAGAGCTGGTGTTGCTGCTGTTGTGCCTGTTGTTGTTGGTGTTGCTGTTGATGGTCCCCATGTGTGTGTGTGTGTGACTGACTAGTTGTGTCCCTTCCCAGAGCATTGCTGGACTCGAAGTTGAGCTTCCAGAACTATCCTGAGCGCTTCTCGCTGCTGCTGCACCTGGAGGAGATGCAGATGGAGACGGACATCACCAAGTACAACATGACCGACGCCAGCATGCTCCGCGACCCCAGGAACCGTGAGCTCCTGGTCCTAGAGGTGGGTGTCTCTCTCCCTCAGCTCCTCCTTCGATGACGGGTTTGTTTGCGGCAGAGGTTGGGGTGTAACTGAGCCCCACGAGAGTGGCTGAGACACCCCCTCCCCCCTGCTCCCCCCCCCCCCCCCTCGCTCCCCCGTCCTCTAATAATTTGGTCACTCAAACCACGACTGTTTGTGGGGACGCTGCTGTGCACATTTGGCTGTCGCGTTTCGTCTGGAAAATATACAGTCACTACATTTTACAGTATGTTCTGAGAAGTGCTTTGAGACATTCCAGTGATACTGATACAGTGATTATTATTATCTTTAATATTATGGTTATTATTACTCTCAGGCCTCAGGCTGTAAGCTCGGGGCGGGGTGGGGGTGGGGTGTGTGTGTGAATATGAATTTATTAGGGTTTTTCTGCCCCCTTTTTCCCCAGGTGCCGGGTGTGGCTGAGAACAGACCCTCTGTGCTGCGGGGAGACCACCTTCTGGTGACGAGGAGCGCAGACCGACACCTGCCCGTCGTCACCCGCTACAAGGGCTACGTCCACAGCGTGGAGCTCGAGCAGCTCAAACTGGGCTTCTCCCACAAGTGGGTACCCGCCCCGCCTTACCCTTCCCACACCCTACCCTGTCCTCCCACTGCCCCCACCAAGCCCCCGCCCTGCTCACTGCCCCGTCCCGCCTCTGCCTTGCTCTCGACACCCTGCCCGCCGTTAACTCTGCCCCACCTCCTGTTCCACCTCTCGCTGCACTCCCCTGTCCCACCCATCCCTAACTCCCCCCAAGCACTACCCTGCCTTGGCCCTACCCACCCCCCACCCAACACTGGCCATCACAATATATAAACCAGTCAGTGTTTCCTGTGTTGTTGTGGACGTTCTCTGCTCTCTCCGCAGACTGGTCAGCACATTTATAGACAACATGAAGTTCAATGTTTCCTTCACCTTTAACCGGTTTCCGTTACAAATGCAACATCGAGCCGTGAAACTGAGCCGTGAACACAAACTCCAGCACCTGCTCTTCCCCTCCTTCTCCCACGGAGTCTCCATAATTCCCCTGGACCAGAGCCTGAGGTGGGAGTAACCCCCGTGACCTGTCCAGCCAGGACCACCTTCTCCCAGTGTCTCGGTGGAGGTGGGGGGATGTTGGGGGGGAGATGTCGGTGGTGGGGGAGATGTCGGTGGGGGGGATGTCAGTGGAAGGAGGGGATGTCGGTGGTGGAGGGGTGTCGGTGGGGGGGGGAGATGTCAGTGGTGGGGGATGTCAGTGGTGGGGGGGATGTCGGTGGTGGGGGGGGATGATGTCGGTGGGGGATGTCAGTGGAGGAAGGCGATGTCGGTGGTGGGGGTGGTATCTGTGGGGGTGGATGTTGGTGGTGGGGGGTATCGGTGGGGGGAGATGTCAGTGGTGGGAGGGGATGTCGGTGGGGAGGATGTCGGTGGTGTGGGGAGATGTCGGTGGGGGGGGATGAGGGGGATGTCAGCCTCAGGATGTCAGTGGATGGTCTCATGTTATTTCTCAGGCTTCATGATCGAGCGCTGGAGGAGAACCCAGAGCAGTTTGACGCTATTCGCTACATACTCTCGGGGCTGTCGCGCCCGGCTCCGTACCTGATCTTCGGGCCCCCGGGGACCGGCAAGACGGTCACGATAGTGGAGGCCATTAAGCAGGTGGTGGACCATATCCCCAACGCCCACATCCTGGCCTGCGCCCCCTCCAACAGTGCCACCGACCTGCTGTGTCAGCGCCTCCTCAAACACCTTGATAAGCAGAGCCTCTACCGTCTGAACGCCTTCTGCCGTGAGTGGAAACACATCCCGACCGATGTCCAGGTAAATCCCCCGTCAACCTCGTCTCCTCCCTTGGGTTACACGTTCGATACTGAACAACAGATAACCTGGAGTGGAGTATTGGAATCAAAGTTCATGTTATTATTATATTATTTTTATGATAATGTAAGGGTCGCATCAGGATTCTCTGACTGTTCTGCTTCCATGATTACTGGAAACCTCCCTTTCTTATACACTGGACTTGTTTACTACAGAACATCCCCTAATCACAAGGCTCCTACAAGACATCAAACTAATGTTATCAATGTCTAGGGTTTTTGCCAAGGATATCTTTATCTTTCCTTGAGCCTTTGTTTGCCAAGGACATCTTTCTAATTCACACACATTCCTGTAGTCTGCCCTGCACGGCGAGCAGATTACAGATCCCAGCTGGTCCATTTGTCTGTGGCCTTTCTCTGTGTCCACCTGGGATTAACTGTTGCATTGCTGCTCCCCCCAAGTGCGACTCTCTAACGCCTGTCTCGCTCTCTCTCTCTCGTGGCAGGAATGCAGTAACTGGGACAGCGCTGAGCAGACCTTTGTGTATCCGACCAAAGACTCACTGAGCAACTACCGTGTCATCATCACCACATTGATCACTGCTGGCAGGTGTGTTACTGTCTGTAACCGTGTGTGCAGGAGGTGTGTGAGTGTGTGCGGGGTGGGTGAGTGTGTGCGGGGGGTGTGCGGGGTGTGTGAGTGTGTGCGGGGTGTGTGTGAGTGTGCGCAGTGTGTGTGTTTGCGGTGTGTGTGTGTGTGCGGGGTGTGTGTGAGTGCGGGGGTGTGTGTGTGTGTGTGTATGCGGGGGGTGTGTGCGGGGTGTGTGTGTGCGGGGAACAGGTGTATATGTGTATGGTTTGTTACTCAGATGTCTCCTGTTCTCTCTGACAGACTAGCGTCGGCAAGGTTCCCGCGCGGACATTTCTCTCACGTGTTTATTGACGAGGCCGGACACGCGGTGGAGCCCGAGTGTGTCATCGCTGTCGCAGGTACAGCTCCCCCTACCCCCCACATGCTCCCCCTACTTCTCCTCTCCCCAGCTCCCCTCCCCTGCTGTGTGAGACCCTGTGATGAGCTGATCTTCTGCTCCCTGTCTCAGGGCTGTTGGACCCAATGGATTTGGAGAGTAACAGAGATGGGGGGCAGCTGGTCCTGGCCGGAGACCCCAAACAACTGGGCCCCATCCTCCGCTCACCTATCGCCATCGAACACGGGCTGGGTAAGTTTGGGGGGAAGGGGGGAACGAGAGGTGGGGAGGCGGGAAGGAGAGAGGGAGCAGGGAGGAAAGGGGACCTGTTTGACCGATGCTGTAACAATGTGAGCCGCGCTGACTGAGGACAGGAGATGAAATCCGGTGGAAACGCACTGGTTCAGGCTCTGATCTGACACTGGGGGGGCATGGGGAAGTGGGGGCCGCAGTGGGGGCGGACAGTGGGGACAGTGGGCTTCGGGTGAGAGTCTCTCCTCTCTGTGGCTGTTACTGACTCTTGGTTCCTTTCAGACCTGTCGCTACTCGAGAGGCTGATGAACAAGAATTCTCTGTACCAAAGGGATCCGGATTCTGGCTACAACAAACAGTTTGTAACCAAACTGCTGCGGAACTACAGGTATGATCTGCGCGAGGGTGGGGAGTGGGTGGGTGGGGGGGGGTTCAGGCACAGGTTGTGTGTATGCCAGGTGTGCTTGTTTATGCACATTTGTGTTCATGTTTATGTGAGTCTTTGTGGGCGTGTTTCTGCATCCGTGTGTGCATGCTGCGTGTTGCATGCGTGTGCGGGCGATAGACAGGAATAGAATATTGTACATTAACCGAACATGTGGCTGATTAAATTAATTTGGTCACTTCAATCCACGGTTGTTTGTGGGACGTTGCTGTACACAATTGGCTGCCACGTTTCACCCACAAAATATACAGCAAATCCATTTCCAATATATCCTGTGAAGCACCTTGAGACATCTCAACGATATGGTACGACGGTATATCAAATACAAGGATTATTATTATTATTATTTACAACCATGTGAGTGTGACTGCCTGTGTTCCAGGTCACACCGGCACATCCTGAAGTTGCCGAACGAGCTGTTCTACAACGAGGAGCTGCAGGAATATGCCAACGAGATCATCAGCAGTTCCTATTGCCGCTGGGAGCATTTAATAACACCGGTCAGTGTAGTAGGTGGGGCGGGGCTAGAGGGGCTGGGGGAGGGACAGAGGTGGGGTTGGGCAGAGGTGGAGGTTGGGTAGAGGGACGCTCACATCCCAATATTTGGATTTCCCAGGATTTTCCCATCATCTTTTATGGAGTTTCGGGAAAGGAGGAGCGAGAGGCGAACAGTCCGTCGTTCTTCAATGTGGAGGAGATCGAGGTGGTATTGTTGTACCTCCATAAACTCCTGACCAGCCAGGGCAAGAAGGGAATTGCCCGGATTTCACCCCGAGAGATCGGAGTCATCAGTCCCTACAGGAAGCAGGTATCAAACAGCGTTTCCAGCAAAGACGAGAATACCATATCCTTGCATTTTATATAGCGCCCGATCACGTCTCAGGCTGAGATTTGGTGGAATTTCCAACCTCTTGTTCCTGGTGCTGAACCTGTGGAATTGAAACAACTACTTTGTTTATCTTTCTCACAAGGTTGAAAAAATCAGGAGAGCAATAAACGGTTTGGACAAACAGCTTAAGAGCATGAAAGACATTAAGGAGCTGAAGGTGGGTACAGCGTGCACAACAACAACAAATTACATTTACACAGTACCTTTCATGTCGGGAGGCTGTCCCAAGGTGCTGGCCAGTCAGGCATTGGGACCATATTGTGCACAATATTGTAGCCAGGACTTGAGCAGAGTGGTTGCTCAATCTCACAGCATCTCATTTACATCGTATTCTCTAAAGTTAGTGTTGGATGTTAAAATTGGCTTCCAGTTGCAGATGTTCAGTAATAACCTGGGGCCCAATGTCCTCAATAACTGTTTTAACTTTGTTCCTTGGCTCTACGCCATTCATTTTACCTAAATTCAGCATTAAACTGCCTCCGCCACTAGCTGGTTGGCTCAGGTGCCAAAACTCTTCAGATTATCCTGATTCTGGTTATTTCTGAGCAAATGTGGTTGTATCACATTTACTGCAGCACAGGTGGCTGAACATGGTGATCCCAATGTTAATGATTAACATTCAGAGTGTGAGATGTTGCTGGTAGGGAGTGTTTGAGTGAGTGAGTGAGTCAATGAGGGAGGGAGGGAGGGAGTCAGTGAGAGAGGGAGTGAGTGTATGTGTGTGAGTGAGTGTATGTGTGAGTGAGTGTGTGTGTATGAGTGAGTCAGTGAGGGAGTCAGTGAATGAGTGAGTGAGTTTGTCAGTGAGTGAGAGGGCTATGTTTGTTGGTTGGCAGGTGGGATCAGTGGAGGAATTCCAGGGGCAGGAACGGAAGGTGATTCTCATTTCCACTGTGCGCAGCAGCTCGGAATATTTGCACGTGGACCAGGAATTCTGTCTGGGTTTCCTCAAAAACCCAAAGGTATGGCTCACACCCTTGCACTGCCACCCTCTGTTACTCACACACTCTCTGTTACTCACGGACTCGCTGTGTTACTCACGCACTCGCTCTTTTACATTCAGACACAGACTTGCTCCGGATCAATTGTGATCTTTTTTTTCTTTTTTAGCGGTTTAATGTTGCACTGACCAGAGCCAAATCCTTGCTAATAGTTGTGGGAAATCCTAGAATCCTCAACAAGGATTCCAACTGGAATAAGTAGGTCCCCCTCTCTCTTTTCCTCTCTCTGCCCTGCGTTTCTTAGTTCCACCTCTTTCCACTCCACCCACACACCCACCCACATACCCAAACTCACACCCACACACAACAGGACTTTAACCCTTGAGTCCCTGGTGAGGCTGTGTATAGTTGAGCAGTCCTGGTTCCCGAGCTCTGATGCTGGTGTGTATTTGTGGGCGACAGGTTCCTGAGTTTCTGTGTGAATAAATGCGGCTACACTGGGGCAGACTACGCTGATGACGAGGCTGAGGATGACGAGGCTGAGGATGACGAGGCTGAGGATGGTCTCGTTGATGGTCTGGTTTCACTGAACCTGGGACCAACAGGTAATTTCCAGACCATAAAGAAGTGATTGGATGTTAACAGCAACAAGAACAGTAACATTAGCGGTGACTGAAGGCATTAACTGCACCTGTTGTTCATGAAACCCAAAGCCAGGAGGAAACGGTAACTGTTTTGGCCTTTTACCCACTGTAAGTGGCAACTATCAACAACAGATTATATTTGTATAAACACAGATAGATGCCACTAACTTGGTGTAGAAACAGCGCTCTAGGAGGCTGGAGAAGCAGCTGCTGAGCTGCGGTTATTACTGTGATTGATGTAGTGACTGTTTCACTCTTTCCTGAAGGGTTTTTTGGTGACGTCAGCTCTGTCCAACACCAATTGGAGCCTGAGTGGAGAGGTGAAGTGTGACCTAAACCGGACTCTCAGATCACACCTGGAGCCTTGAAGTAACTGTTCTCCTCAATGTTCAAACCTAAAAACTCTTTAAAAGAAAAAGCTATATTAAGATTTTTGAAAAGAAAAAATTAACTCCTCTTAATTGACCAAAGTATCTTGTAAAATGTTCATTTCAGAATTGTAAACTTTTATACTATTTTTCTGTGTTTCGACCCAATTTGTAGTCTTTCGCCATTTATAGCTGCAGTAATACACCACGGCTTTCTCTCTCTCGTGTGGAGAGAGGCTTGGATTCAAACTCAATATCATCATTTTGTCATTTTATGAGGTGAATAAAGTGAGATCCCACGTGAATCTACATTAGCGAAAGTGCTTTAACGTGGGATTCCTTTACACAGAGACCAAAGGGGGAATCATTCCAGGAACTACAATTGACCTCAACCCAATCTGTAAGAACTTTGCTCTAAAGTTAGAGTGCTTCTGATTTCCTTATCAAAGAATCTAGTTACAAATTCCTGCCTTCAGGACACCTGTGTTTGCTGGTTTTATTCCTGTCTTATTTAGTGAATGTGCCTAAGTGCCCACTTCCTGTGGGACTAACTCTCCTGCCTGAACTTTGCTGTAATTTGCACTTTGCCAACAAGAGGTGTGGGTTATCCACACAGCACTGACTTTTCAGTCACTGGCACGTTTCCCAGTCAGCGGAGCTTACACTCTGGGTGTTCTTGCTCCTTGGTTGAAGACTAAAATAAGCCATCTTCATTTCCAGATCTTTCCAGCTTTTCACACATCAGTTGCCAGAATGGACTAATTTGCACATTGTGCTTTTGGTTTATTGTTATAAACAAGTGAAAGGGGGAAGTAGAGGTGCTCTTAATTACACATTTATAACTGATAAATGACTGTCATTTACAGACATTTACACGTTTAGCACAACCTGCAAACTAGACGTGTGTGTGTGTAGCCTAACATGGCTGCACATTACATTGCCTTCAAAATCTCACTCCACCGTGGGCGCTATCACTATATCCACCCAGCCCATAATGGTCTTATATGGGAATATGTGCAATGTGAAATGAAATGCTTCTAGCTTTACTTTACTTCTAAAGTTACTGATATTGTGCTTTACTATGTACATTACCTCCAGGTGTTTAATAAATTAGGAATATTGTTACAATACTCCTCAGTTTATCACAACACTGAATACGTGAACTTCTTTATCCTCTCTCCCTCCAATTGTGACCATTGAAATTAGTGAAACTATGCATCGAGTGAGATACCAACCCCCTCAGTGCTGCTCGACTCACCGTCTTTCTGTTCATCCATCTCTCTGTCCGTCTGTACGTCTGTTTCAGTGTTGAAGTGATTAGTCACTTGCTCATTGTATACCCAGCTACAGTTACAGGATTGAGGCCAAGACCTGCTTATTGGGTGGTTACAAATGTTCAGTAAATTTATTCTAGTATTTATACATTTGTTAAGTGCCGACTGTCTGAATACATTACAATTGCAGGACAAACGCACTTCACACAGTTAACCATCACCATAACACCAGCTGCTAAACACGGGACCCGCCAGAACCAGACACACTTTGCCAGCCACGAGCTTCCTCCGCAGCCACTTTTTATAAAATGTTTGTGTTCAGGAACATCCTCTTTGGAAATCGCTTCAGCAACATGAACAAGGCAATGTGTGGCAGCTCTAAACACACTACATTCATCATCCTGTGAGGCACAGCTTAGCTCAGGGCAGAGAAAGGTTCAGATGCAGAACACAGTTAGTGCTAAAAATCAGATATTATCCTTTATATAAATCTGAGCAAGTGAATACAATGAAGTCTACAAAACAAATCAGAATTGCCCAACGGATTGCTATTATACAGAAGCCAGGCTACACAAACAGGCAGAGGGAATGAGCAGCTCGCTCCCTGCATTTTCGGAACAGAAGGAAAGAATGCGGAGAGAATCTTCCATATAGAAATGGTTGTAGAGAATGTACAGGAATTAGATTTAAATGCTCATCAGGTTAGAAAACAGGAGTCCTTCATCCACATGTGTTCATGCTCCGAATATGAGGTATGTAATAGAACCCTGTGTGCAGTAGTTACTCTACTGATGATCTTTAGAACAAATACAACCAAAATAAACCTCTCCTTCACCCTCCCCAAGTGTGTGCCCCACCAGTAACTGACCAAGCTCCTGCACTGCTTAATTCCCATCGTGATCTGGACACTGATCATGTACACAAAGCCAAAGGCTCCAATCAAGAAAATACAAGTAAATTGGATTATTTAGAAAACAGACAGTGGAAGAGGCAGGAGGAAGAGTTTCCAATACACTGTAAAAAAGTTATTGTGTGAGAGATACATTTTGAAGGTGGGTAAATAACATTCTACAAAATCAGGCAAACTTTATTCTTCTTGGCCTTCTTAACTTGTAAGGCAGCCCGTGTGGCCATCTCAAAGACCTCGCGCACACCCTCCTTGGTCTTGGCAGAGCACTCCATGTAACCAAAAGCATTGATTCGGTTCGCCATGTCCCGGCCCTCATCTTGTTTCACAGGTTCCTGGCAAACAAACACTAGTATAAACAGCGGTGGAGACAACTGAACACTTTCCTTGGTGGTTTTACACATTTGAAATGCTGTCACTGTCCAGCGCCTTGGGACATCCTCCCGACGTGAAAGGCACGATACAAATGTAATCTTGTTATTGGAATAGAATGTTTTACCATTGCTAAAGGCAAGTCGCTAACATAAGGAAGTTGAACAAACATTTGGGTATAAAGGCAAGGAGGCTATTTCCATTCTTTAAGACCTTGCTCACCATTGCTGCTACTTTTAAGAGTCCAAAATGATTCAGCACCTACATGTGAGAGCAAAGTGTCGTGTACAGGGCTGTAGAAATTGATGGATTCTGTGAAACTTACACATGTAGGTACATTGAAGCAGTCACAACAGGAATGCCAGCACCTGCCTGTACATTGCCCCATAAATACGTACAATAGAGTCACACACCCTCTAGATTGCATTGAGAATGTTTCCACAAATAGAACAGGGCTGGTTTTACAAGTTACACTTTAACAAATCAATCCTGTTCACAAGGAAGCATTTGTTTCAGATCCAGGTCAGAGTTTAATGTCCTGTAAGCCACACAGAAACTTCCACAAGCCAAATTCTCACTAGAGCAGCTAATACACAGCTTTGTAATTAGTGCTGGGAGGGAGTACCTATGGAACAGTGAGAGGGGGTATGGGGAGGAGAGGAGGGAAGTTATACCAGTGCTCTGCATGCTGGGCAGCAAGTGCTCACTCTCACCTGTTTCATCTTCGCAAGCTCTCTCCGTGTGTGCTCATCATTTCTCAAGTCTTTCTTGTTGCCCACCAGAATAATAGGCACATTGGGACAGAAGTGCTTTACCTCTGGAGTCCATTTTTCAGGAATATTTTCTGTTGAATTACATATTCACAAGTTTACAACATTTGACAGCAGCTGATATCAAAACATCACAAAAATCACCAGAGGTTTCTGTAAAGTGGAGGATTGTATGAGAGGCCGTCGCAGCAGAATAATGTGCCCAGCAAAGCTCCTCAAGAACAAAAGGAGAACGACAGGGGATTGTTGGCAGGACATCAGGAGAAGCTCTTCCCTATGGGATTTTTAACATCCTGAACAGGTAGGGGGGACATTGGTCAGTTTAACATCTTATCTGAAGGATAATGCCTCAGACTATCCCCTATTATAATCCTTGCATTTGATACAGCAGCTTTCAGGCAAGCGGACTCTAGCACTGAATCACCCTAGACTGGGAGCTTAAAGTCCAGACATTGGGCTTAAACCCACAAATGAGGCAAAGGTGTTTCTAATTGAGCCAGGCTAGCAAGTTAGCAAAGAGCAGGTAAGTAAATTTGATAAGTACCAAAAGTTGCCAGAAAACAAATGAACATTATAGAAAACAAAAACAGAAGTTGCTGGGAACCCTCAGCAGGTCAGGCAGCATCTATGGAGAAAGGAAAGTGAGTCAACGTTTCGGGTCCACGACCCTTCGTCAGAACACAGATTTCCAGGATCTGCAATATTTTGTGTTTTGATTATAGAAAACATATTTAGCTTCAAGAACCAGACCAAAGCACTGGGGACTCAGGAGATTTCTCAAGTGCACGATTACCTGAAAGAGATACTCAAAAGGAATAGAGCGATTGACATACCTAAACTGTCTGGGCTGTCAATTGAGAAACACATTAAAATAACATCGGTGTCCGGATAGGAGAGCGGCCGCAGGCGGTCATAGTCTTCCTGCCCGGCTGTGTCCCACAGCGCGAGTTCAACCTGCAACAAAAATAGCTATGGTTTCCCAGCACAGAACAAGCTTCATATAAACCCCTTCACAACAAGTGCTGCCCCCCCTCACAATAAGTGAGCCTGAGTTGGAGTCAAGTCAATCCTGGGGCTCATACAGTTCCCCAACTCGGGGCCAGTATAATGTTTACAGCTACTTTAGCATAAGGTCACATTTCAAGTTGCCAAATAATTAGTCACAGAGAACAATGGTGAATGTTTAACCACCGATATTGTCCTGCCCAAAGCAACCAAAGTTTGACTCATTCACTTCTGGACTAAGCTTCAATGTGTTTCTAGCGGTTTCCACAGATAGACAATCTCACAATCCTGAGTGTCCAACTCACCTGTTTGGAATCCACTTCAATATCAGCAATGTAGTTTTCAAAGACTGTTGGGACATAAACTTCTGGGAACTGATCCTTGCTGAAGACAATCAGAAGGCACGTCTTGCCACAGGCTCCATCTCCAACAATAACCAGCTTTTTCCGAATTGCTGCCATCTCTGAAACAATCCAAACATTTATATTCAGTACAACAACAACACTACATTTGTAAAGTGCCTTTCACGTCGGGAGGGCATCCCAAGGCGCTGGACAGACCGAGTACGGACCTGAGCTAACAGTACAGAAACTCCTGCCCAATTTCCATTCCTCTAAACACTCCGTCTCCCTTTCTTCAGTTTCTTTTTATACTTCCCATAAATAGAAAATGCAATTCACATTTATACCTCACCTTTCACATCACAGCAAATAGCTTCGACAAAGCTAGATGAGCAAAAGTTTCCTCCCTAATGCAAATCCACTTAAAAATTTCAATTTAATTTGACTGCAGTATGATGTTCCTGCCACATTTGCCTAGCTTAATATTCTATATTAAACACCAAATTTCTTCATTTATTTCCAGATTCCCTTTGAAATCAAGTCATTAATTTAGGTCCCGTCTGCCTTGTGATTCTGTTGATCAAGGGCTCCTCTTCTCCCAGTACCCCACTCCTCCACTTTAGAGACATGATTTTCCCCCCTCCCCCTAATTATGTTGGTTTATACTCTCTCCTCATGCAAATTCACACCAAAATTCAAATTGAAGAAGCTTCAGGTGCAAGTAGTAAGACTGACTTTACTAGTCTGAAATGTAACAAATAAACATGCTAATAGAATGAAGCTTCAGTTATTAACAAATTAAAGTTTACCTAGTGAAGCTTAGTTGGAGGTCTAACAATCTACTAAAGCGCGTTAAAAAATATAAATAAACTCACCTAGTTACTGAAACACAATAAAGTTTAATCCCGGGAGGTGACAGTTTTAATTAGTCCGTCACTACAGCCAATTTGCCTTTCTGCAACACTTGCCAAACAAGATTGTGACTCATTGCTACTCAGAGTCAACTACTGAATGGATACCTGGAACTCACCTCAAATGGCTCACACACCTGCACCCACTAAAGCTGCTTCTGGAAACACCTTTATTTTGCTCTGTTCACATTAACCAGTGAGGAGAATACTCTCCGAAAGATCAGCAATGTTGATACAGATATGCACACACACACACACAGTAAACAAATCACTGAGCAGGAAATAGTGACAAAAAGGAAAGTTACTAATGAAGATCTAGAGCTGCCTCCTGCCCTAATTTCCCAGGACGTCAGCAATGAGCTCAAACATTCCCCACAAGGAGCAAGAAGAGGATTAAACCTCATAAACTTCCTGCAACGGAATCATCGACAGTCACATCCTCAATGGGATAGGAAAGACCCACAACGGGGGAGGAAAAAAGATTTTTTTAAAAGTAGATACACACACCCAAAGCTCACAGAAACTATAATATCTTAACTGGTCAATATTAGTTAATCGTGTCAGTGGACAAAGAATCTCCCCTCCTCCAGAGGCATCAAGCAAGACCAAAATTATGCAACACAGATTCCAGTCACACTTTTCTCAATCTCTCATCATACATCAGAGCCAAGAGAAGGCGAATTCCCAGACTTCTGCCTTAACAACATCAGCTAAGAATAGTCTGTGTGACTCAGCTTTGCCTCGAAGGACGGGGACGGAAAAGCACCTCCCCAAACAATACAATGGAGATCAAGAACAGACGACTGTGTGTGCACACAAGTGGCAAGTTTAAGTATGAATTTTTAAACCTCTTTGAACTGAACGATAATCCTGTCCTGACATTGGATATAATGCCTATAATGTTATATAATGCCTATACAGGTCAGACTCTGCCACTGTTAAGCGTTCCGGGACACTACCCAGCGTGAAGGGCGCTATATAAATGCAAGTTGTTGTGATGTTGCAATGCACTTCACAAATAATAGGACTGTTCGGGGGAACCAAATAGCAGGCATTTTGCTCCCATAAACAACTACAAATAAAGTTATCAATTAATCGATGTGATTGTTGGGCAAGACACCAGCAGTAATCTCCACCATTTCCAACAGTGTTACAAGAGTGTTAACTTAGATCTTGCATCTTAACCAGCAGCACCACAAAGGAACATTAGCCTCAATGTCACTTACCAATTAAAGTTAACAACAAAATTATATTTTCACTTCAGGAGGACTTCCCAACAGAGTGGCACCAGAATCTCAACAGATTCAAAACTGTCTTTAATAAAAAACAGCAACTTCCCAATTTTATTTTTAAAAAGCTGTAAATTCACCGGCACAAATTTCCTTGCCAAGATTGTTGGGGGAAAATTCCAACAAACTACTGTAATCCCACCCACCTAGACTTCTAACCAATTAATGATGATCAGGCTGCGAGGATTTCATAAAAGGAAATTCAACAACCCATGACATTTAGGCAGTGACTTTCACATTAGGAAGAAGTCCCAAGGCACTGGACCCGAGCTGGGAGGTTGGGATCAGGAGGGGTGGAGGGCGGGAAGGGTAGGGGTAGGAGGGTGACCGAAGGCATGGTCGAAGAAGGTCTTGAGTTGGGCCTTGAAGGAGGCAAAGGGACTGTGGGATGGAGTTCCAAAGAGACCAACACCAACAAGATTTCATTTATAGAGCGCCTTTCACGTCGGGAGGATGTCCCAAGGTGCTGGACAGTTGGGTCGGGACCCGAGCATTGGGGGGAAATGGTCAGGGTGAGGGGAGGGAGGGAGCGAGGAAGGGGAGAATGGTCAGGGTGAGGGGAGGGAAGGGAGGAAGCGAGGAGGGGGTAGAGAGTCGAGAGTGAAGCTGAAGACACAGTTGAAGAGAAAGGACTTGAGACCGGCCTTGAAGGAGGAAAGGGAGGAAGCGGCGAAGGCACCGGGGGATGGAGTTCCAGAGCCTCGGGGCTGAGAGGCTGAAGGCCCGACCACCGATGGTAGGGCGGTTGGGGCGGGGGATGTGGAGCAGACCGGAGCCGGAGGAACGGAGGGTACGGGCAGGTAGGTAGGGGGATAGTAGGGCGGAGAGGGAGGAGGGAGCGAGGCCGTGAATGGCCTTGTAGGTGAGGATGAGGATCTTGAATTCGATCCTCTGGGGGATGGGGAGCAGTGGAGGCGAGCGAAGGCGAGGGTGGGAGTGATGTGGTCGCGAACCAAAACACAATTAAAAATAAAAATTCCTTCTCTCGCTCTGGAACACATGTGCAACATACGGGACAATCAACAAGACTCTGTGGCTCAGCACTTCCTCTTTTCTCTCTGGCAAATGATGCCCTCAGTGACAGGTCCTCACACGGCCCCTTCCCCGCAGTCAGCCCTGAGGCTGGCGAACTGTCGCTTTGTCTAATCAACGCTGAACAGCAGAGAAGCAGCAGCAGCTTTTTACTCAGTACCTAATGTGAGGGGGTCGTCGCTGCCGTGTTCCACCCACAAATTACACAAGCAATTCACTTTACAGCATATCCTGTGAAGCGCTTCGAAACACCTCCAGGATTATTATTAGTTATTATTATTATTGCAGCAAACACATAGTGTTCAAAGGCAGAACAGGTTTCCCTAAAGCTGAGAACACTCTTATTCGACGTTGACGCTGAGAGAGAACAACAAGTTATATTTATAGCACATTTAACAACGTTCTTCACCGCCTGACACTGAGCGGAAACCGCCCCCCAACATCAACAGCCATAACTCCCCCCGGAAGAGCCCCCCACCCGCAAGAGCCCCCCGAAACATCCCACGCAAGAGCCCCCCCCAACCACCACACACCATCTCTGCTCAAACACCTTACTGCAGGCGGCCCCTCACCCCGTGGCGCGGAGCACAGGCTGCCCAGGACCCGGGAAACACAGGGCAGCGCCGGGGAGAAGCCCCACAACCTGAGCCTGAGCCCCCCCCCACAGCCTGAGCCCCCCCCCCACAGCCTGAGCCCCCCCCACAGCCTGAGCCCCCCCCCACAGCCTGAGCCCCCACAGCCTGAGCCCCCACAGCCTGAGCCCCCCCCCACACAGCCTGAGCCCCCCCCCCACAGCCTGAGCCCCCCCCCACAGCCTGAGCCCCCCCCCACAGCCTGAGCCCCCCCCCCAAGCCTGAGCCCCCCCCCCCCACAGCCTGAGCCCCCCCCCCACAGCCTGAGCCCCCCCCCCCCACAGCCTGAGCCCCCCCCCACAGCCTGAGCCCCCCCCCCCCACAGCCTGAGCCCCCCCCCCCACAGCCTGAGCCCCCCCCCACAGCCTGAGCCCCCCCCCCCACAGCCTGAGCCCCCCCCCACAGCCTGAGCCCCCACAGCCTGAGCCCCCCCCCACAGCCTGAGCCCCACAGCCTGAGCCCCCCCCCACAGCCAGGCCCCGCTCCCCCCGCCCCCACAGCCAGGCCCGGGCCCGGCTCAGGGCGAGGCCGGGACTCACTGCGAGCACAGCCCAGACGGCTGGGCCTGAGGCCGGGGCTTGGCTTGTGTGGGGTCGGGCCCGGGGGGGGTACCGGGGGGGGGGGGCCCGGGGGGGGGGTACCGGGGACCTACCCGCTGCTGCTCTCAGGCTGGTGCTCTCGGGGGCGGAGGGGGAACCGGAAATTGAGCAATTCCGCCACCCCCTCTCGCCTACTTTTGACGTCACCCTCCGCGGAGCATCACGGGAGACGCTCCTTCAAACCGCCATTTCCCGCCTCAGCTCTTAAAGGGGCCGCGACAGCGCTTTTGTCAAGTTGGTCACCTGATCAACGACCACTGTGGTGTGATTTCCATCTCCTGCACTGACTTCGGGGCTGAGACATTCTACTTTACCTATAATTCTGAGCATTGAGTAGTCCTGTGGCTCAGTAATAATAATAATAATCCTGGCATTTGATATAGCTCTTTTCACATCTTCTCGACATCTCAAAGCGCTTCACAGAATACACTGTAAAGTGAATTGACTGTATATTTGTGGGCGAACGCGGCGGCCAATTGCGCACAGCAATGTCCCAACAAACAGTCGTGGATTGAAAATGACCAAATTATTATTGTTTTGTTTTGGAGGATTATTATTAGGTGTGTGGAGTAAGGAAACTTGCCCAAGGTTTCCCCCTGTCGGGATTTGAACCCAGATGTTTCGTTTGCAAAACGAGTGCTCTAACCACTGAACTACAGGTCTATGGTTCATTGGTAGATTGCTTTTCCGGGGGTAATAATTCCTTCAAATAAATAATAAATTGGTCACTTCAATCCACGACTGTTTGTGGGACGCTGCTGTGTACTAATTGGCTGCCATGTTATGCCCTGAGAAAGACACAGTCGATTCACTTTAGAGTATATTCTGTGAATTGCTTTGCGATGTCTCGAAGATGTGATAAGGTGCAGTATCAAATGCAAGAATTATTATTACTATTATTAGTGTCAGCTGGAAACACAGTGACTCTGGGTCAGAAGGTTCTGGACTTAAGCTTTGTGTTGAGGAGCCTTGTTTGTCCTTGTGAGTCTCCTTCAGGTGAAGCATTAAATGAGGTCCTGCCTCTGTTTGTTCAAGTGGGCCTTAAAGATCTCATGACACTATTGGTAAAGATAAAACAGTTTCTCCTACGGTCCCGGCTAGCAATCCTCCAGATAAATTGTCATTGACCCTTGTCTCTGATGAGAACAAGTACAATTCCGTATACACATTCCTAAATTTAATATCCTTATATAATCAGCTCACAGGACACAACAACCCTGGTATAGAATGGAAGCAAAGATATTTTTGAGATCTGAAACGGGGACAGATTGCAAACCCATTGGTATGTAAGGGATGTAGGAAAGTGAAGATAATAAAAAAAAACTTAAAACCACAGCGGCCCAGATACAATGGACCGAATGACCTCCAGCGCTGAAAACTTCTACACTTTATATGAAGAGTGTTATAATAATAAGTGACTGTAATTGTAGGCAGACAGAGCAGTCGATTTGCAAACAGCAATATCCCACAAACAGTCATTAAGTGAATAGCCAATTTATGTTGTTTTGCCCATTGAGATATGTCAACAGGTCACTTTTTGAAAGCAGAATGAGTGAGCGAGCCTTTAGAGATGTGTTGCAACTGGAATGGATTTCCTTCTCTGATGTCAACCATGCACAATATATAATTTCATCACCGCTGGAGTCCTGTAATTGCACAACCAATGGCTGGGGCCAAGGCGAGGCACGGACCCAAAGCATCTTACTCAATATCGCTTAGAGTAAGAAATGCCTGAGAAACTTATGGTAAGCGTTGATTGGTGGAAGATGCGAACTGGCTGAAGATACACGAGTCTGAAGCAGGAATGTACGACCTTATACGGCTGCAATGGACTGGCTATTATTAGGCAAATATTCCGTGTTTGTCGCAGTTTGTAACCCGTCTGGTTCGTATTTGCAGCCACTGTGTTGCATTAGATAAGGTGAAATGATAAAGTGTCGGAGGTCACGGGGGGTGGGGGGGACGCGGCCCCTTTAAGGCAGCCGCTGATTGCAGCTGCTCGCGTGGTAGAAGGCCCCGCCCCCTACTTCCTATTGGCCGGGCCGCGGTGACTGGCAGCTGTCGGAGCCCGGCCTCGGTCTGCCATTGGTCGACTGTGGCGATTGACGGGCGTGGGAGCCGTCCTATTGGTCGCGGCGGATGTCAATCAGTCATTGAGCGACACGCCCCCTCCCGGGACCCGCCCACTGCTCCAGACGTCGCTCCCGAACCCTTTGTGCCGTTAAACGCATTTGTGGCGGTTTTGCTTTTCATTCCGATCCCCAAATACCAACAGACCTGAGAGGGGGAGAGGGAGAGGGGGGAGAGAGGGGGGAGAGGGGGAGAGGGGGGAGAGAGGGAGAGGGGGGAGAGAGGGGAGAGGGGGGGACAGGGGGGAGAGAGGGGGAGGGGGGAGAGAGGGAGGTGGGGGGGAGAGGGAGAGAGGGGGGGAGAGGGGGGAGAGGGGGAGAGGGATTTCCTTAACTTCAGGGTTTATTTGCTGTGAAGTTTAAATGGTGTCTATAATTCAATGTGAATGTTGCTTCTCCGTCCTCACCGCTTCCCGTGTGGATCCCGTGTGGATCTGAGCCAAAACTTACAGAAAACCAGGAATATTGTGTGTGTTTAAACAAAGCCGCTGTGACACGAATTATTCACAGGCGGAGCCGATGGGATAACAGTTGAATCTCCTTGTGACTTGGCTCAAGGTTTGTCGGTGTCATTGTGTGTTGGTGCTTTCTCTGAAGGTCATAAAAACCCACCAGTGAATAAGATTTATAATAATAATAATTCTGGCGTTTGATACAGCGCCTCATCACGTCTTCGAGATGTCTCAAAGCGCTTCAGAGAATAGACCGTAAAGTGAATTGACTGTTTATTTTGCTTAGAACGTGAGCTAAATCCATGTTCAGGCTTCACTCTCTTGTTCTCTGATCTTTATACAGTACCTACACGTAAACCCTAATTGTTGGGGATCACTGAGCTATAGAGAACCGGAGCTGAGTTTATTTCAGCCAAAGCGACAATCGGGAAACAAGATTTGGGAGGGAGTAAATGTTAATCATAACGTTTTTCAATGTTTCTTTTTCTCCAGTGTCTCACTGCCACCATCACTCGCTATACTGCAGACAACAACAATAACAGCCCTCATTTGTGCAGAGCCTTTCACGTTGGGAGGACATCCCAAGGTGCTGTTGGGGGGGTGGGGGAGGTGCGTGGCTGTGGACTGTGACACACGTGGCTGGGGAGAAGTTTTCCAGGAAATCGGAGACCAGGGTGTAGGATCGAGCTGTCAGTCCACTGCCAGAGGTAGTAGTTTGTGTAGTTTAAAAGGTTGTGACACCGCCTGGGAGATAACTATACAATCTACTGCCTTGCCAGTGCTGCTTCAGAGCTACAGGACGATGGGAATCAGTGTGTTGCTCTGTCACTGAGCTATGGCCACAATGTGTATTTGCTCATGTGTGTGTGTTGAGGGAAATGTTCTGTTCTCAGGTCTCCTTCAACCCCTCTGTGAGGAGATAACTCCTCTATATGTTAGAGCACGGGTGCTGTGTCACATGTTATGTAAGGGTGTGTTGCAAAGATGAGATGAGGTGAAGGGTTCCAGAGAAGCCAGTTACAGTGTTTAGATCTACTGCACGTGGCAAAATAAAAATAATTAAAAACACAACATGGGACATAAATCCTGAAACTAATGTTTTGTTATCAGTAACATTATTTCTATAAGGTGATAAACCAACATTATTGGTGACTGTGTTGTCTTTAAACACATACATAGATAAGGGTTGGAGACAGGTTCTTGCAGTTTCTATGTATTGATGTTAAACTGGTGCTTCTCTTGGCTTGAGCCTCACTGGAGCTGCGATCAGTAACTCATTGCTGATCAACAGCAGATCATTGCTGGAGCTTCCAGTCTGTGTCTCTAGTACTGTGTATCTCGGCTTTGCTCTCACTTCTCCCAAGGCTCCAATGTTTTTCCCAAAAACGTCATAAATGAGTTGCATCAAAATCAATGCTTGGGATCTGTTGTTGCTGCTCCCCACTGGAGCTCTGTAATCCCGTTCCTCAAACCCACCAGCTTGGTTGAGGGAGACCTTGTGCAACTGCCTCTTCCGATATAACGTGAATCAGTCAGGCTCTTATTCATCTCCAGAAAAGACTAAATTATTTAACAGCTCTTTGTGAACAAAAAAAACCCTACAGGGAATGTAACGCAAAGAACATATCTTACCATGTAGCTAGCAATGAACTGGAAAATCCAGTGAGAACAATGATCTGAAAAAAGGCCTGTGGGAGGAAATTAATTCACAAGGTCTGAGGGGCCGAGTGTGGCTCTGGTTACATGAGTAAGAGGGTGTGAGAAGTTGCTGAAGTAGAGGTGTTCTGTTCAGCTGTGTCCGGAGTTGGCATCGGATTATCTGGACACCTCAGACTGAGCAGCCACTGTCAGGTAAAATGTTGTGAAGACACTTGGAGAGTGAGGACTGCACACACACACACCACATGTCTGTCACTGTTTCTCACTGTTCATTCTCACACTTACGCTGTGAGTGTTTCTTTACTGCTTATCTGGATTATGAAGATAATCTATTGTGATTTAATGGTGGATTCTCACGGAACTTCACAGCCAAGCCTGTTCCTTTCTACATGTATGCATCTTCCAGCAGCAGGTACTAGATAACTAGGGCAATTTTTTCCTCCTTTGGGGAACTGAGCTCAATCATAGTCTGATCCCTGCAGCCACTGCACTCAGCTAACAGGTGAGCAAATGATCTGTATGATTCAGATTTAGCAGCTATGACCCTCTGTGCAAAATGTACATGTGCTGAAATATTAAAGTTCTGTATTCCAGAGAAATTACATTGCAGCTTCAAGTGAAATTGCAAAACACATTCAATAGATTTTTGCTCTTGAAAATCACAAAGTACT
The DNA here is from genome assembly GCF_018977255.1 of Callorhinchus milii. Lineage (NCBI taxonomy): Eukaryota > Metazoa > Chordata > Chondrichthyes > Chimaeriformes > Callorhinchidae > Callorhinchus > Callorhinchus milii. The sequence continues at coordinate 226,516 of NW_024704760.1, read as the reverse complement.
CAGAATTAAAGCGAACTAGAAACAAATGTGATGAATAATAATCCTTGTATTTGATATGGCACCTTATCACATCGACACCTCTCAAAGTGCTTCACACAAGTTATTGCTAAATGTCACACCTATCTTTGTAGATTTCTACAGCAATGTCCCCCAAAGGGCCAGGAGGTGAATGATCAATATTTGGAGGATTGTTGACTCAGACACTGGTAGAAACTCATTTTTTCAAATCGTGCCAGGGATCCCAGACAGGACTTCAGTTTAAGGAGACGCCTCCCGTTACCCAGTTCCCCAATGCATGACTGCGATGTCAATTTAGACCATATAGCTCTGGGGAATTAAAACCACAACCTCCTGCCCAGAGGTGAACATGTCACAAACCAAGCTGACACTGAGGATTCAGTCCCTGTGTCAACGCCCTTTACCATCAAACGCACTTGCAGCTCTTTTCTCACATCTACGGTGATCTCGGTTTATTCTGGTATCACTGCTGGAACTTTGGAGTTCACAGTGAAGGTTGACACTTCGGTGCAATGTTGGGAAACCCTTCATATCAAAGCAAACGCTTGGAAAGAATTTCTCCAACAGCTGTTTGGTGTGTCGCGAAGCGGCCACTGGAGGGCGCGCGAGCACCGCGGTAGCCGACTGGTGAGGAGCGCCGAGCGGCCACTGGAGGGCGCGCGAGCGCTGCTGTGGCGCTGAGAGCGGAGACGCAGCGAAGAACCGACTCACTCTCTGCGGAGTCTCCAGCGGACAGGACAGCGTCTGAAGCCGCTCCGGGAGCGAACTCCGAGCCCGCGGCGCAAACTCGAGGAACTGCAGCAATTCACAAAACAGTGTCAGGATTTATTCCGAAGAAACCGACCTTTTCTTTGCTTTTGTTTATTTGGAAATCTTCAGTCGAAAAACTGCGGAAAGTGCAGTTGGAGAAACCCGTGAACTGTGACTCAGTCCCGAGGACACGACGGCTTTCCTGAGAAAGTCTTCATGTGATCGGGAAAGAAAGTCCTGGAGCTGATTCAGGGGGTGAATGGCCTCAGAGAGGAGAGTGTCTCCAGTCCTGTCTGTCTGTCCATGTGGCGATGTTGGTGTTGGGAGGATCTAGAGGTTGATCCTGGAGACCATACACAGGTAGGACTGGGATTAGCCCCCAACCCCCAACCCCCAACCCCCAGCCCCCAACCCCCAGCCCCCAACCCCCAACCCCCAGCCCCAACCCCAACCCCAGCCCCCAGCCCCCAACCCCCAACCCCCAGCCCCCAACCCCCAGCCCCCAGCCCCCAGCCCCCAACCCCCAACCCCCAGCCCCAACCCCCAGCCCCCAACCCCCAGCCCCCACTCCCACCCCCAACCCCCAGCCCCCACCCCCAGCCCCCAACCCCCAGCCCCCAGCCCCCAGCCCCAGCCCCCAACCCCCAGCCCCCAACCCCAGCCCCCAAAACCCCAGCCCCCAACCACCAACCCCCAGCCCCCAACCCCCAGCCCCAACCCCAGCCCCCAACCCCCAGCCCCAACCCCCAACCCCCACCCCAACCCCAGCCCCAACCTCTAACCCACAGCCCCAACCCTCAACCCCCAACCCCCAGCCCCCAACCCCCAGCCCCCAGCCCCCAGCCCCCATTCCCCAACCCCCAAACCCCAACCCTCAGCCCCCAACCCCCAAACCCCAGCCCCCAACCCCCAGCCCAGCCCCCAACCCCCAGCCCCCAGCCCCCAACCCCCAGCCCCCAGCCCCCAACCCCCAGCCCCCAACCCCCAGCCCCCAACCCCAGCCCCCAACCCCCAACCCCAACCCCCAGCCCCCAACCCCCAGCCCCCAACCCCCAGCCCCCAACCCCCAGCCCCCAACCCCCAGCCCCCAGCCCCCAACCCCCAGCCCCCAACCCCCAGCCCCCAACCCCCAGCCCCAGCCCCCAACCCCCATTGATAGTTGCCGTTTTGTGGTCGAGCATTAAGTAGTAATTATTTAAATCGTGGTTTCTGGAGAGATGTGAAAAATCAAGTAGGAAGAACGAATAAAAAGTGTCATTACATAACCGACCCCTCCAGAAGGAAATGTCACAGCAATCGCCAGGGGACAGATTGCAGGTGATTGACAGTCTAACAGTAAGTGGAGTTTCGGGTCAAGTGGAGCAGAGATTGAGTGAAGGGAATGGAAACTCTTCAGATAAACCCATTTATCCAGATGTCAAACAGCAGTTATCAGGCGCTGAGTCCAACTCAGTGCAAAGTGCAGGAACTTTAATAGAATGTTTAGAATTTACTGAATGTTGTTGATTGAATATGATTAAAGTAAACTTCCAAGGCTGCACCATGTCCCTAAACCAAAGGACCCCCGAATCCCCCCACCCGCTCCCCCCAAATCAATGTTGGAGCCCAGGAGACTATCTTTCTGCCTTGTTTTATTCAGCAGAGCAAGTGATGGAGAGATTAACTTTAGGATTAGATCAAATGGGACAAAAGATCTTCATCGTGCGATCTGACTTTCCTATAATCAGAGTGTTTATCTTTGAATTTATTACAATTTGTTATAGAAAGGAATTACATTCTAAACATGGAATTTGACCTTTGCTGAAAGAGTTATCCATTTAATCCCATTTCCCTGTCCTTTCCCTTTTCCTGTTATATTTTTATTTTTCAAATTCTGTATTTATACAATTCCTCCCAAATCTATAATGGGTTCGGTTTCTCCCTATAGTAGATTCTATCTTTGGCAGGAAACGTAAGAGGAAAAAGGATTAAAAACAGAATAATTAAAGGGATTCATATTTTGGTTTGCCTTCAAATTACACGGTCGCCACTCTTTCCATAAAGTAAATCCCGTTAAGTCCATTGAGGCATTTTGCTGTAAAAGGAGCTGCATAAGATGTAAGGATTGCTATTTAGGATTAAATTAAGACTGCAACACTCATGGACAGTTGTGAGGAGATCCTGTAAGAGGCTGACAATCAGGAGTGTGCGGTGTGACATGTCCCAAACTGAGCTACAGCTCCGCCAATGACTAATTGTAAAGATTATTGTGTTCTTGAGATTTAATTCACGACCCTGAGAAAGGAGATTTTTCATCCTTAGTTGTACTTATTATTAATAATATTAATATTAAAAACTGGTGAAAGATAGAGAGGCCTTTTATAACAAAATTAAAAGAATATTTTAATCCTAACATTTAAGCCCGTGTTGGTGTAGCTGTGCTTCTACACCATGTCCTGTGTAAAGCTGGACAATTACCAGCAACAATAACTTTCACTTATATAATATATTTCATGGAGACTATAGGGAGCACTGAGGATTGAGATACAACAACAACTTGCACTTACATAGCGTCCTCCACGCAGGGTAGCGTCTCAGAGCGCTTAACAGTGGCAGAGCCTGACTCCGAGCCTGGGAGAGGGGGGGAGGTGGCTGTAACCAGCATGAAATATATCCTTAATTTGACAATAAAACAATTATTTCACAAGGTGCCTGCACAGCACCAGTAGCTAAAGCACAACTTTGTTATTATTAACAATTTCTTCTTATTATTAACAACAACAACAAAAGTACATTTATAGAGCGCTTTTCACATCAATTACATTAACTTTGATATTAACTTCGATCTGTAATGTGACGGAAAGTATTTGTCTGTTTCCACCCATGAACCATGTAACATGTAGAACATTTGAGACTAAATATTTGCCCTCACGGTATGTCAACAGACCCAGTGAGAAATAGAAATGTTTGTTTCCATGACCTGGGAGTACTGGATGGGACATTGCAGAGGGAACTTTAATCTGTATCTCTCTGTGCTGCAGTTCACTGTGAGTGTTGGATAGCGCAGTGCAGAAGGATCTTGAATTCCCAGCACTAATATCTTGAGAAGCACAGAATTAAATGTTATATTTTTGAACAGAGAAGATACTTATTTAATTTTGAGATCTCTGGTCTATGCTTGGCATTTTGTAGCTTTGCTACACGTTGTCTGTACTGTACAAATAATTGAGCCTCCAGCATAGGTTAGTGGGTGCAAATTGGATTGCTGAATAATTTTAAGAGTGAATGTACCATTGAGATATCTTGGGATAAAATTAAGTGACATTAGTCGAGGTAAGGCCTGTAAGCGAAATAGATATGCTCCCTCCCGTCTCTCCCTTCCACCTCTCACTCCTGCCCTCCATCCTTCCCTCCATTCCTCCCTCAACCTGGGGCTCAAGGCAGAATGCTGTAAGAATTGTAAGCACACCGAGGAGTGGATAATTGGAGGTGAAGTGACAGAGTGTTGAGAGCAAGAAAAGGTAAGTAGGGGCTGAACTAAGTATTCCTAAAGTTTATGATTTTAAGTTTAAGTTGTATAGAGGACTCATTTCTGCTAAAGATCCTTTTATGGACTTCAGGATATAGGCTCCTCCAGGCAAAGCTGGTAATAATAATAATAATCCTTTGATATGGTGCTTTTCACGTCTTTGAGACGTCTCAAAGCGTTTCACAGAATATACTGTAAAGTGCATTGACTATATTTGTGGGCAAAATGCTGCAGCCAATTGTGCACAGCAGTGTCCCCACAAACAATCGTGGATTGAAATGACCAATTTATTATTGTTTTGTTTTGGAGGGATTATTATTAGGTGTGTGGAGTAAAGAAACTTGCCCAAGGTTTCGCCCTGCTTGGAATTGAACCCAGGTGTCTCGCTTGCAAAGCGAGTGCTCTAACCACTGAGCTACAGGACTCTTAAATGCATTATGTGGCACCTAATTTTCCTAATGACATCACTCTCAACAGTGAGGTGAATGACTGATTCATTTGATTATTATTACTCTTTGAAAGTCATCTAGAAACACTCAATGACCAAAACCCACAGAGATAGCTTCTTCCATTTACTATCGGGGGATCTTTAACATCGACCTGAAGCACGATAACAGCCCTTTTGATGAAACTGGAGTGAGGCAGATTCTAGTTTGTCACATTTCAGGTGTTCCTCTGATTATGATTTTATATATTTGATAGCACTCTCTGTCTAGGTCTGTGTTAGAATTTACGAACAGCTGTTCCCGGGATTTTCTGTCCTGGCTTCAAATACAGTTTAATAGTTCATTTTAATGAATTCTTATTCAAGCCTAACTCAGTTATGAAAGGCTTTCTTCTCCTGCTGGTAAAACAGGGTTTTTATCAGTTTATTAATGTATTACCCTCCTGTGTATACAGTCTCTGGGTGTGAGCATGAGTTGGGGTTAGCATTTATTGTTTGTCACTCGGTGAGTCTAGGTTCCTCAAATTCAACAGCCAATTTTAACATCCACCTGAACAAGTAAATGGGACCTTAGTTTAATGTTTCAACTGAAGGACAGCACTTCCAACAATTCAACAACCCCCAGCACCTCAATAGAGCGTCAGCTTTGACTGTGTGATGCCAAGTCCCAATGTGGGGCTTGAACCCACAGCCTCAGAGGCGAGAGTGCTACCACTGTGCCAGGCTGACATTCAGATAGACATAGCATGCGTCAAGAAGATACCAATAAAGTGACTTTGTACTCAGCTACCATTTGGCATATAATTCCATTTAAAACAAGGTGGCCCAAGAGAGCAGAGAAATGCTGGGAAAACAGGCTGGCCTGAGGAGTAGAACATTCTGGGGATCTACTTTAGTTTTCCCAAGGAATGGTGCTTGCAGTAGTGACAGATTACTAGTGTGGAGCTCTGTGCTGCCCATTAATTCTGGTTATTGAATAATTATTTGAATAATTTGTGTTATTAGCGGGCACCATCAATTGAAATCAGATGCAATATCTAATTAGTTTTTTTGTTTCTTTCCACATTCCACACAATCACAAGTTCATTAGTAGGAAAAGTTGCACGTTAATCTTTTTATGGATGGCAATTTCTCTTTGAAATGCTAAAAAGTAATTTTACCTCCAGGGTAAGACAATTGCACAGTAACGTTTCCTGTCTCATTGTGTCATTCTGGAAATGAGAAACACTGCAGAATAGAAAACTGAGATGTTAGGGTCGCCAGTTCTTGATCAGCATTGATGTACGCAGTCTGCTGAGTACTGTATAACACTGAAGCTGGTGCTAGAGTTAACTCGAGGAGCTGTGGAGAGGACAGAGGGCTGGTTAGTTACAGCTTGGGTTACCTTAATCTTTAGAACTCTCTAAACTGACAATGTGCTGGACCAGATCTTCTGCACACAACCAGAGACCAGGCAGAAATTAGGCGTTATTCGGTATGGGGAAAAACAGCAATTATTCAAATAGGTGAAACCCGTGACACTTGTTCTCACGAAAAATAAGATAACTAATAATAATAATCCTTGCATTTGATACAGCGCCTTTTATGTCAGGAGCACATCTCAGAGTGCCTCAGAGGATTGACTGTTTAGCAATCCTAGTGACTGTACTTTGTAAGCGATACTGGCATCAGGTCTGAGGAATTTCTGGAGTTTAGATTCTGATTAGAGGGCACTGTGTACTGGGTGGTTTGTTGTCTAGTGGTGATCGTTGTGTGGCAGGGAGAATGAGCCCTAAAGCCAGCCTCACAGCTCCATAAAGCAGAGTAATGTATCCAAAATATTCCTCAAGTTATGCTGAAATTGGATTCAGTTTGAGATAGCAATATGATTGCCTGACATTTTCTCTGCTTAGACTTCGAATTCCAGATCCTCATCCTCATCCTCACCTACAAGGCCATTCACAGCCTTGCTCCCTCCTACCTCTCCGACCTACTATCCCCCTACTTACCTGCCCGTACCCTCCGTTCCTCTGCTCCACATCCCCCGCCCTAACCGCCCTACCATCGGTGGCCGGGCCTTCAGCCTCTCAGCCCTGAGGCTCTGGAACTCCGTCCCCCAATGCCTTCGCCGCTTCCTCCCTTTCCTCCTTCAAGGCCGGTCTCAAGACCTTTCTCTTCGACCGTGCCTTCAACTCCCCTCTCGACTCTCTACCCCCTCCTCGCTCCCTCCCTTCCCTCCCCTCACCCTGACCATTTCCCTCCTGCTCGGGTCCCGACCCAACTGTCCAGCGCCTTGGGACGTCCTCCCGACGTGAAAGGCGCTCTATAAATGAAATCTTGTTGTTGTTTGTCGATACATCATGGTGACCATGTGAGAGATGAGTGAGGGGAAATATTCACAAAATACCTGTGAGCCGAGATCAATATTACCCAAACTTTCAACATTATAACTTGTCTTGGATGGACACACAGCCTGGTGATTAGGGCAGTGCCGGTTGAGGGAATTGGTTGCTACCCTATATGAGGACGCTGTATAAATGCAAGTTGTTGTTGAATTGGGCTCCTGTGATGGAATGTATTATTTTCCAGTCAGAATTTCAACTTTGTAACAAACTGTAATGGAGCAGGTTTGGAATAAGAAAGGTTTCTGGCTCGAGCAATAACCAATAATAATCTTTCTTGTTGAAGCACCCATGTGTTTGCTGAGTTCTGGAGCCATTGAGTTGAGACTGTCTCGTTCCAACAGCAGAGCCGGGGTTTGCTAGCCACCTCCAGGTCAGTAATAAACCACGAACAGCTCAGTATAATGCATAAAGTGGATTCAATTATTTACCAGCAGAAAGTAAAACTACAGCTTGTTGCAACAACACGTACCGTGTTGCCCAGGTTGGCTCCAGAGCCTCATAAACACTGAAGGCAAAACTACGTTAGTTCATTTCCCAGGTAGCTCATCATGCCTGACTTTTTTTTGATTAAATTCAATTTTATAAAGAAATGAAAACTCAACGCCAGACAATCCATGTGGCCATCAATAGGTTAAATGATAAAGTCTCACCTGTGTTTTGTGGCAGAATGAGGGACCACGACATCCAGAACATGAGTAAATGGCTAATTGTGCTCAGTGTGTGTCTGATAACCATATGGGGAAGAATTACATTGGCCTCAAACCATCACAGAGGCCATTCAGGTATGTACGTGTTCTCCCGTCTGTTTACCTTCTCCTATATGTCTGATGACTGTGGTTGTTCCAGCTGATATTGTGTTGATTAATTTGGAATAAAACATTCTGGTAGAATGGGATAGATATGTTGAGATCAGATGTGCAGCGTGGAACAGGTGTTCAAACTGTGGAAATCAAGAAGTCAGGGCTGAAATGTGTGGAGTCCTGGCCGGTATCTCTGATTGTCTGCACTTTATCTCAGATTTTCAAATTAAATAGAATTTTTCAGCAGAAGAGACTAATCAGCTGATCACCCAATCAGTGTCTGAGTCAGTGCCCCGAGTATTTAATGAAGTTAAGGCACACAATGTTCGATAACCAAACCTCCGCTAGCTGGATGCATGGAATAGAGCAGATATCTCTTCAGTGTAGAAAAAATGCAAGAGCAAAATTATTACCAGTATCAAGTAGCCTGGGCCTAGCTCAGAGACTAGACTATGTTAACCCTCTGTGTTAACCATTCTGTGAGTTGCATCTGTTTCTAGGATCTTTCTATTTTTTAACTGAATTGTTAGGGATGGTTCAATTACTGTAACAAATTACTCTGTGATCTCAAGGCCTCATTTTACATTAGGTCTAATTTGCAATATTCACTAAAGGGCTAGGAAGTCAACTAGAGCTTCCTCAGTCAGGCTGAGAGGTCAGATTCGGGGTTAGCAATTTCAGAAAGTCACCGAGGTTCAAAGATCAGATGGGATTTCATCCCCTCTGTGATTATAAGTTAGACCTTATTATCTCTCAAGCTGCCAGTTCCACAAATCTCAGTTATTGTTCTGTTCCCACACACACACACACACACACACAAAGACATATGTTTTAAGTGAGGTGTCTTTCCAGTTCATTCTTCCACTGACTTACATCGTTTGCAATCCTGCAGTTCATTAGAAATGTAGTAAATTTATGTAGTTAAATCGGAATGGCCTAAGGTGTGTGAGAGGGTATATCTGCTGCTCTGTTATTTAATGAGAAAAACTGAATTTGAATTTTAGAAGCAGTCAGGTTTAATCCACCTGACACTGACCTCCTTTCTATCTCCTTAGTGGTATGACAGTATAATGGGAAGTCACTGTGGGTGGAGATGCCAAAGTCAGTATTTTCTGTTATTTCTCATTGATGGGTGGAATTCATGAGATTTTGTGAAGCTCAAGGCCAAGGAACAGGAGTCTGAGTGTTGCCTTGGGACACCCTCCTGAAGGCACACAGTGCCTTGGGACATCCTTCCAACATGAAAGGCACTTTACAAATATAATTTTGTTGATTTGTTGTGTAATGCATTGTTTGGGACAGAGACCTGGTTTGCTGTGTTTCTGTGACACTGGGATCTCTATGTGGGGTTCAAGTCTCTCCCACACAAAGGACCTGAGCCCACAGACCTAGCACTTACAAAGTGCTTCATGGCAACATAGTTCTGGTTGCTGCTGGTTACTGTTTTTGTAATCAATAAATGGAAGATCAAGTTTGACCGAGAGATTAATGAACCATTTGGAAATGACCTTCTTCTTTAAGGACCTACTCCTTTGATCTCAGTACTTTGATATCTCGCCAACTACGTGTTTGTGCTTTACAGAGAGAGAAAAGATTAAAGGTTTGAGATGAAAGGAGTTGCCTCTAACAGAACCTCTTAATCCTGAATGTGGTCCTTGACCCCCAAAGTGCCACTAGCATTTGAGAAGTGACAAGCTTAAACCATGTCTGTTTTATAGACACATTTTTGTGCTTGTTTAGGTGAGATGTTGCTGCTAAGAATGAACCAATGACACCTTTCAGCACTTCCCACAGGGTGCAGTGCAGTCGTGCATCAGGTTCCTGTGGTAGATGTCAGGTGCAGTGAATGCAGTGGGGTGCAGCACTCTAATGAATTCCTATATAGCACCAATACAATGGTTGTGTAGTGCACATCCCTGGTTGGATTTCATACAAGCAGATGGTGACAATGGCCAAAAGCTGCAATTTGCTGCCTCTAAAATGTGTTGCATTCCACCCTGTTGTTACAAAGCATAAGAGATTCACATGCAGTTAAAATCTATCCCACAGCCAAGAGACACAATAATCTGTGTTCTTCGGAACACGTGGAGAAAAAGTTTAATTGTGTGTGCACCTTACGTACAACACATGGACAGCAGGAAGGAAACAGCAAATTCATGAAATAAAAGATTTAATAAGATAGACAAGATCTTCAGAGGATTCTGCTTCCTCGGGTCAAGAACATCTGGTGGGTCTGGGCTGTGGCTGAGATGCTATGTTGTGATTTGGGGTTTAGGACTGACGTACTCTTTTCTCTACAGTTCACGTGAAGGCTGGAACGTGTGAGGTCATTGCTGCACACAGATGCTGCAATCAGAACAAGATTGAGGAGCGGTCCCAGACAGTGAAGTGCTCGTGTTTTCCTGGGCAGGTGGCAGGGACCACACAAGCTGCCCCCTCTTGTGTGGATGGTAGGACTTTGCTTTCATCATCTTTGAGTCATCAGTAATGTGGGTTGTCTGTGGAAAATGGCAGTGATGGAACCACAATCGCTAGTCTCTCAGTCCTACTTTGGGGAGAGTGAGACCCAGATTCCTTCTCTCTCTGCACAGTAATACATGAAGATAACTAATACGCTGGAGTCATTTCAAGGAAGTATTTTTATCTGAGGGTTTAGATGATGAACATGAAATGCTCGCCCTTCAGTCTCGTGGTTTCTGATGTTATCTGAACCCCTCTATTAAATTACTGGCTTTAACTCACTGACAGTCAGTCAATATCCTCTCGCTCTGTGATACTCGCTGGACACAGCCATTCCTGGTATTCCAGTGCAGATTGTTTCTTGGTAGAAGCAGCAGTAAATGATCCACAATCATTAATTTTTCTCATCTGAACATCTTTATTTCTCAAGGGCAAGGCGTGCTGACTGCTGGGGCTGTCCAAGCCACAGCTTTTAGGCAAATCCCAATTCTGTCCAATAGTCTAAAGTTCTGTCTTTAGTTTCTGTACTGGCAAAACCCTCCAATAAGAGTGTCCATGTCCCAGTAGTCTTTGTGCCGCTGTATTAAAGGAGTGAAAGGCACAGAAACGGAGCAGGATTGAGATCAAGTCCGTGAAAGGCATAAGCTGGGAATTGGTGCTGGTGAACACTATAGCCTGACTGTTACCAGAGGTAGATTTATCTTTGTTTTCTCTCTCCTGAAGATTCTAACTTGTGCTGGGGGAAGGTGAGGGATACACTCTCTTATCTTGTCTATTTGGTCATTTTGTGTGTGTGTGTGTGTGTGTGTGTGACCCCAGACACTAATATTCAACTGCAAGGTCATCAGGTCATCACAGCCAAGTGCTGTCACCTAACATCCTCCTGTATATTGGGGACCTCTCCACCCACCGCCCCACAGTAAGAAGCTTTTGTTGATGGTGAGTTTGGTTCAGTGTCAAGACTATTCCATCTCTGAGTCGCCCTGACTAAATGGGTGGGTCATACCACAACCCCCCCACCGTTCCGTGTCCCTGTACCGGCTGGTTATTTGGGATGATTTTGCTTTATCCTGGTGGGCAGGGAATTCCCTAGAGGATAGCACTGGTAGACATCCCCCAATGTGAAAGGTGCTATATGTATAACTGCAAGGATTATTATTATATAAATGCAATTTGTTTTTGTTGATAATCACAGGAGCTCGGCGATCCCTCTGGCGGCTTTGGTTACGATTTCAACCCACCCCCACCCCACCGCCACACTCCCTGCATCGCTAAAAAACGTCTGCCACCAATGCCCATGTGAAGCTTCAAGTGTGCCCCTGGATAGTGATTCGGAGCATATAACAGTTCTGGAACACAGATGAATTTGGTTCCAAAGCACAAGGAAATAAATGCCAGACTTTCTACTATTTGGCATGACATAAGCATACACACAGTCATTGGCAGGAGTCATCTGTGAATAAAATATCACAGTTTTGACACACTATGTTTATCATATTACTTAAACCTTTCTATCTCATCTTTTCTCTCACCTTGTCTCCAGCCTATATTGTTCTTCAGAAGTGGTGGTGCCAGATGCAGCCTTGTTTGGGGGACGAGGAGTGCAAGGTTCTGCCCGACCTGACCGGGTGGAGCTGTAGCACCGGAAACAAAGTAAAAACAACCAAGGTACATCGAGCTCCTTGCCAGTGCCTGCTCTAGCCTTGATACAGGAGTGAGAGGAAGGGGCGAGGGCTGAGTGCTATACAGTGCAGGGAATGCGGCCACACATCTGGTTCCTCACTCTACTGAGTGTCTGATCTCAACCATATGTTCAGGAGGGTAGGGAGGGAAAGGTCCCAATGTCCATAGTGATGTACTCAGAAAGAGCCGGTATTATACTCAGTGGGAAAGACAGTGTTGTTACCCAAGAAGTGGGGCAGAAAGGCAGGGAACCTGTCAGAGATGGAAAGCTAATGTTCGGGGCAAGAATGCTCTCTCAGGCTGCGCTGCATGTTTACATCTCACAGGAAAGGTCTGTGTATATAAGACATGACAAACAGTTTCAGGTTGGGGGGAGACCTTTATTCAATTCCCTTGTGTTTTTCAGGTGACTCGATAGCCTTTCAGGAATAAAAGAAGCATTTTGTTTACCCGCAAAGTTGAAAAGTGCTGATCTTTCTGCCCCGCCAGGCACACCAGGACGAGTCACCTTCCCCACAGTGATGTCGGAACCAGAATTACTTCAGGATTTGTGGAAGCATTAGCCAGGATTTTAAAAGCAGAAACTTCAGCATCATATGCACCGCAAGAGCCCAGTGAGGTCATTTTGAGTGGCTCTGACACTAAATCGGCAGCTTCTGTTTTACCTGCACTGAACTGGCATTGCCAAAGCTCATTTCCCAACTCCAGCTCAAACCTCGGTTTACAAAGATGCAAAGCTAAGTCTGTGGTTCAAAAATTAACACAATAATTAAAAAATGCAGACAGAGGCTGATGGCCACTTTCACAGAAAACAGAGCTGTTTACTTTGCATCCTTTCACGTACTTAGAGCAGCTAACATTAACAATGTGGAGTGTGGCTGCCTGTTCAAATGGAGGGAAAAGCCATCGACCGAAAGCTTGGTCTTGAGCTACATGGAGCTGGTGTGACAGGCAGAGAGCGACCACATCACAAAAAACGACAGTTGTTCTTGGAACTCATTGAAATCTCATTTTCATTTATAATCTGACACCAACTGCACAGAGCGGGTGCTGATGATTTTATCTAACCAGCAGACCCCGGTTTGCTGCTGTTAAAGTGACCATCACCTTCGCCCCTCCTCAGTTGCTGGTTATTGGCAGGAATCTCTCTCGTTATGTGCACGGGGCCGGATGGTGGCTTGTCTCCACTGGAGAAACCAAGAGGCTGGCCCCTGGCTGTCAGGACAACTCGTATTTAGAGATAGAATGATCTGTAGCTGTGAGAATATGTTAATTACTTCAAAAGTATGTTTTTCTGAATAAAACTAAGTGAGCTGTTCGCTAGGTCCGAACTTGTCTACTAAATATATAAATAATTGTTTGTAATGCCAGTCAAGCAGATTTTAAGGTAGAAAAAGTGTTTCAATGAATTTTCACATTATGATCTCCAGGAGATACCCAGCTGCCTGACTCGATCAGACATCAAACCCAAACAGTCGAGTCAAGAGGTAGGATCCCAGTGCAGTGCAGAAAGTTAATGCTCTCATTGCCAGTATTTAGATTTCTGCACAAGCGGATTCTGCAATTGACAGAAAATTATTCATAGCCCATATCCTAGTGTTGCTCACAAGGCGGGCGATGAACTTACTGCCACTTGAACACCAGCCTGACCCTATGCCAACCCAGCGCTAATATTCAATGCAAGATATAAAGCGACACAGGTGACCCAGAGAGTAACAAACAAACAGGTCAAGGTGTGGGATAATTTGCTGTGCAGTCACTTACACTTGGTTTACACACAGATTGTTCCATGTTCCGCCGGCGCTTCTGAAAACGCTCAGTTTACAGAATTCAATTAATTTATCTCTACAATAAAAGTTTAATTTCACGCACAAAACACACTAGAAGATGATGAAATAAATATTTTGGGAATACAGCCATGATTTAATGAAACCTAAAGGACAGAATAAAATCATCTATTATTCAGACTGCAGCAAAATTGCAAATTCACAGAATATAACCTCGCTCGATGTAATTATATCCCTCTCATCATTTCTCTTGTAAAATTTTTGGATTTAATTTTCTTCCATTGGTCTATTTACTGCTTTAATGCACACAAGTTACCTGCTGATTGAAGGTTCAAACACAACCAGTTACACCAGGCCGTCAGCTCAGTGCTGACACAGCCTTTTGTTTGGCATTAATTCAATCCCTTATCCCTGTTTAGTAATTTACCTACAAATGGGTTCAGTGCCCTGGGCTAGGAAGGTGAAAAGTCAGCCAGGGTGCCCACTCCTGATTGCTATCCAATGACCCCCAACCCCCCTAATGTAATGTGTGTGTTTCATTGGCTGAGGATGGGATTGGGCTGAGCTGTGAGGCCCCATTTACTGATATGTTGCAATCCTCACTGTCCAGACCGTTGTTTTGGAAGAAATGCCATTTAGGTGAGAGATACAGATTGGCTGCCCAGGACTTATATCTCTAACCCAAATCCAGGAGGAGAAATATGTGCTTCAACCTGACTTAGGGATACAGTACTCCGAGTCAGAAGGTTTTGGATTCACACATCGGGACTTAGAATCACATAGCCCAAGATGACACTTCAATGCGGTACTGGGGGGTGTACAAAGTGCCATCCTTCGGATGAAGATGTTAAACTGAGGTCCTATTTGCCTGTTGAGGTGGATGGTAAAGATCCCACGGCATTATTTGAAAAGAGAAGGGAGTTTCTCCTGGTGTTCTGGCCAACAAATCCCCTAAATAAAGTTGGTCACTCATTCCATGGCTGTTTGTGGGACATTGCTGTGCCCAATGGCTGTGCCCAATGGCTGCTGCTGTTTTGCCCCCAAAATGCAGTCAATCCACTTACAGAATACAAAGCGCTTTGAGACGTCTTGATGGGATGATATGGTGCCAAATCAAATGCAAGGATTTTGATATTATTTCTGAAAATTAAATGTTTATGAAACACAGTAGAATGTGACTTACATTTCTATAGTGCCTTTCGTGTTGGGAAGATGTCTTGACAATACTGAACTGGGGGTGGGGAAGAGAGGAAGTGATGTTTAAAGTGGATTCAGTCAGTCCAAATTTGAGATTAAACATGTTCTTTCTGGAGGGAGTGAATGGCACTATTCTGATGTGATATGTTGATTATTCTGAACTGACTTCTCACTCTTTCCTTAGAGTAGAATCAGCCTGCCTTTCAGCCTGTTCCAGGAAACACCAATTTAATGACCCACTCACTACCCCTCTAAACCCACCACCACACAGAACAGTACCCTTGCTCCTCTGAACAACCAGCTTCTTTCACTGGTTAATACATCTGCGGCTCATTATACGCTTGTGATTAGGTTAAAGTCGCCTCTAATCAACACCTTGACAAAACTCATTGATATTACATGGCCCTAAGTGTGATGAGTTCAGAACTGGAAATCTGCCAATAACCTACGGAGGAGTCTCTGGATGTGAGATTAAAAATAGAAGTAATTTAATAGAGAAATAATAAGATTGCAGAAGGAAAACAGAAACTGATTAATACCTAATCTTGTTTATATAAATTTATAGCAAGAAGTACATATGAGAAAATTGCCGCCTATAAAAATCAAACCAGGTTGCTCATATTGTAATTAACTTACTGCCAACATTTGTAGGCAGATATTTCATAGAAAAACATGTTTATGATCTTTCCTCTTTGCCTTCCAAAGTCTTGGCTTTTTCGAATGACATGTGATCATCACTATACATGGATCAGAAGTGGGAATTCTGTCTGATTTCTCTCTCACGAACCCTGGGCACTGAGACTCACTGACCGCATCCTGAGGATGGAATCTGCACATACTGGTCTATGCGGTTCAGCACTGCAGCAAGTGGTGCCTTTACCACCTGAGCCACCAAGGGAGGCAACCGTGGATTCTTAACCCCGACAATAGTGATTTCACAGCAGGTTACGCAGCCTGAACACTAAATATTTGGCGCTCTGAGAATCAGAAAGAGATCGACAAATAAACAAGGGAGTTCTAATGGCATTGTGGGTGAGAGATTAGATGGCAGACCGGAAATGTGAGACTGGAAATGTTTGTAAAATGTCATTAGGTATGAAATTTGTATCCTTTGTGCTGAGCTTCTGTTTCTTAATGCGTTCAGGGCTTGTCAGATAAATCACCAGCGTGTGTAGTACACGCTGACGTTGAAAGGAAGTTAATAAATGTTTAATAGTCAATGACTTAACCAGTACCAATTTAATTGTCGCAAAAAACAGCTGTTTGCACCAGATGTTGCGGTTCATTCCAAATTTAAAAAGGACATAAAGACTTTCATATGATTACTTGGCAAAGTTAAAAGCTCTTCCTTGTAAATCAAACTTTGTGATAATAATAATCCTTGCATTTGATATAGCGCTTTTCACGTCGGGAGGACGTCCCAAAGTGTTTAAAAAGAACACACTGTAAAGTGAATTGACTGTATTTTTTTTGTGGGCGAATGCGGCAGCCAATTGCGCACAGCAATGTCCCACAAACAGTCGTAGATTGAAAATGACCAATTTATTATTGTTTTTGGTTTTGGAGGGATTATTATTAGGCTCTGTGTGGAGTAAGGAAACTTGCCCGAGGAATTGAACTCAGGTCTCTCGCTTGCAAAGCGAGTGCTCTAACCACTGAGCTAGTGAGTGATGCTACTACCTGAGATGTTTACACCATCTACATAGTAAACACTTTCCTAGTGGATCCAGTCCAGTAACATTTATTATTCATGTATTTGTTGGTTACTGAAACACCGTGATGGAATTGGGTAACACACAGTCCTTTCTTCCTCTGCGATGTGGGCTTTAACCCAGGGTGAGCAGATAAATGTCTTGAGGCTTATCGTGGTAACGTTAGATATCAGAGGGCAGAGAGGCTGAGCAAGAGAAAGTAGTTTTCACAATATATGTCAACATTTTAAGTTGATTTGAACTACATGCAGTATTATCCAAGATCCTTTGAAATTTTTCTGAGGTTGTAAATTAGTTATTAATCGGTAATTCTGGATGTTGCGTCTCACATAACAAATGCAGGGAGTTGAAATTGAGTGTTAATGAACTGTGGGTGGTGAAAATCAGGCCATCTCTAAATAAACACAACACAAAATGCTGCAGATGCTGGAAATCTGAAACAAAAACAGAAGTCGCTGGGAACACTCAGCAGGTCAGCAGCAAATATGGAGAAAGGAAAGTGAGTCAATGTTTCGGGTCCACGACCCTTAGTCAGAACTGGGGCATGTTGGGAGGGAAACCTCCCAAGACGCCCCAGTTATGTGTGTCCCTCCCAACATTCCCCAGTTCTGATGAAGGGTCATGGACCCAAAATGTTGACTCACTCTCCTTTCTCCATAGATGCTGCCTGACCTGCTGAGTGTTCCTAGCGACCTTCTATTTTCATCTCTAAATAAATATTTGTGGAGAATCACTGTTCGAATGCGGGAACTGTCAGGCAGTGAGGCAATTAAGCAGTTTGGAGCAGGACTTATCAGCAAGTTATAGCCGCTTCCTGACTCTAATTATCTCCAGAATCTGGTAAACAAGTGGATCACTTCACTAGCTGTTACCGGTCAAGATTCTTGGAAAGTTAGGACAGTTTTCAAATGGTGCCATGGGATCTTTAATGTCCAAATGAACAGACAGAGGGGATCTTGGTTTAACATCTCATCTGAAGGACAATTGATGGATTTATTACTGCAAGAATTAAGAGACTGAATTAGCAGCGATTTGTTAAAATTAAAGGGGCTTCACAGCCTAAAAGTAGAAATACCAGGAATCTCGAAAAGGAATTTGAAGCGCTTTGCGACGTCTCGAAGACTTGATAAGGCACTATATCAAATGCAAGGATTATTATTTTTAGTGTCCATTTTTCTGACATTTGACACCATGCAATGCTACCTCTGGGGGAATCTTTCTAAATGTATCTTTCTGCAACTCTAATCAGACTTTGGAGCCTCAAAGCCAGTCTCTGAAATGAGAATGCACAGCCTTCCAGATCGAGTGAGTTACCCGCCAGCACTTAGCTGGGAGAGTTTCAGGAGGTGGCTGTTCCCTCAAGAAACACAGTTGGAAAGTTGGCACTCTGGAGTCTGACTTGTAGTGGTGTCGCTTTGTATTCTTATGTGTGAGAAAGAGCACACGTCAGGAAGGGTGCGACTGGGAGGAAATTTTCAGTTTGGCTTGGGCTGACCAAAAAAACTGACATTATTACAGTTTGCTTTCTCCATATGAGTGGAGTGTAAGTGAGGCAAGACTTTACCCTGACACCCTGGGACGCTGCACATCACTACACCTTTGTACAACTCATTAAAGCTTTTCCTTTGCTCTTTACACACGCTGAGTTCACCCTCACCCTGAGCCTTGAGAGATGTTGCTCTCCTCCATTATTTTAAATGAATTCTTTTGTGCTGAAAAAGTCATTTCACTCATCCAAAGCTCATACTTTCCTAGCAAGAACGAGGCATCAATTATTCAGCAGGTACAGTGCAGTAAAATGTTAATGTTAATTATACATTCTAGATGCTTTAGATTAAGATTACATTTTAATATCTGGACAGTGTTAGAGAATATTACCGTCTGATAAAGTCTGAGCAACAGATTTGTACCTTCAGACACATGGAATTAGACTGCATGTAACATGTGTGAAGTGACAATCATGACAATCCTGCAATCCAGAGCCTCATTGTAATGAATAATTCATGTACAAACTGACAGAGCACTTAATAATACCTTTCTGTTGATTTGACTGAGGGAGCTTTACTATCCTATGCAGTACCTGACCAGAGAGTACTGGATGGCACAGGGTAGAAGTTGGACTATATCTAACCAGTGATGTCCTGAGGTGTTGGTGCAAGAAGCTGCTCTGAGACAGCAGGCCCTGGGAGTGCATCACGAACAGTCCGAGAAGCTGAACACTGTTGCTCTGAACTAAAAGTGCAATTGAAAGCGGTGTCTCAGTTATGGTGTTATCCCATCGATTACAGTGATCGTACATGTAGCTCTCTATCTTAGCTTTAACAGCTTTACTCCAGGATGCTGATCATCGCAATACAGTATACACAGAGGCAGCTGATGGTATATTATAGGGAATTATGGTCCTATTAAAACAGTAGCCACTGTGTATACATTAAAGAGAAGAGTACAGTCAGTCTGGCTCCTTGGCAGGACCTGGAAGGGCAGACCAATCATTGGGAGCAGGAAGACAACCCACTCACCTCATGTTAACCCTGCAAGCTAAAGCCGAACGAGCATGGTGGTCCTAACCGGACAAGCAGCAGGAAAGCTTGCCAGGCAGTGACATCAATGGGAAGATATGCGGTTTTAGCTGGTTAAACTCCAGCAGGACCCCAATGCGCACACTGGGGTCCCTAAGCCTTGGCTCTTGCTGCGCCTAATACTTTCCAAAATTAGGTAAGTAGGATGTGTCCCTCCAGGGAGAGAAAGAGAGAGCGCATTCCATGCCAACAATCTAACTCTGCGATTTCCATGTGTAGGTGGAATGCATGGAAATCTCAGTTTGGTTTGGATGCTCTTAAGCAAGATGATGGGTTTCCTCGTGTGTCACCCGGCTGACCAAAAAAAAAGAGAAAGTCACTGATGACTGACCCAAAGGAGCCACTCGTAAGAGTCATTGCTCCTGGCTGCAGACTTGGGTCACTGCAGGTCCTCACTCAATAACTTGTTATTGGGGATTTTCTCTGTTAGTGATATTTATTTAGCTGCTATTGTATTGACCTGAAGAGATTAGTGGCCTGTGGCCAGTTTCCAATGCCTGGTTACAAGGTGAAATCTTACTCTGTAAGTGACTCAGTGAGTACATTGAGAGCTGTTTTTGAACTGCACTAAATGTTGGCAGCTGAGAAGCCCAGAGGCAGAGAAAGCAGCACAATTTATGGATTCCCTTAGGAGATGTTATCAGTTTCCAGAAATTGCTTGAGACCAAGAATCTCAAGCTCCCAGGAGCTCAGTCCAGCTCGTGCAAGATAAGTACTCACTCTGCCGCTGACGCTCATACTCACAGATAATATAATGACACACTCACTGCATGTTGCCAACATAAGCAGCTATAAATTTCAACCACTATCCTCCTGCTCTCTTGTACCCCTATCCCCGTCTTCAAAATCCTTCTAAAACACTCTTGTAAAGGGTGCCTTTTCGACCTTGCCTCTGGTTTGATAACACAGAGGTGGAGTGACATTGCTCCTGCTGCAGAGACATTGATGCTGTGGCCATTAGGGTTATTATGGAGTCCTGTAGCTCAGTGGTTAGAGCACTCGCTTTGCAAGTGAGAGACCTGAGTTCAGTTCCAGGAAGGGAAAAACCTTGGGCAAGTTTCCTTACTCCACACAGAGCCTAATAATAATCCCTCAAAAAAAACAATAATAAATTGTCATTTTCAATCCACGACTGTTTGTGGGACACTGCTGTGCGCAATTGGCTGCCGCGTTCGCCCACAAATATACAGTCAATTCACTTTACAGTATATTCTGTGAAGCGCTTTGGGACGTCTAGAAGATGTGAAAAGCGCTATATCAAATGCAAGAATTATTATTATTATTATTATTATTATTAGCACGTTGGCTTGCACTTCCTGTCTATGGATAAGGAAGGCTTTTGCTTGTGGCAGGAGTGTTTGGCATTTTCCCAAGTGTCTTAGGGTTTTTCCAGTTGTTACTTCTGGCTGTTTGAAATGTTTTTGAAGTATTGGAGGATCCATTTCCATAGGAGATCAATAAATTATACATTTAAAAATAATAACATGCAATATATCTTAAAATGCATCAAATATCTTTGTTTGAATTATAATTTTATTATGCATGTCATCATCTTAATTGCATATGATGAATGCTGAATTATACTGAATTATACAGTAACTGATTTTATAGAAAGCTATTTCTATAAAATATTACTGTTCACAATAAACCTATTTAAATATACACAAAAGCAAACAGTTTCAGTAAGAGTAAAGGTTGCTTGGATAAGGGGCTCCTTATTGTTGTTCTCCTGGAGGAACTGCACCTCAGTTTTGACTGTCAATTGCATCTCCAGCCCCTGTTCTGAGTGAAAGGAACACATTTGCTATGTGACTGTTAGTTGAATGTTGTAGATGATGATGACGCAATCTTTCTTCCTTTCTTTTACCATAAAGCAGTCTTCAAAATCTGGGCTCCTCAGGGCTGAGCTTATCGAGGTGCCTGACCTTATTATGAGCCTCACAGATTTAAAGACACTTTTTCTGCCCATCTTGTGAAGTCAGTCCATCAATTAAAACTGCACCAATTTTTTTTGCTGCTTACAGTAAGATTTAACAACATCTCCCAATGTAATTTTCCAAGCTTTCTGTCATCTGCAAAGGTCAACCCACACTATACTGCAATTAGGTCCGCTTTTATGACATTTCCATTTCATTTAATGTGGAATCATTTGCAAAGCTATTACAGGTCTCAAAGTGATTGGGGTCACTAGCAGCAACTCCAGTGCAAGGCTGATCTGGACTCTGACAGCTGCCAATTAAAGAATGATATTAGGTCTCCCTCTCTAGATGTGAGCAAACAGACTGCCCATGCACATCAGATTAGCAATCATAGGGTAAAGCAATTCTCTTTTAACTTTCAATATAATGGAACATTTGAAAAATTGTAGGTATTCACTCTCCACAGATAACGAGTCTTGGGTTGAATTGGGTTTTGGTGTGTTCAAGCTCGTGTTCAGGGATGAGTGGGTACATGGTTATAATGCTTCTGGACACTGAGTACTATCCCATAGTTGACCCCATGGTAACCTCCTCTGGCTGGATATTAAAACTGTTCATCAGTTTGGCTGAAATGGTAGCATTTCTTGGCTCTGGGTCAGTAAGTTATGGGTTCAAGCCCCATTTTTCTATGTTACAGGCACTAAGGAATAAAACAAATCATTTTATTTGTTATAGCATCTTTAATGGCTCAAAGCTTTTCACAGGTAAATGTAATGACTATATTTGTAGGCAAATGCAAGGTTATTATTGCAGCATATCCAATGCGAGTTTTATTATCTTCCTCCCTGAAACATCCTGATACACAGCACCTAACCTGACCTCAGTGAATCAATGTTGTGGTCACGGCTTTAGTCCAGCAGATGAACCTGCAACTTTGTAGGCAAACCTATACCTATTCAGGTGGAGGGATCTCAAATTATTGCCCGCATCCCCCGCGCACCTACAGCTATATATAAAGCCTCACAAACAATACACTCGCAGCATTCATATAGTTCTTTACACTATTCCATCCTTATTAAAAAGTCGTTCTTTAAGTCATGCTGGGCACTCTCGCTTGTTCATTCACTGTTGGTAAATTCAGACAAGTGTAGCATCTGGTCCTAGAACAGATGTGAAAGGCGCTATTATCTAAATGCAATTTGATGTGGTTGTAGAACCTTTTGGAAACAGCAATTTATACATTAAATTTCATACTCTTTGCCTCAGGTAATACTGACAGATCTGTGTACTTTCTGTGCCAATAGGCAGAAGCTGTAAAGAATCATCTGAAACTTTAATATTTCAATACACACGTGAGTAATAAAGAAAGGAGAGCACAGAGAAGACGAGGTGTGAGCAATGATCTGATCATTAAAAATCAGGAAAGTATTCCCCTGGCAAGTTCAAATGCCAAAACCAGAGAGTCTGCCTCAACTCTGGGAGCTCGTAAATGACAGTATGATTGAGGGACTATTATCATTTATTACAGCCTAGTCACCAAATCAGTCAGACTTTATTTGATCCTACTTCCAGGTCCCAGAGTTCACAACTTCAGTAATGGCTGGTACTCGAGGTGTCATCCTTGAAATCAGGGACTGAGCTGCTGCTAACATCTGGATAAGAACTTGTTCATCTCAGCTGTGGAAACAGTAGTTTCAGAGAAGCAATGTCAGTTCTTGCTGAGCCTACCTCCGATTGGCTTGTAGCTGTCAAACCGACAGGGTACAAGGAGAAGACATGCATTTATTTATTGTAAGCCAGAAAGGGAAATTCAAATGCAAATGCATTCCAACATACAGAGGCAGCTCAGTACTGAAAAAGTCTGTCTTCAGACCAGGATCATTTCTGTTTACATCCTGTGGCACACCAGAATGTGATGTGCACATCACCAGGACAGACTGCAAAATTACTAATTAAGTGTGAATATCATGACTCAAGAAGTGCCAATTCCCAATGTTCAGTGTTTATTACTTGTTGCAGGGGCAGCTGATGAGGGCACCAGAGGGGATGGCACAGTGTACATCCAGCTCTGTGCTGGCACTGCTGGAACTGCCTCTGAGTCCCTGGCTTGAGGGACGGGAAAACAGCAATTGTGGGTCCATCTTAAATGCTATCTGTGGCTCTGTTACAGATTCAAATTGGAAACACCATTCTCCTTCCTATTGATTAAAATATTATTTCAAAAGTAAGTTTAGCTTTAAAACTGGGTTCATCCTTTACTCAGATTTCCCATAAAAAGATGCTTTTCGCATACAGATTTCTAAGTTGCAGTTGGTCTGCTTTGCAGCTGACAACAACACCTCAGTGACTCTCTGGCCGAGGTGCAAAAGGGCAGTAGCGGTGATGCAGACTGGCCATCCATGTAAGCTTGGTGTGCTAACACTTACTTTACTCATACATAAATAAATCATTTTAAAAAAAGCTTTTATTGTAGCATTTTTAAAAAAATGCTTTATTGTAAAATCTATCTAAATTTATCTTCTGATTATTGACCTTCTGTTTACAAAAAATAGAGGAAGAGTTCTTACCGAGTTACCATCATTACTAATGAGGGAAAATTAAACACAGGATTTCTAAGAGAGATGCTTCACCAGACTGACTGCAGATATATTTGCAGTGACGGTGCCACACTGGGAACTATTCCAATTGAGGAATAAATACTTCTTTAAAATGACATGAATTTAAAACAGATGCGGTTTATTTAGCTGGACTGCGAGTTGTTTTGGGTGCTGTCCAGCTGGATGTGCAAGTGCAGTTAGATCCCTGCCTCAGGGTCAGGTGTTCCTCAGAACCAGAGGAGTACACTTTTCAGCCAATTTGCTGAATCACTGCTTTTATTTGTAATTTTTAATAATAATAATTATCTGTAATTTTTCATCAGTTTCCTTATACCAAACTTATCATGAAAACGGTATAATAGACCAACAATCCTCCGCTTCCCCCCTGCCAACAAGATGCTGACATTTACACACTGGAATTAGGAATTCACTGGGGAGTTAAACTTGAAGTTGTATCAAAGCAGCAAACAAGCTTTGCTTTGAGTGAGTTGCTAGACTGTATTTTTTGCCAACCATGACGGATTTCTACAAACTCCCCAGAACGATGAATCCATAACCTCTCACAATAGAGCTCCTCAGGAAGACGCCTATGGATGAAAGGAAGATCTGAGGATATTAAGTGGTATTGGGAAAGGGGAGAGTCTGAAACTGTCTCTGGAGCACACAGGGATCTCTGCAGTGGCCTGAGCATCTCACAAGAATATCCAGGAATTGTTTATTTGTGTGTGTGGGGAATTGCTGAGCTCAATTGGCTGCCATGTTTGCTACAAAAATAATCACTACACTTGCACAATAATCCCTGTAAAAGAGATTTTTGAGATGTTTTGGTGCTGTAAAAAATAAATTTATAGTTCTATTGAAAATTCTATAGCTGTCTATAGGCAGGTTTCATCACCTTTCTTTCATTAATATATTGGTTGTAATGCATTTCCTCTAATTGGCCACGCTTCCTCATTGTAAAATGACCTGTAAGTTAACACACCTGTTGCTGTCACAGGAACAAAGAACGACAAAAGTAAATCTTGTTCAATAATCTTGTTCAATTTCTAACAGGGCAACACGCACAACATGATTGCATTTATATAGCGCCCTTCACGTAGGATATCGTCTTGGAACAGCTTCACCTTTGAATTGGATTTAATTAGGTCCATGACAGAAGCTGAGCAAAAAATGTAGCTGGAGGCTGAGTCCCCAAATCACTATTTTAACAACAACAACAACCTGCATTTACACAGTGCCTTTCATGTGGGGCAACATCTCGGAGAGTTTAACAGTAGCGGAGCCCGATGCTGAGCCAGGAGGAGGTGACCGTAAGCGCAGTCTTCAGCCGTGATCTAAAGGAGGGAAGGCATGGGTAATATCTAGAAATAACCCACACAGTATGGTTCTTAGTGACACAAGAAAAAGCAAGAGTCAGACACCTTCAGAGATGGTGTTGAAGCTATTGGTTTTCTCTGTGTAGGTCATTTAAACAGAGGGATTTTAGGAGGTCGATACATTCAAACAGGGATGTTATTTATTTCCTAATTAGTGATGAATTATTCAAAGACTGATTATAAGGAAAGCACCAGGGACTCCGCCAATATGTGGAACAATAAGCAATTAGCAGCTTTCATCAATAGCAGTTGTCCTCCCATTAGTCACCAATAAGTGGATCAATAGCTTGCTCAGATCTGCTTTCTTCTCTGAACTGTGATTGGGTTCATAGTCCAATCCAGCATAACAGGAGTCTGAAAATACCACAGTGGCTGCTGTAGAAAACACGAACGAGCAATGAGTAACAGGACTATTTATTGGATAGAAAGAAAAACAGCTACCTTTGTATATTATAGAGACTAGTAGCACGGTGTATATTGAAAAAATAAATACTTGGTTTCTTTCTGCAGCCCTAGATTAATCCATTATTTAATATATTCCAGCTATGTTTTAGAGCTCCCAAAGCGAATTGTCATAAATCAAATAAGCATTGTACTCTCTCTGAATGTCCTCATATCCTAGGGAGCCTTCAGCTCTGCTCATCTACACACTTGAGCCTTTCCATCGACAGTGTTTTATCCTGGTGTTTAGCTGTGGTTCATTGGGGTTTTCCCTCCTGACTACTTACAGACTCCAACCAAGTTTGTTTGTGTAAAAGACAAGCTCTCGGACAGACTTCCTCCTCTGTCTGCTCCAGCCCAGTAGTGGACACGCCTGCTCTGCTCTTCAGGCTTTATTTTTTTAAACTAAATTATTCCAAGTTGGAGACAGCCACTAACCTGAAGATGCAATGATTTTAAAAGCTGCATTACAGCTCTCAGTAATCTGTATGTGCACTTAAACCGCTTTTATCTGACTATCTTTGCCAGCACTGGATACAAGAGTTTCCAAAAGTGGTTTCCGCTGTCACTCAGCTATTTGATAGAGGGCCATGAGGCCAAAGGAGTGAAAAGTAATGGGGAGAAATTATATATATATAATAAATATATAATGGGGAGAAATTGATCTAGATTTAATCTCTTTTTTGAGGGTTCAGAATTTGTCAGATAATGCAATCAATATTAATTTTGAAGTCTGGTTTCTGTAGTTCTTGCAAGTAGATTCTGAAAGCTATAAAATACTATACAACATAAACAGAGTCTAGATCCGGGAGTGGGAATATTTGCCCACGTATTTGCAACAGAACAGGATAAATTTCTTCACTCAGCGTGATACTTGTACCAGGGAGGTAATCAGGACAAAACCATTTGGTTTAGTGAGATGGATTTGGGGCTAAATGGCCTGTAATTGGGAGAAGGTGGCTCCTCACAGACACCTCCAGAATAGAACAAAATCAGATGGGTATTGGACTCTGCTCCTTTTCTCATGAATAACTTGACAGCAGAATTCCCTGGGGGTTAATTTTAAATGACCAGAGCATGGCAAATCCCAGTGCTGCCTCAGTCTGATGTTTGCAAATTGTTAACCATCGTTTAGAAGGATAGGATAGGAATTGTGAGTTTTGGAAAGTTACACAAGTCATTGGGAATTAATTTAATACATTTCCAATAAGTTTGCAAAGTATGCAATCATACTTTACAGCTGAAACAGGAAGAATAAAAAGATGCGTGAGGCTTAGGAGTGAATAATTTAACAACCTGCTTCCAGAGCGATAATTAATGTAAACCTTGATTCAGTTATACTCTGACTGTTAGAAGACTGGCACCTTAATTCCACATTTGGCAAAAATTGGCCACAGGTGAAAGAGTTAGGGACTGGCACATCATGCTTCTCATAATAAAGATTACAGCAATAATCAGAGAAATGCAAAGTACATTGATCAAATCTGCATGATAAACAGGTTAACATTTCAACAGAACTGTCTTATCTCAAGGAGTTTAGGTGGCTATTACCGTGGTTTACATTGGTTGAGAGATAACAGTAGTTAATGTGATAGCCTGCCCTAAAACATTCAGACTGAGGAAGGTTGGTATCTCTGCTTTGGGCTGCAGTAGAGCGTCTAGTATTTTTGACAAATGCCCAGTAACACCAGCTGATCTGCATTGATAGTCACCTTTTTTTCTAAACAAACAAGTGACAACGTATAAGGTGATCCCCCAGGGCTTCAGTCTGTGCAGTGGTCTGTGCTGTGTGTGCAGATCTGAAGAGCAGTCAATTCCCTAATTACCTCGTTCTCACTTCTCAGCAGAAGCCAGGCTCACTGCTGCCTCATTTATTTTTAATTAAGATGAACTTCATGAGGGTCTTTAATGACTAAATGGCTTTGGTTAGAGGACCTCTTAACAATCAGATTTATTTCTGGGATTCAGTGTAATTCCACAGCAATGCTCTTGGCTCAACAGACAGGGTGCTCTGCTTCCACCTTCAACTATTCCTGCGGGAGGAACAGTCCTAATCTGGCAGTGTAATGGTGCACCCCATCTTCTTTGTGTGGCAGATAAAACACTAAGGTACAGAAATCATTGAAGTGTATCGCATGCTTTGTGTTGTTGAAAAGACACATTCAATAAGGAGCAGCAAAGTACCGGGTTTAATCCTGAGTCAAATGATTTTATTCAGGGCCATGGTTAGGGTATAGAAAATGCACTGCTACCCCAGTTATGGGAACAATCTGCCAGGTTTCTGCTCCTGATTGTTATCTACAGCCTTCACCATCTTAAACCAACACTAGTGTTGCATTCCTGGCAGGGACTATGCCAGGAATGACAATATCTCATTAATATTCCTTTAAATAATTAGCCCTTTTTTAATAAACCATCACTGAGATATTACTATCTCTAATCTGACCAAAGCCAATGATTTTAATACATTGTCCTACATGGAGTTGTTCTGACAGAGAAATTGTGTATCAGACGCCCAATGG
This sequence comes from Callorhinchus milii, assembly GCF_018977255.1. Taxonomy (NCBI): domain Eukaryota; kingdom Metazoa; phylum Chordata; class Chondrichthyes; order Chimaeriformes; family Callorhinchidae; genus Callorhinchus; species Callorhinchus milii. Next base: position 198,338 of record NW_024704760.1, on the reverse strand, counting down.
ACATGCAATTAAATGAACAGGATGTGAGCAGAGTGCACCTCCGAGTGAACTGTGGGATATACAGGATGTGCTGAGTGACTCTTATTCTGAAGCAACATTTTCAGCCATTTAAAAAAAATAAAATGGGCTGGGCATGCCCCCCCCCACCACACACACAAACAGCCCCCTCCACCACACACACACACACACAGACACCCCCCACCACACACACACAGACACCCCCCACCACACAGACGCAGACACCCCCCCACCACACAGACACCCCCCACCACACACACACCGACATAGACAACCCCCCCACCACACACACAGACACCCCCCCCACCACACACACAGACACCCCCCACCACACACACACCGACATAGACAACCCCCCCCCACCACACACACAGACACCCCCACCCACCACAGACACCCCCCCCACCACACACACAGACACCCCCCACCACACACACGTAGACACCTGAACCCCCCCCCCCACACACAGAGAACCCCCTCACAACCTCCCACACACACAGACCACCCCCACATACACAGAAACTCCCCCCACATACACAGAACTCCCCCACATCCCCACATACACAGAAACCCCCACGCACACACACACACACACACACACACCATGATTCAGCTCATGTCCAGTCACGTTCTTCTTTGAAAAGCATTGGACTGGTGATGTCTTTTACCTGCAGATTGGTTCGATAACGGATTATAAATAGAGTTCATTATTATCTTTATTTATTCAATAAATGTAATAAAAGTATTATTATATTATTATTAAACAAGGCGAGATCAAATCAGCAGCTTAATCTCACAAATTATTATTTGTCACATACGTCAGCCACAAGTTTAGAAATCAAACAAATATAAACATGAGGTCACATCATTCTGAACCGCCTCCACAATATTCCTTATCCAAAGAGTTAACTGACTAACACATCCTACACCAGTGGAGCAATGGTGGGAGTTAGAGCCATGATTAGACTCTGACACACTTGCTCTCTCCCACAGGCTCTGCTTCTCTAGTGGCTTTAAACGGGAAATCAACCGTCAAAGAGGGCAGGATAGTGACTCAGCCACAGCTCAGGTAAAGGTGTCGTCAAGTTACAACCAAACACTTTGAGTTCTCTCCTTATTTGAGGCACGATTTTTTTTTCAAAAAGCATCTTTTTACCTTCTTCATGAACTTAACAATTGACGCTGTTTGTCTTGTGCCACATGATGAATAAGTCAGATTGTTCAAGTAGTAATAAGTCATACAGTTCACGTAAAACAGCCCATATGTGTAAAGGGAAAATACATGTCATTCCATTTACTGAAATAATAAGCAGACAATTAGCTTCAATCTCACATTACTGGGCATAAGCTTTTGAGACCTTTTAATTCCTCGTGTTCTGATATTGCTTTTCATACTATTTCAGAGGAAACTTTAATGAGATCATGACGTTTCTGACCGCAGTGCCACATTCAAGGGTTCCACTGGACTTGCTGGATTTACCTGAAAGATGGGTCAGGAACAGCACTTTTGTGACTGATACAATATTGTTCTGAATCTGTACAGGGAGCAACCTCCTTCTATATTCTGTTGTCACCGTGTGCTGTCAAAGATTACTGCAGCTGCACAACACTGGGGCATTTGATCAAAGAAGCAAAACATTTTGCTTTTAGTTCCAGAAACATGATGGACAGTACTCAGTAACATCTTTCACATTGCTCTTGATTAGCTCTTGATTAGGGGTGAAGTCTGTTCGTCTTTGGTGAGTGTTTGGTGAATCCTGGTTCAAAGAAACTGACCAGGGAGCATAAAATGTGACATTTATTCAGGATCGAGTGGGAAGCGGGGCAGGAGGCCATGTTGGAACTCCAGTAAACCAGATGCCTGTGAGCAGGTGCCTAACCTCCGCCGATTGCCCACAACAGTCACAGGATCAGGCAGGAGGCTTCTGCGGTGCAAGACAACATCTTATAGGACGAGTTATCACATCAATTTTACATTGTAATTACTTACAAGAATTTCTGGAATGTGATTAGTTACATTAAGCGGAGTGACAAATGACCCTTATTAACATTTTGCATGGGTAGCAGCTGGGATATTGACGTATGGCGACTTAAGTGATAGTGACAAGTAAACCACAGATGAATTATCAGGAGTTTACCGTACATTGTTTTATATTTTATAAATTTCCAGGCTCAATAACTGTGGAGGCAGAAAGTCTCAAACTGTCCTTAGATTTCACTACAGCCAGATGTCTCTGTGTAAGCAATCGTATATGACTACAGGGAATTTTAAAATAACCTGCGGACTGCTAAACTTCCAACTGAAATTAACATTGAAGGATCTATCCTTAAAAGGAGGTACAGTTTAGGCACAAACACCTCACGCCTCTTCTCTTTGTGTGATTTGATATCGTACTTTTCATATCAGGAGATGTTTCACAGGATAAACTGTAAAGACTGTACTTTGAGGATGAAAGTGGAAATCTGAGTTTCCCACAAACAGCCATGAGGGGAATGCTTAATTTTATTTGGAGAACTGTTGGCCAGGATACCAGGAGCAATCCCTTCTCTTTTCAAATAGTGCTGTGGGATCTCTAACATCCACCTAAACAGGCAGACGGGACATCGCAAACTGTGTGGTATTACCCACTGCTCCACATAGGACAGGGATCGTTTGTCATGCCATAGAACCTATGTTGTGTTTTATGCAGCCTGTCGACTGGGAAAGTATTGACGAAGATGTGAGAAAGGTGGCAATAAGGCAATCTCATGTGGTTACAAGGTGTCTTAGTACATGGTAATAGTACACCCGAAATTAGCCAGAACTACACGAGATGCCTTTTAAATGCTTCTAACAGAATTTTTCAAAAAATCAATGTCATTTTGCCACTGAGGGAGGGTGGGATGAGGTCTATAATTCTGTGTTGATAAAACACACTTAGCAGCACTCAGAAAATATGTTAATTGAAGAATTCTTTGTTAATTCAATTGTCTTTTTCCTTTGCAAACACTTCCCAATGCTGCACAAATACAGCATTTGTGCTCCCAGTAACTTTAAAACAAACCTTTGCAGAAAAACGTAAGGGGCGAATTGCTTCTCATCGCTGATGGTTATAGTGTTTTGCAAAAATAAGATTATGCCATGCCTAAAGAAAAAGCTTTGCAAAGAAATGCAGTTTTCCCTTGCAAGGCTTCAGAGGCATATTATATTAGAACCTGATTAGCACTCCAGTTCATTACAAATGCATTTAAGGACTATTTTGAACTCCAGTAAGGAACCTGATCAGCATATGATTAGTGTTGTCTATGGCAATCAGAGACTTGCTAGCAAACCACAAGTGAGATGCTACTCTTGACCCCTTCATTGCTGGAGGTAGACATACATGGCACAATGTGCATAGAGCTCTGATCTGGAACGAGGGAAGAACTGGTCATTTCATTTTAATTATAGATTTTTTTGTACTCCTGAGAATAGTGACATCTGGCGTCCCCCAGGGCTCTGTCCTCTTGTTCATGCCTTCATCACCTCCAGGCTCGACTATGCAAACTCCCTGCTTGTCGGCCTTCCTAACTCCTCCCTCCACAGCTGCAGATAATCCAGAACTCTGCAGTCCGTATCCTCTCCTGCACCAAACTCCGTGACCCCATCTCCCCCACTCTCGCCCGACTCCATTGGCTCTCTTTCCTTCAGAGGATCCAGTTCAACATCCTGGTCCTCACATACAAAGCTCCCCCATGGCCTCGCCCTACCCTACTTCTGCGACCTCCTAACCCCCTACCAACCTGCCCATTGCCTCTGCTCAGCCAGCTCTGGCCTGCTCCATGTCCCCCGACCCACCCGCCCCACCATTGGCGGGAGTGCCTTCAGCCACTCTGCCCCAACCTCTGGAATTCCATCCCCCAATCACTCCACCTCGCCCCCTCCTTAGCCTCCTTCAACTCCCACCTCAAGACCCCCATCATTGACCATGCCATCGGCCACCCCCCTTCCTCTCCCCTCCCTTACCACCCCAACCCCAGCTCGGGTCTGAAATGCTGTACTCTGTCCAGCACCTTGGGATGTCCTCCCGACGGGAAAGGTGCTATACTAATGTAATCTTGTTGTTGTTGAAACGAAAGACTTTCCACTTTGGCCCAAGGCCCTTGGACATTCTCAGACCAGATATAGCATAGAATTCATGCTCCGGTAAACCTGTATCTCCATCACCCTGATATGTGCTCAACCCCTATGGGACCAATGTAGTATTTTCATTGCCCATGAGAGTCCTCTGAGGACTCGCTGAGAGAGATTGCTCACTTAGTGTCAGTGATCGCTTGCTTACGGCTGTGTTGTATTTGCTTCAAATAATATCCAATTCATTGCTAATTTTTTATTCTGTGAAATGCTTTGAGAGATTTCTTTTACATGAAATGCATTATATAAAGTTGTTTTTGTGACTTGTGCTCATGAGCCTAATCAAACAAGTAGGATTCTTCCAGCTGTCACAGAAACAAGACTTTCTTTGTATCAATTAGGGCTGGTTTGAATGTTAGGTCCAGGAGGAGCCATGGTAATGTGTGAATCACTCAAGTGCTGCTTTTCACGATTCTATGTGTGAAGATTGTCCTCCCATTACAGCATCAAGCTCTTCTTTAAACGTGTTCAGCACCCTGGCCATCTTCCTGATAACTCATTCCAGGTGTTATTTACCCTCTGGGTAAAGAAATATTTCCTGGTTTCTGTCCTAAAATTAGCTTTTAGACTAAACCTGTGCCCTTTATTCTGCTGCTTTGACGCATCCAAAATTATTGTTCTGAGTTTACTTTCTCAATGCAATTAAAAATTTTACATACGCCTGTTAAATCCCTCCTGAAACGTCTCCTTTCAAGACTGAAGTACCCTAGACTGTCTAATCACTGCTGATACTCATTCCGCTAACACTAGGGATCATTCTCTTTGCTCTCATCTGGTCTCCTCTGAGGCTTGACCAGCCCCTCATGCTCCAGCAACCGGAACTGAACTAATATCTCGGTTCAGCCTGATTGGAGCAATGTACAGATTGAAAATGATTTCTAGGGAATCAACTTAATTAACTTGGCACTATGGCATCCTGTTTACCTTGTTTATTGCCTCCACACACTGTTTTGACATGGTGAGCAATGAGTCAAATAAGACCGTTCTATGTACCATCTATATAGTGCAAGTGCCTCTTATTTTTAATTATATGCATTATCTTGTATTTATCTGTATTAAATTTGATTTGCTAGTCATTAACCCCTGTGCATATCCTGTCAAGCTCTCTTTGTAAGACCTTTGTTGCCTTTTGGTATAGTAGAATAAATGTCACTAGATATCTTTGCATTGTTAATACCATTTCCCTCACTCCTGGGATTCCTATCCTGTGGATCACATTAGCTGAAGTCAGATAGTTGCTGTTGCACTTCAGCTTTCAGCAGCTTATCATTTAGAAATTTAATTTTCCTTTGAAGGATTTGCTATGTTTTCCTGCAAATTGTCTTACTCAGTTTATTCAAGATCATTATTTGCGACTTTATCTTGAAGAGACTTTAGTGCCAATAAATAAGATGCTACAGAGCTCAATTTGATTGTGTTGTTCTGTGTGTTAGAAGCTTTCAGCTGTTAGTTTCAGCCATTTCAGTTGCCTCTCAATGTAGGGAGGAGGTGGTCAATTCTCCCTCTGATAATTAGTGTATTATATTTACAGCTCTGGCCTCAACAGTAAGAAATGTTTTCTGAGTCCCACGTGAAGGCTGCTATATAAATGCAAATTGTTGTTGAAATCACAAAAGTGAGTCTCCTTTTTAAAGAGAGAAGAAAGGATAGTTTATGAGTATTTTCCATATTCCATTTTAATTTCTTCCCTAGTTCAAAAGAGGTAAACAGAGAGAGAGAGGACGTTGTTGTATCAGAATTCTAGATAAAAAATGATAGCTTGCTGGCATTTGTTAATTTCCCATGTGAATACAGATTAGATCTCAATCATCTAGGCTGTAAAAAGCAAGAATTGATTTCTTGATCTCCAAATACACACCCTGTGAACATTAGCTAATCACACAAATGTCCTGCCTACCATATGAAGGTTAGATATGCTCGCTTCAAAGCTCACTTCTTTCTGACTATCTGCTTTCACGGAACACGGTATCTGGCCGGGCTGTGATGAATGTGCAGTACCTATAACTCTCCCTATAATGGTATGATTTACTCAATCACCTCTCTGCAATTCCCTGCACAAAAAGGACTATTAGAACTCTAGATGGTGTAAAATTAGTGGGGTGAACTATTGCTGGGTTAGAGAGAGGCCATTAATTTTGTGACGCTGATAGACTGTTAGCTTAATAGGTCATAAGGTACCTGTAAATAACACCAGGGAGTCTCTATCCTCAAAAGCAATGAGACGTTTAAACCCACTGTAAGAGCTATTTAGCTGACAATAAAACAGAGTTTGGGAGACAGTGAGCTCTCATTTCTGATGGTGTGTATGAAACTGAACTTCACAAACTAGACAAATTATTCAGTTGTGTCTATGGTTTATTAAGTGTCCAGGAAAAAGTCTTGGTTATCAATCCTGGAGAGACTCCTGTTCAAAAACTGACCCCATGTCGGTTTCATTGAGGTTTTACTGGTTAAGAGTAATTTAGCTCACTGACCAATTAAGATAACAAGGTGTCAGAAGGAGAAATTATTTGTCATATTCTTACTGGGAACCTTTTCTTCTCTGAACATTTAACTCATTAAATGACCACTGTCAACTCAGGACAGTGTTACATTAACAGCTGGATTTATTATTATTAATAATAATAATATCCCAGCTTGGAGTGTGTGAAGTTCTCTCTTGAATACATTGAATACATTCAAGCTACAGATCCACACCTGATGTGTGAGTTTCGGCAAGTATTCAACCGTGGGGTTGAGCCGAGCCTCTCTGCTCCCTGGTCACTGTCCAGGGATTAGGAGAGGAAATCAGGGTGTTTTTTTTCCTACTTCGCTTGCTAACCGCTATCTTGATTTTATTAAAAACCAATGCCATTTCAAGCAATATTCAGCCACCTCCCACCAACCTTTGGTGAAGAAATCTAAAGGTACAATAATCAATCTAATTCTTGGATAGCTGCATATTTACACCAGCAAACCTCTGAACTACCTGGTGGACTGACTGTGGCGCCCAGTAACATTCTGTGACTTTCTGCTGCTGGGTGTCTGGCACTGACTTTCGGTTGTTTCTTATATATGACTTTTTGTTTTAATAAGACAGTCACGAGTTATTTTCCTGTCTAACTGTGACTGGATTCTATGCAGCTCTTGGAAACAGATACTGAATCTGAAGTTGGAGCTGCAGCATTTGCCTTTGTGTTAGTCCAACCCAGTCTGACCATCGACGGTTTCTTCATAACTCTGTTATTGTTGGGCTGTAAGGTTTTGCAAGACCATAAATAAACAACACGTGTTTGCACAGCATCGATGTCAGTGTTGAATTAATGCACTTAATATCCAGAACCATATGAAAAAACCTGGGAGAAATAACAACTGCCTTTTCTTGGGTGATATATATTTTAATTCAGGCTGTGAGAATGGCCAATGGGATCAATCTGTCACCAGCTTGCCCCAAGCATTGTGATCCATCGTCTGGTTAATACCTCAGCCTTATCAGAAGATCATCAACTTCAAACAGCCTTCATTTTCAGTTGCACTGAATATGTATCTGCCGGTGGTTTACAGGATCACGTCTCATTCTGTTTTCCCTTTAACTTGTGTTTTTTCACCAATTACTGTTTTCCTACAGGTGCAAATTAGGGTTGGGCTTATTTATTCAGTGTAAATGACTCACTTTGCCAATTCCAACTGCATTTCATAGTTTAAAAATGCTCTGCTTTAAAAAGGATTCTGAAAGCGAATACATTTAAAAAGACCGGTGTCAAATGACAGTTCGCCCTGGTCCTTCTCCCTCTCGCAGGTGCTGGGAATGCACATGTCCTGCAATATGTTATTCACAGAAGGATTTCCAAATGTAAAATACTGCAATGCCTGGATGTGTCTTGCGCCGAACCACTGAAATGCCACTTAGATCCCGATCTCGTTTCCACAGCTGTGAGGTTGGATAACGGCCAATGGAGGTTCTTAGTGGTTGACAAAAAATAATTCTTATATTTGCTTTTCATGTCAGGAGGATCTTACAGCGCTTCAGGGGATCTACTGAAATAACATTAGAAACCTTGTTTTACAAAATACAAATCAGCTTTCTGAGACCAGATTCTCGTGCTTCCGGTACATTGTGTAAATTAAGTTTGATAAAAAATATATGTGAAGCATTGCATACACAAGCAAAAATAGGCACATGGAATCCAAGGCTGGAATTGGACTTTCCAAACCGGAAGGTGAAGAGCCTGAGGGTTAATAGTAAGTTCATTGTTTATCATTTCCAAACCGTCTGAGGCAGCAATCGGCAGTGAGAGGCTTCCAGCCTCTGAGATATTGGACCACGTTATAACAGGGTTGTTCTGCAGTTAGACTCTGGTCCTTGATATCTAACCTGTCAATGAGATGCCACCTGTTTCCTGCTGAGTTGTTTTCTCAACATCGAGATATACAATATCCTCCACTTTGGGTCAACCCGAGATATTTGACATTCTGAAAAGATCCAATAGATTTGTTAGATGTGACTTGTTTTTCAGAACGTCCCGATTTGCTTGTAATTCTTGTTTCATTCGCTTGACTAATTTCCTTTTTAAGATTTCAGTACTTTTCCCAGGATAGAAGTCACACTCATTTCAGATTTGTATTTCTGCCTTTAATGAAGAATGAAATTGAGTTCCAATTGTGCATCTCTCTGTATGATAAGCTTTGTACAGTTTTGCCTTTTCTCTTCAAAAGCAGCTTCACTCTTACTCTTCTGCGTGATCTCACACTTACCAGATGCTGTGATTCACTGTAAAATTGGCTTTGCTTCTTTATATTTGCATTATTGATGAGAAGGAAAGAAATACGTGCGAGTGTGTGTAAATTCCGGTGAATTAATGTGCACAATTGAAACAGTAAAGTGCTTTCACTTTCTCGTTTCCAATTTGATGTATCTTATATTAATTTCGGTTCTCTGATGAATTGGTTGCCTGGTTTACATATGCTGATTAGGTTTAATTAACTAGGCTATTAATTTGTTTTTTTTAGCTGGAGCTGATGTTTTTCATGACAGGTCTGACTGATATCGCTGTTCTCTCTGTCATTCTCTGCTTTGCTGTTACACAACGTAACGTTGTCTCAGTCCTGTTTGTAGGTATCTGATCGTCTGCCGGAGACAATATCAATAAATTATGCTAATTACTCCAGTCTCTGAAGCCATATTATGGTAATTAGAGAAGAGACGGTTCTTTTTTACTTTACTATCTTCATAACCTGCCGAAAACATTTTTTCGACCGCATCTTTGTCAACATCCTTTATTCTGCCTTCCCTTCCCTTGTTACTTGTCACATTATAATAATAATCTCCTGCATTTGGTTTAGTGCCTCATCATTGGAAGGACGTCTGAAAGCACTTTACAAGATTTACTGTGAAATGGGGTGACTGTATATTTGTAGGGAATCACGGCAGCAAAATTGCGCCCATGAAATACTTTGAGCACTTTAAGTGGCTTTGAAGTTCTCCCTCAAAACACACAGTCACTGCACCTCACAGTATACAAGTCAGTGGTGGGAGGCAAGGTCTGCTTTCGGTTTCTGGACAGCAATTACATTTTTATTGAGTTTGATTTTCAGTCGGGCACTGACACAAATCACTTCCAAATTTGAATTGTCTTCATTTATGATTTTATGAAGGAATAGTGTGGGAATCGAGAGACAAAATCAATGGGCATATTTGTACCTAAGGTTCCTGTCCTGCTGAGAAAGTGTCGGTTCTGGCCCCAATCTCCCCAGTGCAGTCGGCATGAAATTGCAATTTCTGTGGAATTGAATTTGCCGTGGTGTCCTGTAGGATCAATTTAAATGATTAATGTAAGAAAAGATGCTGTCATGATTTAATTCATTATCTTTGCTCAGTACTCTCAGGCACAGACTAAATCCTGCACCTTGTGTCTATGAAGTTCTGTAACTGGGAAGGTGGTAAAGCAAGTATTTGGGAGCAGTCATATTAAGAAAAAAATCTTATTAAATGCAACTTCTGGTTTCGTTTAAAGTCGCATCTACTTTCAGTGATATAACAATGATTGGAAATACAACTTCTAGATACCTCATGTGCAAAGAGTATGTTGTTACAGTTTAGCATAAAAGATTAAACTGCATCTCTCCACGTTGTGAGGAGCAGGACTGGGGTCATGAAGAACATGAGCTCCTTGATATGCTGGGGCTCAGTATCACATTCATACTGAACTATTTGTAGCTGATAAATCTTTTTCTCAATATTAATAAAAAGAGACTTTGAGCCAGTCTGTTTGAGCAGATTGATCTGAGGAAAGTTATGTGCAAGACATCTAGACTTGAACCCAATAGGATTGGTGTTAACTGAAGACCAAATACCAGAATTGCACCTCTACCCTGAAATTGAATAGCTCAGTCCCCTAAATGCCCAATTATTTTTTGTTTTCAATACAATCAGCGTTAAATTGTGGCAAAATATTCCAGTAAGTGTACAGTTGCAGTATAGTTCAGTGATGCTTCTTGCTTTTTAAGACACTCTCACAGGCATAAATAGTGATTTTACTCTTTTGTGTGACTGATTGGATAGCACATCAATGCAGGAGTGCTGTGTCTTGCGGGAGACCTGGTGCTGCTGCTGAGACAATGACACGGATTATCTGACAGCCCGTAGGCAGCAACTGTGCCTGTCAATGGGATGGATGGAGTCTTGCTGGTGGAGTTTGCACTCACAATTAAATAAATCCATGTTAATTTCTGTGCATTACAACACTATTGATTCCCAGTCATACAACCTGTGTGGCTGATCCAGGCTTCAGGGAGAGAAACAACATTCTGGTGCTATAACAAAGTATCAATGGAGGCAATACCTATGTAGTTTGAGCTCCATGTTGCACTGCATATTTATTCTGATGCCAGTTAGCTTTGTATTAAGATATTATTTCCCCCACTGGTAAGAACACGGCAATATTAAGCAATGATTTGCTGCACTGATTGGCAGGGCAATTAGAGGGTTAATGCAGATTGCTGCTGTCATGATATTCAGCTGTTGCTGAAAAAATTATCTTGAATGAGCAACTGTTCTGCTCATAATGTTACTCAATAGTTATTTAGTGAACTGAAATACTGCAGATAACAATAAGTTTACATTTATGTAGTTCCTCTGGTGTTGGGAGGACGTCTCGAGGCGGCAGAAAAGGATAACATGATCAACAGTGTCTAAGGCAGTAGAAAAATCAAGAAGAATAAGAAGGCCTTGGTCATAGAGAGAATGCCGTTGGTGACTTTCACAATAGTAATCCTTGAATTTGATATAGTGCCTTATTGCGCCATAGCGTCACCTCAAAGCATTTCACATGCACAGAAAGGTGAAATAATAATTACAATAATAAATTGGTCATTTTCAATCCACGACTGTTTGTGGGACACTGCTGTCCCCAATTGGCTGCCGCGTTTCGCCCACAAATATACGGTCAATTCACTTTACAGCATATTCTGTGAAGTGCTTTGAGACGTCTAGAAGACATGGAAAGCGCTTTATCAAAGGCAAGGATTATAATATTATATAAATGGTTCCCTGCGGCAGTGCACAAATATCACATGTAAATGATGATTTACGAGGATATCAGCTGTTTGGAATAATTAATTGAGCCACTAATTTCTCTCCTCAAGAAAACAAATAAATCAAAGACCCAAAACTCGGAAAACAACAACAACAAATTACATTTGTATGGCATTTTTCACATCAGGAGGACGTCCCAAAGAGCTGGAAAAGAAGCTTTGATAGATTTATATGGCAATATTTATTTCTGTGTAGAACTTTTTTCCACAAATTCCACCCCCACCACCGCCAATTTCAGGTCATCCCAAAACACTGTCCTATGGGTTTTCCTGGAGGAGCAGCCAACTGGAGATTGGGGTGAGGTCAGAGATTCCACAGGGTTGAATGTTAACCATGAGGCACAGGAGCGCCACCTGCTGGACATGCTGCAGCGCTGGCTGTCCCATGTCCCTCAAGTAACATAACACGTTCGTGGTGCTCTGAGCGTAAAACCCTGTGGATTTCTTGCCCTAAATCCCCAGGATTTAGGGGGATGGATGGCAGAGCCTGGGAGAGTCAAGCGGTTCATTATAATGTTTAATATGCGATCTTGCTATCGATTGGAGTTTCGCGGCAACAGCAGGAAAATGCTGATGATTTCATTAAGCTTGAATTGGCTTATCCCAATAAAGAGTGAAGGAGAAGTTGACAGGCAAGAATAGAGTGACATCTAGTGTGAGGTTAAGCAGGGTTCTTAATTAATCCTTGGATTAAGTGAAATAATTATTCTCCTAGTCAGTAGGGACCAAGATCAAAAAAGATGGAATTGGTTGACTAAAAAATTAAGTAATGGCTCATTTCTGTCCAATTACTTTGGCTTCCCATTAGAAGTTACTCCATTTAATGGACTCAAAGTAAACATTCTTATTTTAAGATACCGTTATTAATCACATCAGCTACTGTTAGATGGCAGGGAATAGTGGATACTAGTTTTCAGTTTGCGAACTATTTTATATTTGGAATGAAATAATCAACATGCTATGCAGCCCCTGCCTCCGCCCCGCTGCCATTGAGACAGCACTGCAGTGAGGGACAGCACTGAACCTCTCAGAGAGCCAGATTACCAAGCATAGAAAGCTATGCCTGGAAAGGGCCTGATTGATGGTCTGAAATCAGACTTGTAGGGATACCTTGAAACTTTTACAGGTGTGAAGCATGGTGTTGGGAGAGGGTGTCTCCTACACTCCATAGACTCCAATTTGAAGCAAACTATGATTGTAATATTGCATTTGAGAATTTAACAGAGAATCAATGGAATGCTTCAGGATCAAAGTGGGTTCTTGGAGCAGCTGGAGGCAAAAATAAAATCAGCTGTTTGGGTAAAGTTTTGGTTCCACTTTCACACCGTGGTTTGTGTGTTTTGCGAATATTCCTGCACACAATATGTGATTGCATGAAGTAAGCGTGTGTTTCTGAACTCATGATTGTGTATGTTGATTTTAGATTTCTATTGTGTGAAATACTGTTGAGACAGGTGTGTGTATATTGGGATGTATTACAGATGTCTGTCTACAAAGCTGTTGAAGTGTTTTTAAGATGTTTCCTTCAGACGTCATTCCAGAGATGATATCTTCAGATCTGTGACTGTATCAAAGCAACAGAGAAATTCCACCCCTTCATTCTCACTTTACATTAAAATAGAGCACTGTATAATGTTAATATTTCAGTATTTACTTGATTAAAAGTAGTGTAAGTTTATTTTCTGTTTGCCAATATCAAATTCCCTTAGTATTTGAATATTAAAATGTATCATTAGACAGCCAAAGCCTTCTATCGATCAACTGTGTGTGTGGAGTAGCATTCACTGCACCAGTCTCAGAGATTCTAGAGATTAATGACATACAGATGTCAAATGTAACATTTTTTGTGTAAAAATAAGAGTTGTGGTGAAACCCGATCATGTGCTATCTGATGGAAAGTGGAGCCTTCCTGGAAAGGAAACCACGAAATGACAGACCCTGCAACCCTGAGCCTGAAGGACAAGTACCAATAAGGGAGAGGGAGAGAAATGCATTCATTCTAGGAAATATTTCCTGGGCACAGGACGCCTGAGACAATCTAAATCTGCCAAAAATATCGCCTACAGGACGATGTGGAGTGTGTGCTGGTCAGTGTATAGCGCGTGTTGTCACGTTTTCTTATTTGAAATATATATCCCATGGCTGTTTGTGGGTCCAGCTGCCGTGATTCACTCACAAAATACAGTCACTCCAATGTACAGTGTATCCTGTGAAGCACTTTGAGGTGTCTCGGCAACGTGATAAGGTGCTGAATCCAATGCAAGGATTATTATTTATATATTGTAGTAATATACTGTCACTGACATAGGGTGACAGTGAGTAGGATCCTCAGATCACAATAAATCTACCATAAATTCTAATCTAGAAACTCCCAGCTTAATGTGCCTATGAAGTGTTCAACAGCTTCTGTATGGTATACAATTAGTGACCCAGTGCAAGCATTGCTTGTGTCAAAGTTAATAATCTGCTATTTCATCAAATAGAAAATAAACCTGTCTGGGTTCCTGGGGATGGTTCTATTATCATAATGTCGGATATTGTGGAGCTGCGCCGAGATCCAGGAGTTGGTAAGTAACTCGTATCATACCAGAGCAAAGCCAGACTGGGGTTTGTTCCTGTTACCTTCCAAAAGTGTGAGCAACTTTGATTACTCAGACCACTGGAAACCAATTTGCCTACAGCAATATCCCACAAACAGCCATGAAATGAATGTTCAATTTTGCCTGGGGAACTGTTGGCCAGAGAAACTCTCTTCTCTTTTCGAATAATGCTATGGGATCTAATGTGCACCAGAACAGGCAGACAAGATAACTTAGGCTGAGAGAGACAGTGAAGAAATAGGTAATAACTAAGGAATTGTGGAGTCCTGTAGCTCAGTGGTTAGAGCAATCGCTTTGCAAGTGAGAGACCTGAGTTAAATTCCCGGCAGAGGGCGAAACCTTGGGCAAGTTTCCTTACTCCACACAGAGCCTAATAATAATCCCTCCAAAACCAAAAACAATAATAAATTGGTCATTTTCAATCTACGACTGTTTGTGGGACATTGCTGTGCGCAATTGGCTGGCGCGTTCGCTCACAAATATACAGTCAATTCACTTTACAGTGTGTTCTGTGAAGCGCTTTGGGACGTCCTCCCAATGTGAAGAGCGCTATATCAAATGCAAGGATTATTATTATTATGCACAGAAAAAAATTTAATTATGCAAAATGACACTTACTTTTACAATTTAAATACAGGATAAAACTTGTATCCTTGTTAGAAAAAGATGGATGCCAGTTTTTATGAATTTTGCATTTATACAGTACAATTATTTTATAATATTTATATAGCACATTTTTATATTTGCTGTATTTATGAATCAGTCATCATGCTCCAGCTTTCTTCCCATCACAGAGGCAGAGAGGAGGCATGAGGTGGTTTGGCTATATTGCATGAATGGTGAAATGTATTCTGCATGAAACTATGTGGATGCATAATTGCGTAATTTCCCGGGGGGTGTAAATAGGATGAGCACAGGGTTTAAAACCTGTGGACAAGAAACCAGAAAGTTGCTATGGCATCAGACAGAAAGAAGATCAAATGTATGAGAGTAGAGAGACCGTTCCTGCTAGTGAAATGCAATTCATCATTCTTCCTGTTCATTTATGGCACTTTGCTCTAATCAATGAATATTATCTTCAAATCTGCAAAGGTTTTTGTGATACAATCCGCAAGATCAAAGTTACTTCCTCTGGAGCTCACTATCACACCTCTAGCCCTGCGTTTTGTCCTTTATTTTCTCTCCTGTTTGTGAATTCCCATGGACATTTGAAAGGTTCTGAGTTTAGTTTTAGTCAGCCCAATTAACCAGAGTAAAGCTCCATCCACTTTCTCTAAGTCCTACCACTTCCCATTATCATCTGGCTATTCTCAATAAGGCTGCTGCCAGGCAGTTTGTGCTGTGAATTCATAGCTACTGGGAATGTTCTAAATTCAGGTTGTTTCTCCTGGTGTCCTGGCCAGAAATCCTCCCCCAAAATTGATAAAATTGGACATTCACTTCATGGCTGTTGGTGGAACCTTGTGTGCAAATTGGCTGCTACGTTCAACCACACTTTACTGTAAACCCTATGAAGCACTTTGGGATGTCTTCCTGGCATGAAATGTGCTACACCAAATGTAACAATGATTATTATTATGACTGTTATGACTTAAGTCATTCAGATGTTACTTTGCTGATACCTAAAGCTTTCTCTCCCATGGCATATCTGTCTTGAGACCTGAGAAGCTTGATATAAGTCTAATTGAGTTGTTCTGCAATGAGAACAAAGTACATTCCTTCCACGTCTCTCCATCTGTGATTCTTTGTCAATCTTCTTTTTAGAGTTGAATCATTCTGGATCAATAAACTTTTAATTGAAATGTCATTCAGTACTTAAAGGAATCAGCTCTATTGTAGCCAATATTAATTCCATTGATCTTGTATCTGTGCCTTCTACTCAATATCAATCACTTCTGAAGTCGGAACCAATTTTTGTTCACATATTTTAATTAAGTGATATCATAATTTAATTGTTTTTAAGATCAGACTTGTGTGTATTGATGGAGTAGTGTGTTGTTCATTTTAGTTTCCAGAATAAAAGATGAAAAATCAGGCCAACTACAAATGGGCATTAGAGGCTTAAAAGTAACACAACTGTCCAAAAACATGTTTGAAAACTTTCTTTTGAAGTGAATGGACAAGAATCAGATAAGCATCATTTCCTTACAAGAAGCCTGAGGATAGGTTCGATACATTGCTGTCACTGGGCTGTACGTTTGTATGGAATTGGTAACGTTCCATTGGAAACTTTGGTCTGAACTTGTGTCCTAAGCCAGCAACAACAACAACAACTTGGATTTATATAGTGCCCTCCATGCCGCACGGCGCCTCAGAGCGCTTTACAGTAACGGATCCCGGGACCGAGCCGGGGGGGGGGAGGAAGGTGACTCAAGGCGCGGTCGAAAAGAAAGGTCTTCAGCAGAGACCTGAAAATGGGAAGGGAGGGAGCGAGACGAAGGGAATGAGGAAGGCAGTTCCAGAGCCTCAGGGCATAGTGGCTGAAGGCACAGCCACCGAGGGTAGAGAGGAGGACTTGGGGGACAAGGAGAAGGCCAGAACAGGAGGAATGAAGGCAACTGGTACTGTTGTGAGAGGAGGTCAGAGAGGTCGGGGGGTGCAGAGGTGTGCAGGGATTTGAATACAAGGGTGAGGATCTTGAAGTCGATCCTCTCTGGGATAGGCAGTCAGTGCAGTCTGGCCAGGACTGGGGGGATCGGGGAGTGGAGTTTTGTGCGGGTGAAAATGCGGGCGGCAGAGTTTTGAATGATTTGGATTTTATGGATGGTAGTGGAGGGGAGACCGGCGAGGAGGGCGTTAGAGTAGTCCAGCCGAGAGGTGACAAAGGCATGGACCAGGGTTTCAGCAGCTTTTGGGGAGAGGTATTAGCGGTGAGCACAGAGACACCAACTGCATCACTGCAAATTCTGGCCCAATCTGGTGTGTCTGCTTGTGTTCTTTAATCTCTGCTCTTATCAAATGTCAGCCTGGGTTGGTTGGTACCACTAGGAGTCACAAATGTTCAGTGTATTTGTATCGGTCCCCCCAATGGGACTGTATCTACATTATTTCCCATTTTTGTTGATTTGGCTGTGGAGAGGGAAGGTATCAGATAGAAATGAATAGTGTAACTTGTGGTCAATTTGGGTGTTGTTACCAGTGATGCCAAACACAGGAAAATATCACAGCCTTGTTACGTTATAATATTGCTTGCATTTGATATAGCGTCATCAACAGTCTCAAAATGCTTTATTGGATACACTGTACTGACTGTGATCGAAATGCAGCAGCCAGTTTATGCACAGCAATGTCGCACAAACAGCCATGGAGTGAGTGACCAATTTTATTTACATTATCAAGTAATTAGAGGTAATTTTTCCACATAATTATCTCTGGAACCCAGTACTTTCCAACAGTCTGCCAGTTACCAGATTAATTGGAGTAATGGATATGCATTTGAGTGGCAGATGTCACAGTGGCTGATGAACTCTTGTCCTATGTGTAGAAACATTCTTTGATCAGGTTCTGCTGATATGAGCTTAGCTTTGGTTCCTTAAGTTTAATAGCTTTTGAATTTTTACCTTGCAAGACTCCTCCATCCAAAAAATGGGCTTTTAATACAGTATTGTATAAAATGTTGGAAGAATACGTCAACGTGATCTCTAATCTTTAGTATCACAATAAGTCCATTCTGGCAATGGAGAGTTTCAGCTGGCTCTCTGGCTCCTATTCCTAGTTTGATTAATATTGGCTTTTCACATTAACGATCAAAACGTGTCTTTGGAACGTCCTCCTGATGTGAAAGGCGCTATACAAATGTAATTTTGTTGTTGTTTAGTGAAAAAATACCAGTATGATCTCAGCTCAATGACATACATCAGGAATGAAACTGGTTGGAGTCAGGAGTCCCCTCATCCTTACTGTGTGTAACTAGCTCACATGTCTCACCTTCTGATCTCTGTGATCTTATTTGCCTCCGTTGCTGCTGTATATGACTGGAGTATCTTGGTCCTCACTGCTCTGCTCATGAAGACTATTCTATGATGTAATTATGACTGAAGCAGCCACTTATCTTAGGTCCAGTTTCACTAAGAAGCTGACAGTGTTTTTCTCCATGTTAAATCGGTTACAGAGCAGTCAGTAAATCTATTTACTTTGTAAAATGATACATATTTAAATTGAATTTCACTTGATGGATATTGTCCCCTTAAGACAGTCTGAGCTCCACATTTCTAAGTGTAGTCCACTTTGGAATGTGCCCCAGGGGAGAACCAGCTGCAGTGTCTATGGTACATGTCAGCAATGTTAATATCCAGGAGCAAATTACATGCCTCATCCCATCCTCATGACCCCATGTTGCACTGGGTCCCACACGCATACAATTGGTCAAATAGCTGTAAATCTGACCATTCTATTCAATATCACACAGTCTCTTCTCCCACAAAATACACAGTCACTACACTTTACAATATATTCTGTGAAAAGCTTTGAGATGTCTCAAAGATGTGATAAGGTGCTATATTATTATAACTTGTTGATTTTGTACTTCCATTTGCAGTGAGCAGGTGTGACAGGAAAGTAGAGATGTGAGGAAAGGCAACAAGAAGAAACAATTAATATTATCCCAAACAGCCCGGTGTGAGGTGACACAGAGCTCAGAGCAGTCCCCAGGCTAGCAAATCACATTTCAGTTGGCATGTAACTGGGAATTGATTTTTTTTTACTCTGGGCTGTGTGTGCTCCCCTCCACATAATCACTCTGCAATTACTCAAACATAGTTACAGATTATAGACATTCTGCTGGTGTGGAATCACTGCCACTGCAGGAGACAGACTGAAGCTAGTGAACATTAAAATATTGCATAAATATCCTAGCGAGTCTCTGTCTATAGCATTGCTACACCCCTGCACTGTGCTTCAGGGTGACATCAGTCTGGTATCCTGTAATCACTCTGGCAATGTAGTTAATTCCCAGCATTTTCTCTGTTCTGAGACAGGAATAGAATTGTCACCTGTAAGTGTTGTCAACAATTGAGTAATTCCATCCATCCATCCATCCATCCATCAGAATCTGGTTTTAGTGAATGTCATTTATTTATTTTATAAAAGTGATTATGATTAATCAGAAATCTGAATAGCTAATGAATTGGTGTCAGCACTGAGCCTGAAGCTAATGTCGTGCTTCCAAATGCCAAATGCCCAATGTTTACATAAAAATGTTTCAAGAGATACAGACACATCTCCTGCACATGACATACCTGTATTATATTTATTATTAACAATAACTAATTGAAAGATAGCTAGGCCCAGTAAGGGAAAACTGGGCCCTCATGATGTTGAGTGTGTATATATAAATATACACATTGAACATATCTATTAATTGTAACAGACTACCAGGTTATCAGGAAGAGTGGTTCACACCAGGACACTGGACATATTTTGAAAAAAAACTTGATTCTGCAATAGGAGGATGGTAGGGTGATGAGATCAAATGGGCTAACCCTAACCCTGTCTCAGTGATACCAGCCTCTATCAAACCATCAAATACCACCATGACCCTTCCTTGTGCCTCTGAATTCCTTGATTGGTATTTGTTACTTACAACCTACAGTCATGGCCGACCTTCAAGGAACAGTCGGACTAAGTCACTTTGCTCAGGTGGGACACAGAGCCTGGGGAGCTGAGGCACCTGTCTCTGTGCTTCTACTCGGGCCATTTTCTATGAAAGTAAAGAAACAATTTGCTGTTGTACATCATGTATTCCTAACAGATGAGACTGCTTATTTACATAACCCGGATTAACAGCCTTTCATCTATCAATATAAGAGGAATGGAGCCCCAGGGATCTTGGTTGACTGAATAAAACTGTATAAAAAAGTTGTCTCAGCTCATTATTCACATTTCCTCTCTGCACATTCTGATGTTAAAGCTTTTCATGCCAGGAGCTGGAAATTATTTAAGCATTCAGTGTTTGGTTAAGCTTCTGGATGTAGCTTTGAACTGAAAAAGACTAACCAACTGACTCCTGAGGTGGGAGGAGGAGTGGGGGACGGGGGGGGGGGGGGGGGGGGGGAGTAGGGGAAGGGGTGGGGGGTGGTTAAAGGGGGGTGGATGAGTGAGGGGGAGGAGGGGGGCATGAGGCGGGGAAAGTTAGTGGGGCTGAACTGAGCTGGCACCAAGGTGATGTGCCTGTTGTACTCAAGTCACCGTTCTGGGGTGGTGTTGCACGGTTGGAAGTGAGACATTAAACAGGTCTTTATCCGTGCAACACCACCACAGAACGGTGACTTGAGTACAACAGGCACATCACCTTGGTGCTAGCGCCTTGGGATATCCTCCCGACGTGAAAGGCGCTATACAAATGTAATCTTATTGTTGTTATTCAAACCAATCTTATGATCAAATACAAGGGGTTTTGTTAGTTGCTGGTGGGATCTTTCCCAAGGGATTGATGTTGCATCTTTGATCTTAAAGACCATAGTTTGCTACAATGATCTCCTGGCCTTTCATGATATTATTTTCTCTGCTGTCTTTACTGGTGTCAGCCCAATGTCTGCCTGTTCTATACCTTGGCAGTTGGTGCTCATTGTGTGTCAAATTCTGCATATCCAGTTGGTAGCATTAACATTTCCTGCACCCAGTGAATTACCTTGTTCTAGCCCAAGCTGTGGTGCTGACTTTAGGACCTGGATTGTCCTGTTGAGCTGCATTTTATGAGCATTGCATAAAACAGCTTTATTGCCACATGATTTCTGCAACACTTCCCACCATGAACCTAATGTGATCATAGTAATCACTATTGATTACTTGAGCTAATTGACACAAAGAATAAAGTCTAGGAAACATTGCGGAACTGAGGTAGGTTTAGAAAGCTATAATCCAATCACTGAACAATAGCATTGCCTACATCTCCAACTAGAAAACAAATGGAAACTTTGCTAGAGTATACAGTAATGTAATTACTGTTATTGAAATGAAGATTGATTATCTGATTCTGTGGCAATATAGTCTGAGTTTTGTTGAAGGATACATTTAGACTTTTAAATATGCCTCCAAATAATATTAATAAATTTCATGACAAATTATTCTGTAGAAAGGTATAACAATATTACCTAATGTACCAGGCCGAAAACACATCTTATTTGGTGTAGTTTACCAGAGCTAGGTCTGATGTTTACAAATAATTAAGACTATTCTGTCAGTATTTTCATTTTCTCTGCCAAGAATCTTTGTATGTGATTAATTATCTACAGTTCTATATCAAGTAATCCAGCATCAGCTGTACTTTATTTAAAATGAAAATTCCACAAAAGGAAAGGTACCGTATCTGTCTGTGTAGAGGGTGCTTTACTCTGCTTCTAACTCATACTGTTCCTCATCTGGAAGTGCTGCATGGGGCGGGATAGAAAGAGCTTTATTTTGGATTTATGGCATATTTGTTGTGGAGTCAAATGTTTCAGGATTGTTATTGTTTATTTCAGTACTGTGATGTAGCCCATCACAGTATCTGGTATCCCAGACCATCACTGGCTGTGCAGCCTCCCACACTAACATGACTTCATCCTTGCCTATTGCCACTACAGCAACATTATAAACATTCCTTCTACTTAATCATTGCTTTTCTTTATCTCTGAGCTACTACTCCATTTTTACCTTCTCAAGTATTCAGGACTCCCTTTGAGAGACAACAACTGCTCCAGATCCCAGAGCTGGTTTGCGCCCAGATTAGTATACACACCTTCTCAAGAAACCATCTCCTGATACAAACATACTCTACAATAATTGCCAGCTCTGGATCTTTGCCCTTAATTTCTAACAGAACAGTAAGAAATGAATAATTAACTGAGGTAAATAAAAATGTTATGCTGTATATTTCATCTTGTTTTGACCAAACAGAAGGTATTTACAGTTTTGTGAAAAGAGCGGTTTTAATCGCACCAAATTTAAATTACACAACTGATGATCTTGTAGTAAAAATTCACTAATAGCCATGTCTGCAACATCTTATATTCCATTCCAACAAATGGAATCTTGTTGTTGTTGTTGTTGTTATAAGTAATTAAAATCCAATTGGTTTGCGAAATATTCTTATGGTAAACATCCATTACTCTGCTTTGTACTAAACACGTGAAACTCCCAAAGCTGTTTTTCCCTTGGAATATGTTTTGGTACACACAGTCCTGTCCCTGGGAGTGTGTACACACAGCCCTGTCTCTGCAAGTGTGTATGATGTATGAGATATGTGGGAGAGTGAAGGTTGTGTATGGTGAATGCAGATCCTTTTAACTATATTATTGTCTTAACAAACATAAGGCAATAATCTTAGACAGGTGCTTGTCTCAGTGTCTGGCAATAGGGAGTTGCCAGAGGTTGGCTATAGAGGAGGAATGATTGATGATGGTCTGGGCCTCAAGCTCTGGCTGTAGTTTGCCCTTGCTGGCAGTGCCTCCAAAAGTGTAAGTTATCAACTCGCAGCCTGTGACTCAATCATTTTTGTCCTCCAATCACCCATCAGTGTGAAGACTATTTTCATCTGGCCACAGTCTTTTTCTAGATCTCCTCAGCTCAGAAAAGATGAAAAATCTCGGCCACAGTGTCCTGAAACTCTTAATGAGAATTAATCTACCACTGTGTACTCAAGGACATCTCTTAGAAGAGAATTAAAGCAAATCCATGTGCTTTCGTGAAAAATGTGATTGTGGGTGAGCCTGCAAAGGGGAGAGAGGCCAGAACCTTGAGTTTGTGGCCTGTGCTGTTTGTGTAAGAAATGAGCCTCACAATGTGACATTCCAGTCAAAGTGACAGCCATTTAAACACCTACTCAATACAAACTGAGGAAGTTAGTTTCTTCCTCACTATGCTTCTCTCCTGCTCTTATAGCCACACACAGAGTCACTGCAATACCATGAGCCAGAAATCAGACTGTGGAATTGGTTGACATCTAAGTTGAAGCTACAGTGCAATGATGAGGGAATGCTCCATTGTAGGAGGTGTTGTACTTCAGATAAAACATTATACAGAGGTCCTGTCAGCCTGTCAGGTTGGTACTAATCATCCCATGGCATTATTCAAAAAGAGAAGGGAGTTTACAGTACAATGTTCATTTTATAGTGTTGGGAGGATGTCCCAAGGCAATGGATGGCACCAGAGCTGGCGTGGGAGTGAGGGGGGTGGGAAGGGGAAAGATAGGTTTCTCCCAGTATCTGGCCAACAATTGTTGCTGTACACAAATTGGCTGCTGCATTCACCTACAAATGTACAGGCATGACGGGCTGAATAGTCTTCTTCTGTGCTGTAAATTCCTATGGTTTATAAAAATGTAATTGCAAGCAGGCATGTGTATAAGCTTACTTTGGGTACCAGCAACTTTGCAAATATGTAGAACTTTGTTCACAATGTGGGGCGCAAACATTCCTAGAAACTGATATGCTGGCAACTTTCTGGTTAATGAGAAAAGTTTTTCTTAATCAAATTTAAGAGAGTTGACTATCATCACAAAAATAAGGTGTTTTCTGGTGAAAATTGGAAGAGGGAAAGGGCTAGGAAAGAATGTGTATTGAATAGGAGATTTTAGTCTTAATGTCAACACAGTGAAGGAGCAAGAAAGAAGAACACGTAGGATGTGGGATTTTGTGCTTGGCAGGTACAAGAGAGGAACGTTCAGTGGAGACATGCCAAGTAGCATCAAGGAGATAAAGATGAGAAAGGTTGTGTTGGTGGGAAAGGTGAGGGGTCAGCTATCAAAGACAGCCTGTGACTGTAAATTCCTCACAAAGACAGAGCAACGTTAATTAAGACGTCATTCACAAACTTGTATGGTAGAATGGTAGAAGCCAAACTCCTCAATTAAATGGATGTACAGACTGAGTGTCTGGCACTGACACTGTCCTTCACACTCACTGAAAAGCAGCAGACGCTCACAAGATGCTCGATTATAATTGTTCTTCACCTCAGTTACCTCAATGCAATGATGAAATATCATTAATCATTTCTTTTGATTTTCATTTTCAAAAACCTCAGTGGAGGGGCGGCGGGGAGTGGAGGGAGATGGGGAAAGGGGGGAAGCAGGGAGTGGGATGTGAGCGGGGAGGGCTTGTTGTTATTGAGATAGTTTCTGGTATCTGCTTCTTAGGTTGACCTGATCTTCAGATCTCTGCCCCTTACCATTGCAGCAATAGCCCCTGGAGATCCAATCATGTCACAGCAAACCTATGTGGCACAGGATTTTGTCTGAAAGGATCTTGTCTGATGAACATACCCAGGTCCCACACAGCAACATTTTGTACGATTAGGATGGCCACTATTTTTCTGAAACTTTAGATTTGACATTTCTGCCTGATCTGATACTTGGTTTTGTCATTAGTGCACAAGAAGCTATATTGACTTCGGAGGTTTAACCACTTCATCTCTACTACACTCAGCAATTTGAATAACAATTTTTTAATAAAACTTCTGAATATAATTGATAGGAATGATTAATGCATTTGGCACAATTTCAGGTCATTGGTGGGACAGTTAGAATTGACCTTTCCGTAGGAGATTACATTAGGATTGTGCCACTGAAATATCAAACAATATAGGGCAGCTATCGGAATCCGTAATTAACGTGCCTGGCCTGACTCCTTCAACAATCACCTTGCTCTTTGCCTTAAATGTCTTGCACAAGTCTCAACCTCCAGGTGGTAAGTTCCACAAGTAACACAAGCTCCAGTTACCCATGGAGAAAGGATTACATTCACACAATATATATCTGATACAGATTGCCACATTCACTAAAGACCAGATATTAACTGGTTTAAGAAACAAAATTGGTCTCTGCTTTTCTAGGTTAGGATCAATCCAGAGGTGCCAGCTCATATGTCTCGTCTAATACTTTAATAAATCATTATTGAAATCTAAATGCCCTCTCTGAGACCTCGATTCTATTCCAAGTGAGTATCAATTCAGTCCATATCATCTTTCCTGTCTCAGTGCCACCCTGTGCGTTTAATGACAATTAATTGACAGAAGGCATGACCAGTCAATGCTGAATCTGCAGCTGAGTTATTGTACATTGGTGGGAACTAAGATACAACAGCTGAGGTCTGGTTTCTGCACTAACATAGGGTGGGGTTTCATTGCTTAATGCTTTGTCTGGATGTGTCCTGATCTGTCCATGCAAGGTTACACAGGCATATGGACACAGTTACATGTATGTGGTCAAGTAGTGCTGTACACAGATAGGCACACAGACATGTATGTACATTTATGGACAACTGAATCCAAGAATTATTTTCTGCCTTTAATGTGCAGACATAACATAATATTCATAGAAAACAAATTAATAACTTTGCCAGTCTAGCTCAGTCGGTCACACTTTGGCCTCAGGTTTGTGATTTGAGTCCCACAACAGGACTTCATCTTACAGCCTAGGCTGACACTCCAGCAAAGCAAACAAACAAACAAAGAAACAAATTGCATTGATGTAGCACCTTTCACATTGGGAGTACAGCAATGGGTGGCAATGAATTGTCACAGGTGTGTCCTTCAGGTGAGACATTAAACAGCTCCTGTTATCTCTTCTGGTTGCTCAGGACAAATTTCCTTTAGAGTTTCTCCCCATGTCCTGGCTGATATTCCTCCCTCATCTAAATTCCCCAAATGCAGAGTAATGATTAATTCTCTTAGCTGTTTGTGGAGTATTGCATAACAGCAGTACCTACTTTGCAAAGTAACCTGTAGTGTGACATATTGTGAGGTGTGATTAGGCGTTAGATTAGATGCAAGTTTTTTATGTCAATATTCCTACAGTTTCAATTCATTCAAACAATGTGATCTCAGCATTAATAATGATAACATCACTTTTAGAGGCAGAACATTTTACAATGTTAGCTGATCTTAACAATCAGGTCCAGCAGTTATCTATCTCCCCTTTGTCTGACAATATAGACTCCCATCAAGGTTCTTGTGTGAAGCGATTCAAAACCCAAAGAGTAGAGTATGCTACATCAATCAGGAAGAAATATCTAGCGTTGGCTAGTGGCTGCGTGTAAGAGCAACAGGATGGAATCACAAGGGATTTTGGATGAAGAAGACCATTCAACCCATTTGATCTAATCCAGAGTCCTGGCCGACAATACCTTTCCTAATGATCTGTTTAAGCAGGACTTTCTGTTTATTCTAAACTGATTTTTGTTTGGGAAAAAAGGCACTTAGAGCAAAAACGTTTGTGGCAAACCAACAGAGTAAAAGGGGTAAAAGAGATTTTACATTAGTAATTGAATTGGTCATTAAATCTGAGCTCCACTCTCCCTGCATGGTAAAAACTCACAAAGTGCATTTATGCACAATTAATTTATGAATATTGCTTTAACATTTAGTTGACTTCAGGGAATTCAAATGGAATAGCACTTAAAGCATTACTAAGTGATAGCATGACATCAGTTAGCAGCTTCCTGTTCTAGGCATTGCCGTGCTGACGAGGGGAATTTTGTTGGATTCGGTGTTGAATCGGATTCACCAGCTTCTGTTTAGCCAGCAGTGGGCGACAGTTGCAAACCACAAGGAACCCCAAAAAGAAGTCTGAGCTCTGCATCAACTGTGTGTGTGCAGTGGGAGGGAGGGGGATCCTGAAGAAGATGAGACTGTAAATTGTCTCTACAGAGTTTGTTGTTTTATGAGGATTTTTCTGTGATGAACGTGAGGCTGAGCTTGAGAACTGTAACTCTTGCTGCCGTCACTTCCCTGTAAAATTAACAAGCGTTAACAGATGAGCCCAGTGTCTCACACAGTCAGCACTCAGTGTGTGTCAAGACATCTTTGGCTGCTGAGCTCTAGTTGCTTCAGGGCTGTGTTTTAATATCATGTGATGCAGAGCATTAAATTCTAATAAACGTATTTATCAACTATCTGATTATACAATTGATGCCATATGTGTCACATCCCTAACCATAATACAGTGCTTCTTCCCACCATCAAAAGTTTCAAGTAAACAGATGTTCTAGACTATATCGGTCAAAATTCTCTCCCTGCTCAGTGTTCCCTATTAAGTCGTGAAAAGAGATTTCTCAGAGGGGACCTAATAGATTTTAAATGGGAATGAGAAAGCAAATTCAAAGCAATACTTTCAGATGCTCTGAAACAGCAGAACAAGAGGACACAGGGTTAGGCTACAAAGCACAGTTTGATGCTGTGATGGTAGGAAGGTTGGATGGATATTCCAATTGGATGAGATAAAATGGGCTGAAGGGTCTTCCTCATCTGAATTTCTCGTGAGGAAAATGTTAAGAGTTTTTTGATATGTGAAAGGTGCTATGTGATCACAGTACAAAGAGTCCTGTAGCGTAGTGTTAGAGCACTCGCCTCGCAAGCAAGAGGACCTGGGTTCGATTCCCAGGTGGGGTGAAACCTTGGGCAAGTTTCCTTACTCCACACTGTTTACACTGTTTACCTAACAGTGAGTAGAAATCCGTCTGTTAATCAACTGGTGGATCGCTTTCTGGGTTAATAATCCCTCCTAAAAAAAAATAGTCACTTAATCCACCGCTTTGTTTGTGGAACATTGTTGTATGCAATTGAATGCCGTGTTTCGCCCACAAAATATATAGTCGATTCACCTTACAGTATATTCTGTGAAGCGCTTTGTGACGCCTCAATGATGTAATAAGGCGCTAAATCAAATGCAAGGATTATTATTGTATTATTATTATAAGTTATTGTATTTATGGCAACTTCTTGGCTCTGCGTTTAACAAGCAAAAATAATAATAATTACTCCAGTAGTGGATTAATGGCAGGCTGGATTCTCCTCTTTCTTCTCAAAATCTATTCTACAGAGTGTTTCACTGTGTCTATCACCCAGAGATTAGGATAATAATAGCCTACTTCACAGGATACACACATTGAGGAATGAAGTTTATAATATTTCTGACTTAAATTGTGTTTTTCTAATATACCAGGTTTAATGGATTGGTGCGAATTAGAGTAATTTGCTTATGAATTTCACTACATTTCCTTAAATGACAATCCATAGAAGAGTTAATTGCAGTGTAATTGGAGATTTCAGTGTTTCTGGCATATTTAATGAAGGAATTCTATGAAGAGGAAGTGTGAGTGAAGGGCTGGAGAGAATATTGTTTAAAATAATTATCTGCTTCAGTTCTTTATCAAATAAATGGCGTGTCTCTTGTGGGCTCTGGAATCAGCCGTTTAAATTTGATAAGAGATGATCTGAGCCAAGGAATCATCATCAGTGTTGCTGGCTTCTAATGATCAGCTGAGTAAATGGCCAGACATTCTGGGCTGCAGTCGTCACTCTCACTGACACTGCTCACTGTGTACGTGTCTCTCATTTTACTTGCTGTGTAGTTCTAAATGTTAGTTATGCACTGTCTTTGCTTGGATTGGTTACTAACTTATGATCTTTCAGATCAACATAAAATATTAAGAGTTGCTCCAAGACTGACCTCGCACCTGAGATCCAGGCGGTGCTGTGGGATAGGACGTGTTTGTCCTAAAATTACCTTTCACAACTTTGAGCTTGTGTCCTCTTGACCTGCTCCTATGGCATATCTGAAAATATTGCTTGGTTTAAATTCTATGTCCTGCTCCTCCTCAGGATGACCAGGTTATTAGAAAGCAGAAACAGGGCATAAAATTTTGCATCAGTTGATATTCATAGGTTGATTAAAAGGGAACCAATTTGTAATGAATAACCTGATGATATCAGGAGGAAGCTTCCTTGGTTACTAATTACCTGGTATTGATAAATTCACAGTGAGTTTAAGAAGTACAAAATAATCGGCATAGATACAACATCTTCTTATCCTGTCTCTCAGGGCAGCCTCTTCACACATTCTTTGTATCAGAGAAATAGACATCCTTGAGTTTATCTTCCGTGTGAACTTTATGAGATCCCTGGATGTTACTCTTCTGCTTTGTATATACAGCACTGAGGACATCAAGTGATTGTTAAAGGTATTGCAAAATTATAAACCTTGGTCTCAAAATTTCTGTAGTAGTAACATAAAGCAGAGTGGTCCAATAATGCAGCATTCCTCCAATACTGCCTTGGAGTATTAGTCCAGTCTGTGAGCTCTCGTCCTGATTAGGGCTTAAAACCACAAATTCTAATAGAGACAACTAACTGAGCCAAACAGACATCATAATAAAATTAGTCAGTGCTACTGGAACAAGCATAGAACTGGTTGGTGTATGTTTATGATGTGTCTGTGAGTGTACGACTGGCCTGTCAGTCTAGGTTAGTCTGTGTGCTGTAAAACAAACAAGTTTCAGAACCGCAAAAGCTGAAAAATAAACTCTGTTCTTTCAAACTTCCTGCAACGTATTGCATTCTGACTGGCAACAACGCAGCAGAGGGTTAAACTTAATTTTCTCCACCTCAACTTGAACCTTATTGATTTCTGGCCTGAATTAAAACGGTCTCTTACTTTGATGCTGTGAATTAAAACTTGTATTAAGTACTTAGCCTTAGGACTGATTAAAACTGGTGTGTAATCATCTTGCAGTCATCATAGGAAGCAAAGTGACTATCGAATTAGGGATTGGAAATAAAAGATTGCATGTTTTATACAGATACCACTTTGTCAAAATATCAATAACTTTAGCAATCTGTCAGTACAACACCAACAATTTGCATTTATATTTAGCTCCCTTCACCCAGGTAGCATCTCAAAGTGCTTACTAGTAGTTTCTCATTGCTGGAGCCACAGGCAACAACACCACCTTTGCATTTATGTGGTGTCCTTCTTGTAGAATAACCTTTCACAAAACACAGGATTAGCCACCAAGCAAGAGAGAAGGGAAGAGATAGGTGCAGTCGAAGAGATACGTTTTTAGGCAACATTTCTAAACAGATAGAAAACAGTGAGACAAAGAGGTCGAGGGAAGGAGTTCCAGAGGTTAGGGGCATAGTTGCTGAAGGTACAGAGGGGGAGGGGGACACACAACAGGCCCAAGTTAGCTCAGCAGAGGGAGAGAGCAGAAGAGTGAGGTAGGAGAAGATCACAGAGCTACTAGGGTGCGAAGGGATTTATGACTGAAGGTGAAGACCTTGAAATCGATCCATTAGAAGACACAGAGCCATTGTAGCCTGGTGAAGATTGGGAAGATGACCAAATGGAGTTTGATACAGGTGATTAGATCTATCTAGTGCCACCGTGATTTTGCCGTGAGGTTGGCTGGCCAGGTTATGGAGAGTAGTCTTGGTTCAAGGAGCTACAGAGGGTTGATTGGATTTTGACATTCCGTTACCAAGCACATCCATCACCTTACAGTCAGCTCAGCTCCAAGCTCCCCCCCTCCCGCCCCATCACTTACTAACCTGAAAGGATAGTCACTTGTTGATCATTTGGTTCCTGTTAGTAAAAATATTGGGAGGTTATGATTTCTGATGAGTTTAATAGTCCAGCAATTTAGTAATTAACCCTGAATTTAATTAAAATTGCAATCAATAGTCAACATCTTCAGGTTAATAGGTCATTAACTATGCGTCATTAATTGTGGTAATTATTTCACTTCCAATTTTCTTATCCTTGAATATAGAACTAGTTCCTAAAACGCATTATAGTAGGCACTAATTTGTTTTTGAATGACATTTATTTTGATATCTACTCCTCGGTTTCGATGTGAAATCTGAGGACAGCTGCATGTGGTGTGTGCAGCATCCCGGCAGATTATATTGAGACTACTAGAATAGGTTGTGGGGCAGAGCTGCTGAGCGAGTGGATCTGATCACTTTACTTCTGCATTTCTATTCCAAGCTTAACAGCTGCAGCAAAAAAAATGCATTTATATATTGTCTCGAAGCATTTTATAGATTGAAATTTATTAGAAATAAAATTAATGTTATAAAAGCAAACGTGGAGCTAATCTGGGCCGGTAACATGCTCCAAATAACACAAAACGTAAACGTACCTGTTTGACCGCTTTCGATCAGCACCCCCACCCCCAGCTCTGGCCCTCTCTTTGAAACATCCTTGACAGACGCTATATAAATGTGTTGTAAGGTAATCAGGAACTAAATTAGTGACAATTTTTAAAAGTTTGACAATCGCAAATCAATAAATAATCAAGTTGTGATTGTGGTTATTGATCATTTCTAGTTGTGTTTTATGCCATTAATATGCAGACACATCACCATTAGGGGGCCCTCTGCCCACATGCTTCCACGAAGCACAGCCCAGGAGCACAGCCACTGTGGGGATCTGCGTTTCACGCCTATCTTATTGCTTGGCTGACGGCACCAACTGAAACTCCAGTCCCTCTTAGGCAAGGGGAACCACAGGCCACACATTGGGGCTGATCAAGATTAAGTGTTGAGATTCAGTCTAAATCTATCATAACGGGCGACAGTGAGAAATTCCCACCTCCTATTTGTACAACACACAGGAGCACAGAAACACGCTCTGTTTTAATGCAAGGTTAACAGGACCAGAGTGGGGAAACCCCTGGCTCGAATGGCCTGCACCTCCAAGTCCTGTTGACAAACCAGACTTGCCATCAACAATGCCTGGAGCACTACAGACCAGTCTGCTTTACGGACCAAGCTCCAGAGATCACAGAAGATTGATTCGAGACAGTGTTCAGTGTGACGTCTTTCAATACAGCGTATAAAGTCATTTATAAAGTGTATTGGAAACACCACCTGAATGATAGGGTTACCAGGAGGAGAATGTTTGTCCCAACCACAGGCAGTGGCACAGCACAGGGACTTTCTGATCCTTCAGAGTGTTCAAAGCCTGTAGTGTGTGGCAATGTAACTCATTACACGCTGGTGCTGCAGTGCATTGTATTCACTCAATGCTGCAGTGTATGTGGTGGGAAGGAGCAGAGTGGGAGGAATCCCTGCTCCCAGTGACTGGTGAGTGAGCGGGTCTGATCACTTCAACTCTCCCTCCCACTTCCTCTCTGATCTCTCCATCCATGGTCTACGCTGTTCCAATGAGCCACAGCGCAAGCTCAAGGAACAGCACCTCATTTATCTGCTCAGGACCTTGCAGCCTCTGGCCTCAATATTGATTTCAACAATTTCATACAATAACAGCTCACCTTTCCCCCTTCCTTCTCTGCTGTGACTGTTACCACATCATCTGGGTCCCAGACACACCTTTTCTCTCTCTGGTCGGCCTGTTTTGTTGCAATCCCCCCCTTTGTTCTGCAATATTAACACCTCTTTAACCCATCATCCCCTGTCCTCTACCTCATTTTCTCCTTTGCCTTCCTTATAGTAATATAATAATCTTTGCATTTGATATAGCGCTTTTCATGTCTTCTAGACGTCTCAAAGCACTTCACAGAATATGCTGTAAAGTGAA
This sequence comes from Callorhinchus milii, assembly GCF_018977255.1. Lineage (NCBI taxonomy): Eukaryota > Metazoa > Chordata > Chondrichthyes > Chimaeriformes > Callorhinchidae > Callorhinchus > Callorhinchus milii. Next base: position 165,703 of record NW_024704760.1, on the reverse strand, counting down.
TTCACAGATTCATAGAATGTTACGGCACAGGAGGCCATTCGGCCCATCGAGTCTGTGCCAGCTCTTTGACAGAGCGTCACTTTCACTAACCCCAATCACCAGCTTTCTCCCCATAACCCTGCAAATCTGTCTTCCCCAGATACCTATCCAGTTGTCTCTTAAGAGCTCTCTCTTTACCGTATATTTGTGGGCGTTGCCCTGCACCCCCCCACCCCTCAGCCCTTAAAAGCCTCTCCTTCCCAACATGCCCCGGTTCTGACGAAGGGCCATGGACCCGAAACGTTGACTCCCTTTCCTCTCTCCATAGATGCTGAGTGGTCTCAACCACTTCTGGTTTTGTTTCGGATCACTTTAATCTGCCTTTCAATTCCAGCTGAGCCCACCCTGGTGCTTTGGCTATTGGCTGGATTGGCAGCCTGGAGCGACCACTGATTGGTTGTGACGCGATATCCATCAAACACACACACACTGGCTTGGGCTGGTGGGGACACAATGTCAATGGGTTTCATGACAACAGGTGGCACTCTCGCTGCCTTGGGGCCCCAGGCAATTGCATGTGTCTATGGCTATCGTTGCTTACCTTCGCGCCCCAGTGTTTAGCCACCAGTGGAGGAGATTGTCAGAGCACCACCAAATTCCAAGGTGAGCAGGGAAGCGGGGGGTGGGGGGTGTTTGCTGCTGATGGGCTGTGATTGGGCACTGAGGCAGCAGAGGGTTCCACTTGGGTCAATGGACAGTTGCTCAAACACACCAGAGGGTGGTATACAAACTGTAGAGAATGGCCTTGAGGCCCTGTGGGAGATGTAGTTACTTTTATGCAGTATTTATTGTAAACCCAGTTGATTTGATGCTACTTTTTTTGTGCATCGGATCCGACTTGCTTCTCAATGCTATATTTCAATGCAGCTGCAGTATTAGTAATATCTGAGGAAACTTCTAACAACCTGTAGTGAAATCGGGTCATTTATTGATCTATGTCTCCCACCTAGTATCAGTTTATGGACTGATCACACTATCCATCGCACCATAGTTACACAGGTAACTGTAGGCAACCAAACATAACAACATAGATTAAAGATTTTAAAAATACAGACATTTAATACAATGAACATATTCAAAACTGCAGAGTAGAGAGTACAAATATGACACAGATTGACTCAGAAAGTTTGTTCTTATAGTTTCATAACTTTTGAAATCGTGAACTGAGGAATTTACATTTGCATTGTGCAATTATTGATTTACAATTATAGAAATTTAGCACCAAGTCTTAATACAAATTTATATTTATATTGAGTCTTTCACATCAGGAGGATGTCCCAAAGCATTTGTGATTCCTAGTTTGCCTCCTGAGCTGAGGATGGCTCCCGAGGTGAACGGGGAAAGATACCCAAAGTCTCGGTTTAACAAGGACTTAAGATGGACGTGGAAAGAGGACTGGAGGATGGGGTTTAAAAATGAAAGGCACTAAATTGGGTCACATGAATGCTGACACTAAATGTGGAGATAAATACAGTAATGTTATTTCTGCCTGAAGTCAGTATCACATGATGCAAGCCTCCTCGTGAAACCATGAGAACCATTGTGCTTACTCACTGAAAAAGCTATTTGTTTAGTCCCATTCTCCTGTCTTCTCTGTACTCTTCTTATTGGGAGAGAAATTCCACCTGGGTCTAGATTTACTCTATTTACGTGTTATGACTGTTTGTGGGACACTGCTGTGTGCAATTGGATGCCGCGTTTCGCCCACAAAATATAATAAATAATAATCCTTGCATTTCATATAGTGCTTTTCACATCTTCTAGACGTCTCAAAGCTTCACAGAATATACTGTGAAGTGAACTGACTGTATATTTGTGGGCGAAACGCGGCAGCCAATTGCACATTGCAGTGTCCCACAAACTGTCGTGGATTGAAGTGACCGGTTTTATTATTGTGTTTTTTTTCTTGAGGGATTATTATCAGGCGTGTGGAATAAGAAAACTTGAGCAAGGTTTTGCCCTGCTGGGAATCAAACCAAGGTCTCTCGCTTGCGAGCCGAGTGTTCTAACCACTGAGCAACAGGACTCCACAATATACAGTCAATTCACTTTACAGTATATTCTGTGAAGCACTTTGAGACGTCTGGAAGATGTGAAAAGTGCTATATCAAATGCAAGGATTATTATATTGGAGTGTCCTGAATTTGATAATTTGTGAATTCAATCTTAACAAACTTACAGAAAAACTGGCTTGAAAATTAGGGCTGTGTTTAAGAATTTTCAACACAAAATATACAGTCAATTCACTTTACACTATATCCTGTGAAGTGCTTTATTTGACACTGTTGTAGACTTGATGAGGCACTATATCAAATGCAAGGATTATTACTATTTTTATTAGCCAAATTCTGGATGCTCTGAAATTCTATATAAAGAAGGTAAATCTGAACCTGGTAAGCCCATAGCTAGACCCATATACGTCTTGTCAGATATTCAATTTCCTCTATAAAGCAATTCTGAATATCACCTGAACCATTATTCTGGGTAAGTGCTAACGTAAGGTAAATGGAAGTTGTTGTTGGGTAGGGCATTCAATGTGAGAACAACCCTCTGTATCAAAAAAATTCTCACAACCTCTCAATTTGTTCTTTTGGTAATTACCTATATCTGTGCCCTTTAGTTATTGGCTTACCAAGCAATCAAAATATTTTTTCTTTGTTTTAAGTTATCAAAACCATAATTTTAGAAAAAATCTTTATGAGGTTTCCTCGCAAACTTCCTTGTTCCAGGGAAAACAGCCCATCTTTCCTCAAAACACATACCTCTCACCTCTGTATCTATACCCTCTCTATGGCCCAGGCATCCGTCCTATAGTAGGTGTCAAAAACTGAACCCATTATTCCACCTGTGGCCTAATGATATTTATATGGGCCTAATATTACCTCCGCTTTTATATCTTATCTTCCTTTAATTTCACTCTTGACTGAATCAATGAAAAGTTCCTCTTAGGACCAGTGGGAACAGCTGTGTCACTGTGTATCAGAATCAAAAGAGCCAGAAATTGTCAGTAGTGACTGCAGTTCTTGGTTCTGGCTGTAGCTCTGCAGTGTCTGACTCCAGGAGTAACAATGGGTGATCTTGACTCCTGGATTAAGACCGAGTGCTTGGTTCTGGGTGTAAAACCAGATATGCCTGGCTCCATGTGGAACTCTGGGTGACGCTGCCTGAGGGTTTCTTTACACAAGGGGGGAAATCAACAGAAGAGGAATCAACAGTGGAATGGATTACCAGGTTGAGCCGAGGTTGCTAGATTTATTTAAGAAGCAGCTTGATGCTGCAATGGGAAGATGTTAGGAGAGTTACAGTAAATGGCCAAAGGAGCGTCTTCATATTTCTTTGATGGCCTAAGTGGGAGGGAATAAGGAAGAGAATGAAAATTAAAATTGATTAATTGTTCCAGCAATAAACTGTTCCCAACAGATTATCTGAATGTACCATGGTGTCGCTACTACCTTGATCAGGGAATGCGGTGGCAGTGTGACACTGAAGACTATATAGCACTGATTATTGATATAACATCCCACGTTATATGTTTGTCTCCTCTTCTGCAGCTCCATCCAGGTACGTCTTTCCTGAGGCTTCAATCTCTTTGCTCTGGTCTCGATTGCTGTCATCTTCCTGGGCTTTTCGTTCTTGCGCAACCATACGGTAGTTTATGATATTTCCAATGAAGAGATAGATACTGGCAAAGATCAGGACAGCTCCACATGCATAGTACACATAACGGAAATCATTGTACGCATCCTTCAGCATTCCTGCAAAACAAAGCCTCTCTTAGACACACCCTCTGAGATTGTCATTACCTTGGGTCTGATCAAACAGAACTATTTCTGAAATAAAAGCCATTGTTTTACTAAGCGAATCAACACCAATGATCTCAAGAGCTTGCAGTGGTTTATGTCTCTGTTTACTGATGTCTAGCATGTGGAAAACCTCAATAGTTTTTGTCCATTTTAAATTAATATTCTGCTACCTTTTGTCCCCACTCTAAAAGCATCATTTCCTGGCTAAGCATTTAAAGAGAAAGGAAGTTTATTAAACTTAAATGTTCTTGAAGGAAATCCATAAATTGGGACTTTGAACTCATAACCCCACTAAGAATAATAAAATGAGGAGTCAAAATAATTAGAATTTTGAGGGGGGGGGGGTGAATTTAGATTGGCAAGGAATATTGGCCAGCACACAATGCATTTGTTGCTGTTGTTTGCATTTTCATTTAAATTTAGAGACGTTAAAACAAATCAAAAATTGGAGAGGGAAAAAAAAGAAACAGAGGGAAGGTAACGAAAGAATGAAGGAAAGGAGAGTGGAAACAAAGGATTCCCCATGGTTTCCTTTTGCTTTTGTGCAGAGAATAAAGTGAAATTGGCAATAAATTGTTAGAGACAGAACAGTCTAGAAGTATTAAGACCAGTAGCTTTATGGTTTTATTGTAAAGTCTCTACCTTCCCTCCCTTCTCTCCCGGAGACCCAGCTTACCATCTCCTCGCCCAGAGACCCAGTTTACCATCTCCTCTCCCAGAGACCCAGCTTACCAACGAGTGGTGGTCCTAGAAGCACAGGGCAACATTCCACAATGGTGACCAGGCCGACAGCACTGGAGAACCTCTGCGCCCCCACAATATCCATCAATGTTTCAAATAGCACCGAGCTGAGCATCCCAAAGGCAAAGCCGAAAAAGATAGCATAAATAACCAGGCCAGTGTAGTCAGTGGCAAATGTTACCATCATGTGGCAAATGCCGTTATACAAGATGGAGAAGCAGAAAAAATACTGGATCTTAGGCCGCACCCACTTGGTATTAGCGAGAAAGCCCATGGAGGGTCTGGCAAACATGTCCACAAAGGCGAGGATAGAAAGCAGGAAGGCCGCTGAGTAATCATCGATACCTATGTGCTTGGCGAAGGAGGACAAGTAGACGAGAGGAGCAAAAAGGCCAAAGAACATGATGACATTTCCCGACAGGTAGATGAGGAAGCCTCTGTGTAGGAAGAGGGTCAAATCCAGGTGCTTGGTGATTATCTGAAGCACTGTGGTCTTTTCTTTGTGCTCCCGGGATATGAGATCAGTTTTGGCTCCAGACTCCTGCACAGGAGCTTTTGGTGCAGGGCTCACTGGACGCATGAGTGATCCAGCCACACAGCAGTTCAGCAGAATACCACCAAGAATCAGAAAGCTGCCCCTCCAGGAGAAGTTGTCAAAGAGGTACTGGTTCAGAGGAGCCAGTGTACTGAGCACCACTGGACTGCCAGCCATGGCCAGGCCATTGGCCAGGGGACGCCGCTTGTAAAAGTATTTGCCGATCATCGTCAGGGCCGGTTGCAGGTTAAATGCAAGCCCGAGACCTGGAGAGAAACAAAGTTAAGTTGTAGTTCAATGGTTAACAATGTTGATTAAAGGCAAAGTATATCTGCAATCCACCCACCCTCAGTTCCAATTTGATTCATTCAGTAGCACTCTTGTTTCTAGTTCAGAAGGTTGGGGTTCAAGCCCCACATTCGGTTTTGAGTTCACAGGCTAAGATGACACTCAGTTCTGCTTCATTGCCACACAAATGCTATCCTTCAGATCATGTTCTGGTTAAACCAAGATCCTGTCTGGTAGATTTTCAGGTGCCAGTCTCTTTCCCAGGGCCTACTTTTGGGGAGAAATTAAAACTGGGTTTAGATTTACCCTATTTACTTTGCACTTTAAAGTGTCCAAAATTGGAAATCGGCTGGATTTGGTTCAGTCATTGACAGGATTAGTGCAGTTTCATGGAAAATAGGTATGAGCTGACTGGTTTGAGAAGAAGTTGGAGTAATGCAGATTATGAAAAGTCACACTGCAGCCAACAGTACACTGTTGGCCACAAAAATACATTGTTTGAGAACCACTGGCCTTGAATCCTCTTCCCAATATGGGGCTTCAACCCACAATCTTCCCGCTCAGAAGTAAGAATGTATTTAAGATATTGCCAAATGCTGGAAGCTCTGAAACACTAATAGCTCTGAAACACTAAACTGAGACTAGGTGGAATTTCACTCCATTTTGTGCTGCAATTTTACTATATTTAAAAATATGGAATTTCTAACAAATTCACTGACCTGAAATTCTAAGATTGAACATAACCTGGCGATGTGTGGGAGACTTGGGCCAGGCCCACAAGTAAGCACAAAGTTAATTCAGTAAGAACATGGATGGAAGTTGTTTAGGGAGAAGATTGTATTGAATTTATAAAAAGCTTCTGTTTAAAGAACAAAATGAATGACCTGTTTCATTTTTAAATTAGTTACAAATCAATTCTGTTTTAGAGTTTAATAAGATTCACTTTGAAGGAATGGTGCAAATTTGGATCCAGCACAAAAAAGCAACTCCACTGCACAGCGTTTGTTCACAGCAACAAATCATATACGTGTCCCCTGAGGTAATGTGTGCGTTAAAGCAACGAAGGTCACTGTGTGGATACTATTACAAAATATCTAGAGCAGAAATCACAAGTGAAAGGAGGGAGAGCAATGATTGAAGGGAATAGAGAGTAGTGCAATGGGAGAGTGGGGAGAGATAATGATACACAGAGGAGAATATACATAGACTACAGTATTTCTGATGCAGTGATTGTGTTAGCTCCCTATCCATTGTACTCCCTGCCGAATGGACTCACCTCCAATGACCCCGATGCAGATGTATAGCCCTACAATGCTGGTGGAGAAGGAAGCAGCCACAAGGCCGGTGCTGACGAGTGCTCCACCAACCAGCATCACTGGCCGGCTCCCATACCTGTTCACCAGAACACTACTAATGGGACCTGAGAAGGAGATAACATTCAATGCTTTGTTATTAGAGATTCTGCTCATCACCTGCTTCCACCTCCTACTCCATTTCCTATGCTTCAATTTGCACCGCAACCCTATCTAGGATATACTGTAAAGTGTAGTGACTGTGTATTTTGTGGGCGAAACACAGCCAGCCATGAAGCAAAAAATCCTCTGGCCAATCCTCACACCAACTTCACAAGGTAAAGATTCTTAGAGTGAAAAGATTTTATGAAAAACGTGACATGTAAAATGAAAAAGGCAGGTTGTAAAAACACTCATTTAACAACACATCAGTGTTGCATACAATAGTCAATCGTTCAGGACTTCGTGCAATGGCTTGTGATTTTTGGTGTCAGTACATCGTAGATTGATCTGGGCAACCAGTTAGCCCCTTCCCACCCCTCTCTCAGCATGGCCTCCGATAACATTTGGCACAAAGTTTAAACGATGAACAGAAGTCTTTCTACCATTGCTCCAGAGATGCTCTGCTCTGAAGACCTGCTGCTCGCCATTTGTTTCCACATCACTCCCACCCTCGCTCGCCTCCACCGGCTCCCCATCCCCCAGAGGATCGATTTCAAGATCCTCATCCTCACCTACAAGGCCATTCACGGCCTTGCTCCCTCCTACCTCTCCGACCTACTATCCCCCTACCTACCTGCCTGTACGCTCCGCTCCTCTGGCTCCGGTCTGCTCCATATCCCCCGCCCCAACCCCCTACCATCGGTGGCCGGGCCTTCAGCCTCTCAGCCCCTAGACTCTGGAACTCTATTCCCCAGTGCCTTCACCTTGCCTCCTCCCTTTCCTCCTTCAAGGCCGGTCTCAAGACCTTTCTCTTTGACCGTGCCTCCAACTCCCCTCTCGACTCTGTACACCCTCCTCGCTCCCTCCCTTCCCCGACCATTTCCCCCTTGCTTGGGTCCTGACCCAACTGTACAGCGCCTTGGGACGTCCTCCCAACGTGAAAGCCGCTCTATAAATGGAATCTTGTTGTTGTTGTTGGAAGCTGGTTCTGACCATATTTCCACTTGGAACTAAGACGGACTCTCCTCTGCTGACTGAACCAGATTCACACACTTTTATCTGGACCTTCTCTGGAGATGCAATTAGGAGGTAATATCTACTCCGACACAAACTGCCGTGGTTGGTAGTTGCTTGACCAGAGTAACACCTGAGTACCTGGAATGCTATAGTTTCTGGCCTGTGTGCATGCCCAGTCAAAGGGGAAACATTTAATTTCACAATGAAAACCTATTAACCTATAATTCCGCCTCTTTGCTATTACTCTATGGAAGAGGGTATCAGAAAGTTTCGGGGAAAATGGCTGAAAGCAGCTTCCGGTTTCAGGTTAAACAGCTTGGGATCAGGTTACATGGGAACACAGTGATTGGTATCCATTAGTTTGTGGATTACTAATCAGTCAATTATAATTGAAGATTCCTGATGTAATAGGAATTCTGATCGGGTTGTCTAAAGTCCCCTCGCCCCCAGGTGTGGAGGTGGTGAGGAGAAACAGGAATGATCAAACTTTGCACTAAAGTTACTAACCTATCAGATAGTAGTGGTTCCCAGGATATCATGTTTAGCTGCATGTGTCTTAGCCTAATGGAAGGGAGTTTACATAAGGCCAGTATATGCACCAACACTAAGCCTCAGATCCAATAGGCATGAAACCAGTTGCTTTAGAAACAAAGATTACTTCTTGATGGCAGTCTCATGATTTGAGCCCCAGGGAAGGTGGCCTGAAGTATTCAATTCATTTCAATGTAAAGACCACAAATTAGCATGTGGGTTTTGGGAGTTTAGCCAAAATGCCACCACATCCACCATTCTGCTGTAGATTAAACTGGTTCAAGCTGCTAAACTGCCGTGAATCACTCAATAAACTAGCGGAAATGATAGGAAGCAAATACCATAAACCAGCCGAGGAGCAACCTGATGAACACCGACAGACTGTGTGTGTGTGTGTGAGAGGGGCACAGCCACGGACTGTGTAAGGGGCACAGCCACAGACTGTGTGAGGGGCACAGCCACGGACTGTGTGAGGGGCACAGCCACAGACTGTGAGGGGCACAGCCATGGACTGTGTGAGGGGCACAGCCACGGACTGTGTGTGTGTGAGGGGCACAGCCACAGACTGTGTAAAGTCCACAACCACCGACTGTGTGAGGGGCACAGCCACAGACTGTTTGAGGAGCACAGCCATAGACTGTGAGGGGCACAGCCATAGACTGTGAGGGGCACAGCCACAGACTGTGTGTGTGTGAGGGGCACAGCCACAGACTGTGTGTGTGTGAGGGGCACAGCCACAGACTGTGTGTGTGTGAGGGGCACAGCCACAGACTGTGTGTGTGTGAGGGGCACAGCCACAGACTGAGATGGCTCCTTACCTCCGGCGTACATCACGGCCAACATAATGGAAGAGATCCAGGCCACTTGGCTGTCGGTAGATTCAAAGATTTCCTTGATTTCCTTGAAGAATACTGTGATGGCTTTCGGGAATGCGTAGGAGAAGCCAATGGAAATAAAAGCACCGATGACCACAGCCCATCCCCACCCTCCATCTGGGACGCTGACCTCCTGATCAGCTGTTGCCATTGCACCTCAATCAGGAACAGCGCGGAGTCTGAGGAAGAGAAGATGGTGAGAGTCGGGCACCAGTCACAACAGTCGGTCAGTATCACAGTCACAGCACAAACCCTGAGAAACAGAACTCTCCACAAATACTCCACACTCTCACTCACACACACGCACTTGCAGTCGTTATGGGAATGTTATTCCTGACCCAAAGCTTTCAAACAGAAAGACCAATTCTACACGCGGCGCCGTGTCCCAAAGGCTGAGACTGGCGTCAGCGACAGCAACTCCCTCTCTCCCTCACATCAGGAACTTGTTCAGCCTCAGGGTCACGTTCAACAGCGCACACGCGGCAAAACCTTTGGAAATACTTAAGTAAAATGTCATTAAGGTGCCCGAATCATCGCCTTAAAAAATGTTGCACCTTAATAATAATAACGATAACCTTGAGCAGTGTTAGAGCTGATCCTGTGGAACCTTCTCCTGCTGTGCAGCTGCAGAAATAACCTCTGGCAGAAGAGAGAAAGCCTCCCCTCCCCCTCCCCAACCACTGAGAGCCAAGGATCTGCGCCAAACCATGAGAGAGACTCAGATCCAGGTCTCCCTTTGGCTCACGGGCTATTTTTCTGTACTGTTGGTTGAACGAATGAATCAACAACTGGAACAGCTCCAGATTTTCTGATCTTTTCCTTATTCAGACTGTGAATATCTGTGCTGTGCTATCAAGTGGCTTCCTGTCCACGTGATTTTGTCACAAATTGTCTTTTAGAAAAACACAGAAATTATAGCAATAAAAACATTGCCACGTATACAGTCAGTGTGTACATGGACTGTCACTGTATACACAAGCTATATATATGTCAGTGTGTAAGCAAGCACACAACACAGTGTCAGTGTGTATCAGCATATAATAATAATAATAATCCTTGCATTTGATATACATCGCTACCTGCCACCATTTACAGATCAGGTGTCATTTTGTACACAGGCTCCATATCAGTATGTTCACAAGTTACTTGTCACTGCGTATTTGGACTGCTTGACAAAATGTACACAGGCTGTGTGCCGTTATGTACACCGACAATATGCACACTGGTTGCATGTCAGCGTGTACATATGGTGTGTGCCAACATGTGCTCGGGCTGTGTGGCCCTGAGTTCACAGACTTTGTACCAGGTTGCTTGTCAGTGTGATCACAGACTGTGAGTTCTTGTGTCCACATTGTTTAAGTGTACTGAGGCATCCCTCACAGACGAGAAAACATTCTGATGGATCAGCAGCTCAGGGCTGGGCTCAGTATCTCACAGATCGAGTTGATGTGCTCAGCTCCAGTGCTGGATGGGAGGGAATGTCTCACACATAAGGCCCAGTTGTGCAAATGGATGTTTTCCTGGTCTCGTTGACAGATGTTGGAGACATTTGTTTCATGTTCCTGCCAGTAAAGCAGTTATGGGTTTAAAGTGGGAGTAACCCTCGGGAAGCAACGTTTGCACAAATGTTGATTATAAACTGCTGAAACTGTGAACTAAAAATTAAACTTTCAGCACTGACCTTCCTGAGCCGATATGCACACACCTCATGCCCTCACTATGTGCTCCCACCACACACAAAAGCTCACACTCACACCACGTGTACATAACTCACACTCTGTGACTGCATTCTCACTCACTCACTAGCCTTATAGCTTATACTCGCACTACACACTCAGGGCTCACACAGCACATTCATACCCCACACCCTCACAATGCACACTCATCAGTCAGTCTTATCACAACATGGTGGTGGCACAAATATCAGTGTTACCACCATATGAAGCCCAGGAACAGCCAAACAGCCATGTTCTGGAACAATCTGTGCCTAACAATACAGAAGCGTATTCCCTGGAAACTGTAGGAGTCCTGTAGCTCAGTGGTTAGAACACTCGACTCGCAAGCGAGAGACCTGGTTTGATTCCCGGCAGGGTGAAATCTTGGGCAAGTTTCCTTACTCCACGCCAGAAAATAATCCTTCCTTGGTGGGACGCTGCTGTGCGCAATTGACCGCTTTGTTTCGTCTACAAAATATACAGTCAATTCACTTTCCAGTATATTCTGTGAAGAGCTTTGAGACGTCTAGAAGATGTGCAAAATGTTATATCAAATGTAAGTATTATTTATTTATTATTATAATTGGAACCAGACTTTGCAGAAAATATGGATTCTCCAGGTTTAGGGTAAATGTGTGAGAGAAGCATTGGCTGCGGTGGTACACGCAGCAGGGAAAGAATTACCTGAGCGTGTGGTGTGTCACACATATGTGTGTGATTGAGTCATGGAAAATATTAACCCCTTAGTAACCTGAGAGCTGAGGCTTGGCTCAGGGAAGGATCACAGCTCATTAGCTGGAACGTAACAGGCCCTAAACAGCCCTGTGCCACCTGCATAATGACGGAATAAGCACACTAAACGCAGCCTCTTGAGACCCACGGCACTTGGCCAGGCAGCTTAATGCTCTATTGCCCACTCAACCATCTTGCTTTATTTGCTTAATTCATGAATTCTTGTGCCCAGACACTACAGAATCTGAGCCTGGTGATACTTTTCAGAGCACAAGAAGCAGGGTAACAAATCAGTCAGCCCAGTCAATTATTGAGATAAGACAGACGACTTTAACCCCACCCCTCCCCTCCCACCATTACACCCAATCAAATGTTCACAATGAATGGCCTTAACGCTGCAGTTTTCTGAATGTTCCCAGATCATGGAACAAAGTCAGTTACTGTTGGAGCCTGCAGCAAATTATCCTGAATTCAAAAATGAGGGAGTGGTAGTGGTAATGCAAACCACAGCTAGGCAAAGCACAGTAAAATAATAAAAATAATCCTTGCATTTGATTTAGCGCCTTATCACAATGTTGAGATGTTTTAAAGTGCTTCACAGCATATATTGTAAAGTGGATGGTCTGTACATTTTGTGGGCGGCCAATCGCATACAGCAGTGTCCCACAAACAGTCGTGGATTAAGTGACCACATTTTTGGGGGTGGAGGGATCATTACAACAACCAACAACAAGATTTAATTTATATAGCGCATTTCACGTCGGGAGGACGGCCCAAGGCGCTGCACAGTTGGGTCAGGACCCGAGCAGGGGGAAAATGGTCAGGGTGAGGGGAGGGAAGGGAGGGAGCGAGGAGGGGGGAAATGGCCAATGTGAGGGGAGGGAAGGGAGGGAGCGAGGAGGGGGTAGAGAGTCGAGAGGGGAGCTGAAGGCTGAAGGTCAAAGAGAAAGGTCTTGAGACTGGCCTTGAAGGAGGAAAGGGAGGAAGCGGCGAAGGCACTGGGGGATGGAGTTCCAGAGCCTCGGGGCTGAAGGCCCGGCCACCGATGGTAAGGCGGTTGGGGCGGGGGATGTGGAGCAGACCGGAGCCAGAGGAATGGAGGGTACGGGCAGGTAAGTAGGGGGATAGTAGGTCGGAGAAGTAGGAGGGAGTGAGGCCGGGAATGGCCTTGTAGGTGAGGATGAGGATCTTGAATTTGATCCTCTGAGGGATGGGGAGCCAGTGGAGGCGAGCGAGGGTGGGAGTGATGTGGTCCCGAAGCCTGGTGCGGGACAGTACACGAGCTGCAGAGTTCTGAATGACCTGCAGCTTGTGGAGGGAGGTGCTGGGAAGGCCGGCGAAGAGAGAGTTCCCATAGTCCAGCCTTGAGGTGATAAAGGTGTGGACCAGAGTTTCAGCCGCGTGAGGGCTGAGGTAGTGCCGTAGTCTGGCGATGTTTCGGAGGTGATGGAAGGCGGTGCAGTTGTGGCGCGGATGTGGGGAAGAAAGGACAGCTCATGGTTGAACAGAACGCCGAGGTTCCTGATGGCTTTGAGAGGTGGAGAGTGTAGCCTTGGATACTGATGCTGTCAGCTCCTGAGGTGTGGAGGCACTGACGTGAGCCAATCAGGAGGGCCTCAGTTTTGCGCACGTTGAGCTGAAGAAAGTTGTCTCTCGTCCAGGACTCGATGTCGGACAGACAGCTGTCAGGATATCGGGGGTCGTGGAGTTGAGGGTAGAGGAGGAAAGGTAGAGTGGGGTGTCATCCGCATACATGTGGAAGTTAATCTTATGTCTGCGGATGATGTCACCACAGGGGGAGCATATAGAGGGTGAAGAGGAGGGGACCGAGGACAGAGCCCTGAGGGACACCGCACGAGACAGTGCGGGGGTGGAGGAAAAGCCGTTTGTGGAAACAAAGTGAAGATGGTGGTAGAGGTACGACCTAAACCACTCAAGGACAGGGCCTTGAAGTTTGAGATGGGAGGACAAGCGGTGGAGGAGGATAGCGTGGTCGACCGTATTGAATGCTGCCGATAGTTCGAGGAGGACGAGGAGGCAGAGGGAGCCCTGGTCGCAGATGGTCAAGATGTCATTGGTGACCTTGACCAGGGTGGTTTCTGTGCTATGGGCAGCACGGAAACCCGACTGAAGGGGTTCAAATTACCTCAGGAAAGCGATTTGCCAATCGACTAACATGTGGGTTCCTACTTGCTGCTAGGTAAAGAAGTGCGTGGAGTAAGGAAACTTGCCTAAGGTTGTGCCCTGCCTGGGAAGCTAGTGCCCAAAATGGCTGCCTCTCCTGCCTGCAGAACTTACAGCCACCACAACCTTCATTGAATCCTGGATAGAGCTTTGAGATAATTAGACAACATATATTACACCTTATCACATTCATTGAGACATCTCAAAGCGCTTTACAGAATATAGTGTAAAGTGAATTCACTGTATATTTTTGCGGGCAAAAGTGAAAATGCAGAGCACAGTAAGTCAACTCACACCCGGTAGTGTTATACATGGATTTACATCACATCTACTGTCATATTTCTGTCCATGCTCTTGGACCTAGCCGTGCCCTGCAGAAGGCTGACAGATGTATAGCTGCTCAACAAGGAACCATTGAGCCCCGAGAATATGAAATCCTTTTAAAATAAATTTGAAACACCACTGTGTGACTTTAGAAAATTAACCTGCAACAGCATTAAAGAATATGATCTAGTTGTGGATTAGTCATTCCTATATCCTACATAGAGCTATCAAATTGGGCAACGCCTTATAAATCCTCTATAATCCCAAAAGCTCTTCCATTTTGTAAGTATCACACTGCCAAACCATCTTCAGCAACCGGATAATTAATGGGAGCAAAATACAATTTACATTTTTAGCACCTTTCACGTCGGGAGAATATCTCCAGTGCTGGCTGGGCACATGAACTGGGGGGGGGGGGGGGGAGGGGGGGTGTGGGGGGAAGCGAGAGCCCAGGAGAGTGGGGAAGGGGAAAGAGCTACATTTTTAAATGGGCTTTGAATGAGGGGTGGAATTGAGTCAGAGTGACCCCATGATGGAATCCTCGGCGTAGGTGCTATACAAATGTAATTTTGTTGTTGTTGTTCTTGCACAGTTTACATTGAAACATGCCATTCCGCTCATCGCATGTCTGGCAATGCTCACATGTGATGCATCAGCAAAACCCTTCCTGATTGAGAAATGTGGCCAACGTAAACAGGACATTAGTGATAAAAGTTGAATTACACAGTGAATATTTGTTCCCTCATTGTGCTATATGGTCATGTCCTGAATGCTTACAGCTCAAACCCCAGTTATAGGTCACAAATTAACTTATAAATGCTGTCTTACACCCTGCTTAAATTCCTGCAGCTCCTCCCTCTGAGAGAGAGAAAAACAATCTGCAGTCACCTGTGTCACAGCTGAGAGTTGTACTTAGTTTTGTACGATTTGATCTGAGATGAAGGACCTCTGAAGTATTTTGACCAAATTCAAACCCGTGTCCAAAGGACAATGTTTGAACCCAGTGCCCTGTCACCTACAGCAGGACACAGAGAGAGATCACAGATTATATCTTTCCAATCCTGTGCCATACGCTAACCTAAGTTAGGCTTGTGCAGCAATAATAATAACAATAATCCTTGCATTTGATATAGCTCTTTTCACGTCTTCTAGCCGTCCCAAAGCGCTTCACAGAATATACTGTAAAGTGAATTGACTGTATATTTGTGGGCGAACGCAGCAGCCAATTGCGCACAGCAGCGTCCAACAAACAATCGTGGATTGAAAATGACCAATTTATTTTTGTTTTATTTTGGAGGGATTATTATTAGGCTCTGTGTGGAGTAAGGAAACTTGCCCAAGGTTTCGCCCTGACCTGCCGGGAATTGAACCCAGGTCTCTCACTTGCAAAGCGAGTGCTCTAACCACTGACCCAAACCCTAATCCTGAGCAACTCACTGACCTCAGCATTGTAATGTTGACTACCCTCAGGTTAGCCAACACACGCAATTAGTGAGATATCAAAGGGCATGCTTCAAAATGCCTGAAACCTACCATCTAAACTGCACAATGTCACAACCTGTAGCTAACCACCTACACCACAGCCTGAGATGGAATGTAAGATGAGATGTTTCTATAACACTGAAGTAAAATTTTATAGGATTACAACAATGTTGCTTTAGCGTTTGCTGTAGCTATGAATGACCTTGAGATTGTGGCGCTGTAAACTCATTGCTTACAATTAGCTGTTTCCATTGCTGCTGACATCAGAGTGTTACCTGTATCACTTGTACCATGTTGCATTAATAACAACAACAACAAAATTACATTTGCAAAGCGCCTTTCACGTCAGGAGGATGTCCCGAGGCGCTGGACAGTCAGAGTTTCGGATCCAAGCTGGGTCGGGATTTGGGAGGGGGGAGGGCAGCGGGGAAAGGAGGGTGATCAAAAGCACAGTCGAAGAGGAGGGTCTTGAGATGGGTATTGAAGGTGGCGAGGGAGGGGATGAAGTGGAGGGGACTGTGGGATGGAGTTCCAGACGATGGGGGCAGAGTGACAGAAGGCCCGCCCGCCAATGGTGGGGCAGGCGAGGCATGGGACGTGAAGCAGGTTGGAACCCGCTGAGTGGAGGGAGTGAACAGGATGGTGGGGGGTTAGGAGGTCACAGAGGTAGGGGGGGAGCAAGGACTTTGAAGCTGAGGACCAGGATCTTGAACTGTATCCTCTGTGTGATGGGAAGCCAGTGGAGTCGGGCGAGGATGGGGTGAAAAGGTAACGGAGGTAATAAAAACCTTATGTAAACGCTGGAGACATGTCTGTCACCAAGCTGGTGACAAATGTGTGTGAAACTATGCTGAACAAGCCTCTGCTGCAGACATCATTTAGACAGCGGGGGAGTGGGGTTGATTTGGAAGCTCTTTTCAAAGAACTGGCACAGACACGATGGGCCGAGTGGCCTCTTTCTGTGCTGTATAATTGTATGATTCTATGATCATTGCACTGGAAGCTCTATTGGACATCTGATTTTTCCACCAGGTACTTTCAAGACAAACACGTTGCAGTTCAGTTATGTCTTAGGCGTTGTGATGCATTCCATTCACTACACAGGCATTGGCCATTACCTGGGGGTGGGGGGAGGGGGTTGTCCTTGGGCTCATATAAGAATAGTGACTGCTTATAGTAGTTACTAGACCCTGCAAGAAGTCAATGCCTTCAAGAGAGAAAAATAACATTGCTGTATCTAGGGCATGGGTGTGACACTGAGTTGAAGCATGCACTGTACTGTGACAAGGGGAAGGAATCGCACCCTCAGTGCTAGCTGGTGTCAAACTAAAGGACTTATTCTTAAGCAACTGGATTTTACCCAAGTGTTACAAAGCAGCCCTACCTGCACAGGGGCAGTAGCTCATCTCTAGTTTGAGCCTAGTTACACACTCACATAGGAACATAGGAACATGAGTAGGTCATTCAGCCCATCAAGCCTGTTCCGCCATTTAATTAGATCATGGCTGATCTATATCTTTACTAGAATTTCAAATCCAATTTCCCGCTTTCTTCCTGTACCCTTAATACCCCAATCTACCAAAAATCTGTCAATCTCTTTCTTGAAGGTGTGGATGGATCCAGCATTCATGCATGACCTTTTGGGGGAGAGAGTTCAGATTTCTACCACCCTTTGAGTGAAAATACTCACTAACTGTCAGCACAACAACAACAACAACAACAAGATTCCATTTATAGAGCGCCTTTCACGTCGGGAGGTTGTCCCAAGGCGCTGGACAGTTGGGTCAGAACCCGAGCAGGGGGGAAATGGTCAGGTTGAGGGGAGGGAAGGGAGGGAGTGAGGAGGGGGTAGAGAGACGAGAGGGGAGCTGAAGGCACGGTCAAAGAGAAAGGTCTTGAGACCGGCCTTGAAGGAGGAAAGGGAGGAGGCGGCGAAGGCACTGGGGATGGAGTTCCAGAGCTTAGGGGCTGAGAGGCTGAAGGCTCGGCCACCGATGGAAGGGCAGTTAGGGCGGTGGATGTGGAGCAGACCGGAGCCAGAGGAATGCAGGGTACGGGCAGGTAAGTAGAGGGATAGTAGGTCGGAGAGGTAGGAGGGAGCAAGGCCGTGAATGGCCTTGTAGGTGAGGATGAGGATCTTGAATTTGATCCTCTGGGGGATGGGGAGCCAGTGGAGGCGAGTGAGGGTGGGAGTGATATGGTCGCGAAGCCTGGTGCGGGACAGTACACGAGCTGAAGAGTTCTGAATGACCTGCAGCTTGTGGAGGGAGGTGCCGGGAAGGCCGGCGAAGAGAGAGTTTCCACAGTCCAGCCTTGAGGTGATAAAGGCGTGGACCAGAGTTTCAGCAGCAGTATTATCTACCCAGTGCTAAGGGCATGCTGGTTCCAGGGCCCGTAGCTGCGCTTAATGTCATTGCCAGGAGTGATTCCAGCAAAGGTGCAAGTTTTCTCCTGTCACAAAGACTGTCATCGGTTGCTGCGAGAATACATTATCCAGTTAATAGAATGGGATCAGATGATTTGTAAGGAATGAGATATGACTGTTCTGTGACCCAGATAATGGTTTGAACACTGCTTCCAGAACCCAGCAAATAATTCCTCCTTCATTTGGAAGCTGTTTTCTTTTTATAGACATGTTTTAGAAAAGCTTCCAAATTAAGACTGAATTTAAGAATGTTCCACAATCCTGCACACTTACATTTTAATATGGGCTAAGACAATGTGGAATTTTAGACCTCAGAGAGCCTCAAATGCAATTCCATGAACTTAGCTGGGCCAATAGTTGTGAGCTGCAATTGGCTGTGGGTTAGGGAGAGAGAAAGTAACCAACAATAAGACAATCGGACTGCTGGGATATATTGCTAAATCGGTTGAGCTTAGATATCCAGAGGTCATACACAGAAATGTTTACTGCTCTGGTCAGACCAGACCTTGAATTACTGTTTGTAGATCTGGTCCCCGCACCATAAGGGAGAGCCTTGGCCCCAGCATCACTGCAGAGCAAAGCATCACTGAGGATCTCCAAAAGGCAAACTAATCTTCATCCAAACTAATCTTGTGTTCAGATAGATATGGAACTTTCTCCCTTGTGCAGTAGAGCTGCTCCCTCTTCTGGTGAGTTATTTATTTTCCATTTTGGGGATAGGGAGTCATCCCACTCATCTCTTGTTAAGCTTGAAAGCCAAAGGCCGAGCAGGTCGGATGGTCCCAGCTGGACAAGCAGCGGGAAAGCTTGCCAGACAGTGCTATCAATGGCAAACTATGTGGCTTTAGCTGGTTAGACTCTAGCAGTTATCACAACGCACACTCTGGGGTCCCCCAGCCTTGGTGCCTAATACTTTCTGGAATTAGGTAAGAAGGATGCGTCCCTCCATGAATATAGCTAGCATTCCATTCATCAATTTATCTCTGGAATCTCCATGTGTAGGTAGGATGCACGGAATTCTCAATTTGGCTTGGAGATTCTTAGGCATGGTGATGGATTTCTGGATGTGTCAGACACCCGGCTGGGCAGAGAAAAATCATTTATTCATCAACCCCAGACTCTGAAAACCGCTTTCACAACTTTGAACTTCATTCTGAGTTGACATTTACTGGTGACTAAAGCTGTGCAAAATTATAGTATGTATTTCCTGCATTATGCGTTTATGGAATCAATAAAATCCAATAATGCAGGTCAATAATTTACAAAAGCAACTGCAGGAAAGTCCTTCAAACAACAAATAAAACAGCTTGTAAAAATAATATAATCCTTCATTTGATTCAATGCTGTTCATGTCATGTAGGCTCAAAGGGCAGAATGCCACATGAAAGACTTGTAAGAAAGATAGAAGCCCATGGTATAAAAGGGACAGTGGCAGCATGGATCCAGAACGGGCTGGGAGACAGAAAGCCAAGAGTTGTGGTGAAAGGCTGCTTTTCTGACTGGAGGGAAGTGTCCAGTGGCGTCCCCCAGGGATTGGTATTAGGACCATTGCTCTTCTTAATATACATAAATGATCTGGACTTGGGTATAGCAAGTACCATTTCCAAGTTTGCGAACGACACAAAGTTAGGTAGGGCGGTAAACAGTGAGAAGGATAGCAGCCAACTGCAGGAAGACATAGACAAAATGGTAAAATGGGCGACACATGGCAGATGAATTTCAACGTGGAGAAATGCGAAGTAATGCTTTTTGGTAGAAACAATGAGGGGAAGCAATATAGGCGGTAATACAATCTTAAGGGGAGTAAAAGAATAGAGAGACCTGGGGGTTCCGGTAAATGAATCCTTGACGGTAACAGGACAGGTAGATAAAGCTGTAAAAAGGGCATATGAGATACTAGGCTTTATAAATAGGGGCATAGAGTCCAAGAGTCAAGGGGTGATGATTAACCTATATAAAACACTGGTTTGGCCTCAGTTAGAATACTGCCCCAGTTCTGGGCACCACACTATAGGAAGGATGTTAAGGCATTGGAAAGGGTACAGAGGAGATTTACGAAGATGGTACCAGGAATGAGGGACCTTGATTATGAGGAAAGGCTGGAGAGGTGAGGATTATTCTCATTGGAGCAGAGAAGGTTACAAGGAGACCCGATAGAAGTCTTCAAAATCATGAGGGGATTTGATAGGTTCGAAAGGGAAAAACTGTTTCCACTGGTGGGTGTGTCGGTGACTCGAGGTCACAGATTTAAAAAGTATCTAAAAGAAGCCATGGGGAGGTGAGAAGAAATGTTTTCACGCAGCGAGTTGTTCGAAGCTGGAATACATTGCCTGAAAGGGCGGTCGAGGCCGATTCAATAACAACTTTTAAAAACTCGGTGGATGGGTATTTGAGGAGGACGGGTTTGCAGGTTATGGGGAAAGGGCCGGGGAGTGGGACTGACATTAATTGCTCTTTTCAAAGAGCCGCACAGACTCGATGGGCCGAATGGCCTCTTTTTGTGCTGTACGATTCTATGATTCTATGGTCAATGTACATGTAGCATGGAAACATGCCACTCCACCCAACTAATCCATGCCGGTGTTTATACTCTACACGAGCCTCCACCCACGCCTTCTTCTCTCCTATGATCAAATTCCTCTCTCTTCCATAATGGTCGAGCTTCCTCTTGAATGCAGTTACACTACATTGGTTTTCAAACAAAATTTCTTTGTGGTCTCAGTGTGTGGTCACTAATATTTACACGGTGCTAGTTTTTCCTAAAAATACTTAATCATATGAAAAATAAAGGAACTACAGACATAAGCACATCTCAAATAGTTTTCATTTATTTCTGTACATTTAACAAACCACATTTGTAAAAAACGTTTCTACACAAAACCTTGCACAGACAGTAACAAGAACAGCACAATTCATGAAAACCATTTGAGAAAATCAGGTATCAAAATAAGCACTAATGTTCTTTTGACTTGACCATGGTCATATGCCTATTTAAATAGGTCTAAATATATCTAAATATATCTACATTTATTTAAATGTATGGAGGTGTATTTCCTTTTAAGGAAGCGAATCTTATTTTTCAATGGCAAATAATGAGCCACTTAATGTGTAGCTGCAGGACATCTGGTTAACAAGCATATGAATGAAATCTGACAAACAATCACTACTTTTTTGGTGAATTTATTAGAGCAGGTTGCACGTGTAAGGCACTATATATATAAACAAGTACTTGTTTCAGATGTTGTTTTCTTTGCTATGGATTATTTGGGTTTGTATCTTTATTACAAATATGTAACATTAATAATTTTTTTCTATTATGCTGTAAGTAGGCCTACATTTTTTCTTCAATTTATTGCAAAAATCCTGGATTCCTGCGGCTTAGTGGTTAGTGAAGTCCTGTAGCTCAGTGGTTAGAGCACTCGCTTTGCAAGTGAGAGACCTGAGTTCAATTCCAGGCAGAGGGCGAAACCTTGGGCAAGTTTCCTTACTCCACACAGAGCCTAATAATAATCCCTCCAAAAACCCCAAACAATAATAAATTGGTCATTTTCAATCTACGACTGTTTGTGGGACATTGCTGTGCGCAATTGGCTGCCGCGTTCGCCCACAAATATACAGTCAATTCACTTTACAGTGTGTTCTGTGAAGCGCTTTGGGACGTCCTTCCGACGTGAAAAGCGCTATATCAAATGCAAGGATTATTATTATTATCCATGACCTTGCCCCCTCCTACCTCTCTGACCTGCTGACTCCCTAGAAACCTGCCCGCTCTCTCCATTCAGCGGGCTCTGGTCTGCTCCACGTCTCCCGCCCGACCCACCCTACCATCGGCGGCTGCTCTCTCTGCCCCCGCACCCTGGAACTCCATCCCACTGTCCCTTCGCCTCGCTTCCTCCCGTGCCTCCTTCAAGGCTGGTCTCAAGACCCTTCTCTTCGATCGTGCCTTTGGTGCCCTCCTACCTCTCTGCCTTCCCTCACCCCTATACCACCTCCCCCCATGCTCGGGCCCCGACACCTGACTATTCAGCGCTTTGGGATGTCCTCTCAACGTGAAAGGTGCTCTATAAATGTAATTTTGTTGTTGTTGTTGTTGTTTCTAGGCAAATTTCCTTACTCCACACGCCTCTGTTTACCTAGCAGTAAGTAGGAATCCAGTTGTTAGTCGAACTGGGGGATCGCTTTCCGGCGGTAATAATCCCTCAAAAAAATGTGTTCACTCAATCCTCGACTGTTTGTGGGAAGCTGCAGTGAGCAATTGGCTGCCACATTTCTACCACAAAATATACAGTCACTCCACTTTACAGTATATTCTGTGAAGCGCTTTGAGACGTCTCGAAGATGTGATAAAGCTCTATATCAAATGCACGGATTATATTATTATATTATATTAATATTATATTATTGCCCGGTTGGGATGCCTTTAGCCCAGTCACTGGCTCAGTGATGCTCATTCCCCAATTTAGAGCCAGGGACACAATGTGCTGAGCAGCGACCCCTTTAAGAGCGCGACCCCTTTAAGAGCGCGACCCCTTTAAGAGGGCGTATCGCTACGGTGAGAGACGGTCTTAGCAGCCAATCGCAATCGCCGATCCGGTGATTGACATTCATACTAACTAATGGCGGGTGTGATTAGCAGAGATGACAGCCAATGGAGGCGCGGGCTGGGTGGGGCGGGGCGGGCGGGAGCGAGAGTCCGGGATTAGGCGAGTCCGGGGCGGCGCCGTCAGGTTAGGCCGCACCGGGAGTGAGTGACAGAGAGAGAGCGAGAGGGGGAGCCGAGGCCCTGGCCGGGGCCTGAGTAAGATGGTGGCCGTGTTGCTGCTCCTGGTCTTGGCCGCCTGGACCTCGCCGCTCCGCTGCTGCCCCTCGCGCTGCGCCTGTGGGGCCGGGCGGCTGGACTGTAGCGCGCGGGAGGCCGCTCCCCCTCAGCACCTGCCGCCCTGGGTCTCCAAACTGTGAGTATCAGCGGCTCCGGGACAGCGCCGCCGCCCACTCCCCCCCACACCCCCCCCACTCACCCCCCCAACACTCTCCCCCGCCACTCTCCCCTCCCCCACACTCCCCCCCCCCACTCCCCCCCCCCACACCCCCCCCCCACTCTCCCCCCCCCCACACTCCCCCCCCCCCCCCCCACACTCCCCCCCCACACTCCCCCCCCACTCTCCCCCCCCCACACTCCCCCCCCCCCCCCCCCCACACTCCCCCCCCCACTCTCCCTCCCCCACACTCCCCCCCCCCACTCCCCCCCCCCACACTCCCCCCCACTCCCCCCTCCCCCACACTCCCCCCCCCCCACTCTCCCCTCCCCCACACTCCCCCTCCCCCCACTCTCCCCCTCCCCCACACTCCCCTCCCCCCACTCCCCCCCCCCACTCTCCCCCCCCCACTCTCCCTCCCCCCACTCCCCCTCCCCCACACTCCCCCCCCCACCTCCCCCCCCCCCTCCCCCCCCACACACTCCCCCTCCCCCACACTCCCCCCCCCACTCTCCCTCCCCCACTCTCCCCCCCACTCCTCCCCCCCACTCTCCCCCCCCCACTCCCTCCCCCCCACTCCCCTCCCCCACTCTCCCCCCACTCCCCCCCCCACACTCTCCCCCTCCCCACACTCTCCCCCACACACACTCCCCCTCCCCCACACTCCCCTCCCCACACTCCCCCCCCCCACTCCCCCTCCCCCCCACTCCCCTCCCCCCCCACTCTCCCCCCACTCCCCCCCCCACACTCTCCCCTCCCCCACACTCTCCCCCCCCACACTCCCCCTCCCCACCACTCCCCTCCCCACACTCCCCCTCCCCCACTCCCCCCCCCCCACTCCCCCCCCACTCCCCTCCCCCCACTCTCCCTCCCCCCCACTCTCCCCCCCCCCACTCCCCCCCCCCACTCCCCCCCCCACACTCTCCCCCCCCCCCACTCCCCTCCCCCCCACTCTCCCCCCCCCACTCTCCCCCCCCCTCCCCCCCCACTCCCCCCCCCCACACTCCCCCCCCCCCCCCCCCCCACTCTCCCCCTCCCCCCACTCCCCCCCCCACACTCTTCCCCTCCCACACTCTCCCCCCCCCCCACTCTCCCCCTCCCCCCCACTCTCCCCCTCCCCCCCACTCTCCCCCTCCCCCCCACTCCCCCCCCCCCACTCCCCCCCCCACACTCCCCCCCCCACACTCCCCCCCCACACTCTCCCCCCCACACTCTCCCCTCACACTGTACACAGTCATGTCTCACTGATGGTTTCGGGTGATGTGTGACGAGGTTGGAGGCTCGGGCAGGAGGTCACACAGACAGGAGATGCTCTGGGAAGGGAAGAGATTTAGAGATGAAGGTAACGGCTTTGAAATCAAAGTCCTGGTTCTCACTTCAATTCTAACCTCAGTCTTTGAAAAAGCCTAACAGTAATAATAATACTTTATTTGATACAGTGCCTCATCATGTCTTCGAGACGTCTCAAAGTGCTTCATGGAACGTACTGTAAAGTGTAGTGACTGTATTTTGTGAGCAAATGCAAGTTGCTCTAACAATAATCAAACATTTCACTAGCTTTGGCTCCCACAATAAATGTTTCTCTACTTTCCCAACAGAATAAAACTTTAAATAGGTCACCCTTGCGGTTTTAGTTTAGTTTTGTCTCACAAAGTGTTTGTTTTATATTGCAGGATTATATATTGGTTGTATATTGTTAGTTAAAGTTGCTGTCACTGCCCAAGAAACAATTAATGATGCAAATCAAAACAGCATCTTTAAAACATTGATTTCTGAAAATCTTGTTGAGAAGTTTTGCTGAGAAGGGGAAGCACCTTTCTGATCTGGTTGAATGTCTCTTAGTGAGGATGAGGCTGATTAATGTAATGGTGGAGAGATTACGCTACAATTGTAGAGCAGATACTATAGCACTTGAGATTGGTAGTGATGGCAATTGTTTAAGAGTTTGATTCCTATGATAGTTTTTTTCTAGACACTAGCTATTCCATTTTGAGCAGTGGATATCCAGGCTAGGGGTACCTTAACATCCCATCAGTTTCCCACTGTCTGTAATCTGTCACTTTTGTGATTACATTGTTGTTTCACTGATAAAAGCAAACTTCTTCCAGCAGAAAGAGAAGATAGGTGGCTTTGCAGAGTTTGTATAATTTGATTTGTGGTCTTAGATCCAGGTTAAAATACGGGGATCATTTTCTGCTCCAGTTGTGTCACACAATGTGTCCTCTCACTGTGTTTCTGTATGTGGAGTCCTGTAACTCCACGTATAGGGTTTGATTCCCGGCAGGGTGAAAAAAATATGCAGTCAATTTACTTTACAGTATATTCTGTGAAGCGCTTTGAGACGTCTAGAAAGCGTGAAAAGCGCTATATCAAATGCAAGGATTATTATTATTATATTACACAGACCTGCTCTTGCATTGGTTGCTGTCTCATGTGTATTTTGGGTATTTTATTTTCCTGGCATCTTGTTTCTGGCTTAAAACCTGCTCCTGACATGGATGCTGAATAATACCTCTACAAAGAGATGATTCCTTGGAAGCACTGATGGTTATTGCCTTTGCAGTATATGGATTACAGGCACTTGTCTGTATTGATTTGCCTGATTGACTTTTGTAATTTTCACTGTGAAATATAATTCCTTTTCTACTGTTTTCAGGGGATGTGGTAATGAGAGTGTAGGACTAAAGCAGTATACAATACCTACTAATTTCATGGCTTTTCATGGAAGGACATGCGATTATAGACAAATGTGGCAGACATTTGTGTTTATGACATAGTTAGGCTTCACAGACCGTGAATGGCCAATTAATCTGTATGATTGTTGGCTGGGACCCAGGGAGAAACTCTTCTCTTTTTTAACAGTATCCCTGAATCTTTAACGTCCACCCAAAGAAGTAAATGGGTCCTCAGTTTGTCTCATCCTCTGACAGTGTAGCACTACCGCAGGGTTGCACAGACAGCCTAGACAGTCAGTACAAATCTCCTTGTGGGTCTGGAATTCACTGCCTTCTGATGTAGAGACCAGATTAATTCTGAATGTTTTGTTGAATCAGAATTATTATTTTGCAATACGTAGAAGGAAGTTATTCAGAGTTAATGAGGATGTCATTGGATCTCAATAATGTAAGAATGAATACACTGTTTAGATGCTCTTGGACAATGTGAACGAGGGAGTGGGGAGGGGGCTCTGGAATGGAGAACCCTCACAAACTGCCCATTTAGACACATGTGATGCAAGTGCTTTGAGACATTCTCCCAATGTGAAAGGCACTATATATAAATGTGAAATAAGTATTGTATCTTTTAAAATAACTTGGCTAGGAATAATCAATATCAGTGCTGGTCGTGTTACAAATTAGCCGTGTGAAGTTGCATTGATATTAAATTACTAGTAATTTAAATCTCAGGTTGATGGTACTGTATTATTCACTTGGAATGGATCTGGGTAAAACCATGACTTGATATGAATTAAAATTGAACCCAGGTTTTATTTTGCCTGAGCAGATATCACTGAATCAAGAGTTTAAACACATAAATCAGTGTAATTTCCGGTAACTTGGATTGTAATCCTCCAGATATAATTACTCATTCACTTCTGAGTTCTTGGTGGGACAATGCTTTGTGGAAATTGGTTTTGCATTGCCTATAAATGCACAATTACTTCACACTTCACAGTATATCCTGTGATCCAGTTTGAGATGTTTGATTATGTATTATTAAATCTGTCCTGAAGATGGTGTTGATTTACAGTGATTGTGGGGAACGAGCACTCTGTGGCTTCACATAGTTTTGAAATGATAAATCTGGGTCAGAGATCAAAATATCTGTCTTGGAGGTTTGGCTGAATGAGCTCATCAATAAACTGCGTTGGATTGGCTTCTCGGGTTTTGAAGAATAAAAGGCTGTTTGTGAACTGGAACGTCTGCAAATAAACACTCTCCAATATGGGTCTCTGTGTAGGCTAAGACTGGAAGTGGGGATTGCAGTAATGGTGGAGTTTTTAATGGTGTACGCTTCTGTTTCTTATGTATTTTGTGCTCCCATTATCTGAATAATTCAGACACTGATTGCACTAAAAGGCTATACTATCAGAACCTATGTCCTGTATAATATGGAAGCTGTGAATAATTCATGATTCTTTGCAGCTATGAACAGTGACATATTGGTTCAGACCCTTAACATTTATCACTTTTAAATTGTGATGATGAGATCAGCTCCCGAGTTTGTGTGAATGTGTGTGTGTGTTAGCACCTGTTGTCATGTGTGGAAATTCTGGGCATATCACAACTGCTCTATCTTACCGGCAGGATGCTTCTGTCCAGCCTTATTAACTTGTCCCAACCATATCATTACAGTGTCCTCCCAATGTGAAAAGTGCTATAGAAATATATATATATGTAATGTATTGCAAGCAATACTATTATATTATAAAAGAGGCAGAAACTGTCTGTGACACAGCCTTAGTTATTTTCATCCATTTCTTCTCCAGAGACTTGAGTCACAAACAGTTGCATTCTACAAAAGAGATGAAATTTGATGGTCTTCACAGACTTCAGGAAGTGTAAGTGTCCACCGATTACTAAATACCGAGATTAGATTGTGAACGTCTAAGAGAAGTAACCCCGACTACAGGTAGTGACCAACTATGAGGCTCCTGATGCTAACTCAGATTTTTTTCTTCCTAACTAAGGAAAATGAACTATAATGAACTGTCTACAATCCCATCATTTGGCGCAGTAACCTCGAACCTCACACTACTGTCTCTGTAAGTACTTCCAGCCACATCCTGTAACCAGGCGCCACTTTAAACCAACAAATTGTTTTACATTTTGCAATCTGATAAACGGTAATCTTCACCTGAATTAAGTATTGTCCTCAACATATGTGAAAGACAAGGGAATAGAGCGGTTTAGGAGAAAGGACAAGGAGAGAATAACATAAGGAAAATAATACCAGCGCAAACAAATTTGGCCAAATGCTATGTTTCCATGATGTATCTTTCCATGTAACTCTTGACACTCCTACAAGCATGCCCAAATGATCTTAATCATGCGCTGCGCACATAAATGCATGTATGCGCACAAATGTGTAAGATGTGTATGCACACATATTTTCCTCCCTCACCCCTGTGAGATATTGGTTGCAATGAGTTCAGCCCCTTGCAAGGCTCCTAATTCTTGTCATTAGGGTGGAAAAATTTGAAAGTTGGAACCTGTTGTGACTATTCTCTCTCTGACAGAAAACACAATCAGGTGTTTGAGATCATAGCAGCAGATCTTCAACCCTACAGCTCTTTGGAAACCTTCGATCTGAGCTTCAATTCCATTTCTGAAGTGACAACGTCTTCATTTCCTATAATGCAGCTGAAATATTTGTAAGTAAATTGGTATTTAAAAGCTCACTGCTCTGTCCCCTTGCGCTAGGCTCCCATCTCTGGAGCTGATACATGCCCCGTGCTGGGTGCTTCTCAGCCACACGTGAGGTGAGAGCTGAACAAACCTCCTCAGCAGCAGGTAGTCTCTACAGTGAGAAGAGAGGCACAATTTGAGACTCAGTATGTGCACAAGCTCCATATTTACGGTCAATTCACTTTACAGTCTATTCTGTGAAGCGCATTGAGACGTCAAGAAGACATGAAAAGCATTATATCAAATGCAAGGATTATTATTATATAGACACTAATGTCCCAGAGTGTAACTGGGCAAATTGGTAGTTTGGGAAGGGGATGTGCAACACATGCAAACATAATACAATGTATTTTTAGGGGTGGGGGTATGAGTGCCATTGCTGAATTTGTGCCCCATTTAAGCAACCCTTTCAGATTGAAATTATTTTGGGTGTTTTTGCAGTTAACAGTAAAACTCAAGTTGTATCAATCAGGACCATAACAAATCTTTACCTCCAGTGGGACTGACTGACTTGATCTCTCAAATGTTTTTTAGACACCTCAATAATAACCGAGTCACTTTCATGGAGCTCGGCTGCTTCGATAACCTGTCCAGGACTTTACTCGTCCTCAAGCTGAACCGCAACAGAATTACTGTTATTCAGCCAAAGACGTTCAGGTTGCCTCAGCTCCAATACCTGTAAGTAGCTTAGCTTTTTATTTTGATATACTAATGGTATACTATATATACAGTACGAATGGCGATAGAATGCTCCATGAGGAAGCTTTGCTCCCAATGCAGCTTTTAACAATAACAACCAACCAATTACATTTGTAACATGATATAAACAGATCGTTCTCACTGTCCAGCTATAGTTAGAATGACCCATGCAGTTATTCTGATGGTCTGAGTTGAAGTGATCAGGTGTGTCTAATGCTAAGGCTGCTATATTGTGACCCGGACAAGCTCTCTCAGGCCTGGCTTGAATATATTTACCAAAGTAGCAGTTTTGTCCTAACTGTTTAAGAAAACTATTCCAACTGAGTGTCAAATACGCACTGAATTTCTGCCTATTGTTTGTCAGCAGCAACAGGGACCATAGCTTTGTCACTATTTATACCTTTGACACTATTTATACCTTTATACTTTTGTCACTCTATACCTTCTCCATTGAATCTGCTTCCATGTCAAGGTATGAATAAACATTGCAGTTTCAAACCTGCAGAAACTGGATTAATTTTTGCAATGTCCATTGTTCTCATCTAATGTTTGTTTGTTTAATAATATTCTATATTCATTTCAAGTTTATTATTTATTACCAAATAACTGAGTCAGATATAAATTACCTGCTGTATAACATTCCGTTCTATTCCTAATCAAATTTATAAAGCACTTTGATATGAAGTGAAAGTTGTTGTATAAATGGAAGTTATCAGTTATATAGTTCTTCAATGAAGGAATCTATTGTAAAACTAATTCTGTCCTGTTTGTTTGGATGAAGGATTCATTACGGGGTTAACTTTGTGCATTTCTTTGTTAACAGGGAACTGAAGCGGAACAGAATCAGAGTCATTGAGAGCCTAACCTTTCAGGGACTGGACTCCCTGAAATCTCTCAAATTAAAGCGTAACGGAATCTGCGAGTTAAAGGATGGAGCTTTCTGGGGATTGAATGAAATTGAGGAGCTGTAAGTGAGGGTTTCTGCAGCTTCTTGCTGAGTCTCTCTCCTTTTCTCTTGATATGTGAAGTAATTAGGAAAATTAACGTGTGTAGCAAACTTAAGATAAAATTGGTCAACCACTTCAGAAGTGTCTGAGGGAAATTACTGTGCACAAATTGGTTGCCATGTTTACGAATATAATGTATGGTCTCTGCACTTTGCAATAAATTCAGTGAAGGACTTTGAGATGGTTAAGGGTGCAATATCAAATACAAGGATGAGTATTATTAATTATTTGAGATATTTTGACGTGATTAAACTCTGCAAATTTTTATTCTGATACATTTTGGTCTTTATTTTAAAGAAATTAGAATCTTAAATGAACTGGTTATAAAGTGAGTATTGTCTGAAACAAAGTTGGATTTAATCTTGTTTGTTTGAACCTTGTGATCAGGTTAGCTTGTGCACCTCTTACTGCTAAATCCATTCTGGACACTCTTCCTGATGGAGGTAGCTGGAAAATTAGTGAATCATTTATTTTTTCTCTTGTAGGGACTTAGAGGACAACAACCTAACCGAGGTAACCAAAGGCTGGCTGTATGGCCTCAAACTGCTCCAGCGTCTGCATCTCAGCCAAAATGCTGTAGCCAGGATCAGGACAGGGGCCTGGGAATTCTGCCAGAAACTGTCTGAGTTGTGAGTTCCATTTCTTCCGTAGTTTACGTGAAAATCTGATGTTTGCTGATCTGCAGGTGTTTGGTGTCATCAGTGACTCTGCATCAGAGAATCCAAACCAGCCTGAGAGCTCCACATCGGTCTGCCCTTCTTGTCAACAATGGAATGTGCATTTTCTCCCTCAAGGGACGAACCTATCTACCTAATTCTGGCCAGGATTAGGCGCAGGTTGGCGAGAGTTGAGGTTTGGGAAACCCAGAGTGTGTGTTGAGGTAACTGTGGACCTGCAAGAACCAAACTACTGAGACAACAACAACTTGCACTTAGGTAGCACCCTCCACACAGGGCAGCGACTCAGTGCTGTGACGACTGCAGAGGGGTCAAGGTGACATTCCATTTCAGCGGTGTCACCTTAGAGCCAACTAAGCTACTTCCTCCTCTTTCTCTGGTGTTCACCACCTTGTGGCTGTTGCAAACGCCCCACAGCTTTAAGTTGAATTGTTCATTCAGGCAGGAATGTGTTTGTGCTGTGGGATTGCTACAGTAACTCAAAGCAAAGCTGTAAATTGGCATTGAATCCTGAATTGAGTTTATAAAAAGATGCAGATCAATTTATTTCAGATAATACAATTTAGAAGTAGTACAAGCTAGAAAATATCCTCTATCGTTAGTTGCACTGCAAAAAATGTTCGATAGAGCTTCATTAAATCATTGCTGATGATTGCAGCTCCACCTCTGGCCTCCTCTACATGTCAGGATGGTATAGCAAGCTTGCAGAGTGTGTTTTCTCAGCTATCTTGGATGAAAGTTGAAATGCCAGCTACTGAAATGTCAAACCAAATCGCTTTCTGCAACTCTTACGGCATGTAATGAGGAAGGTTCTGGCCTGTCTGATATTAAACAACTTATTTTAAACATAATTTGAAACTGGTGCATAAAAACTGTAATATTAATAAATCTAGATTATCTACTGTGTGCAGATATCTGTTAATCTGGGAGGTGTCTGGATATATGACGTGTGACTTAGATTTGATAATGTACTTCAGATCTTAATACCCAATTTTAATTTTATTTCAGGGACTTGACTTATAACCAACTAACTCGTTTGGACGAGTCCACCTTTCTGGGCTTGAATTTACTGGAAAGTTTGTACCTGGGAGACAATCGAGTGAGTTACATTGCCGACAGAGTCTTCACTGGCTTGTCAAACCTGCTCACACTGTAAGTACATAGGACATGTTGAATTATACTGCACATCCGCACCGAACAAACTATTGTGTTACAAAACTACACGGAATACAACAACAACAAGATTGCATTTATAGAGCACCTTTCACGTCGGGAGGACGTCCCAAGGCGCTGGACAGTTGGGTTGGGACCCGAGCAGGGGGGAAATGGTCAGGGTGAGGGGAGGGAAGGGAGGGAGCAAGGAGGGGGTAGAGAGTCGAGAGGGGAGGTGAAGGCACGGTCGAAGAGAACGGCTCCTAATACGATTCACTGATGCACTAACACACGCTCCACACAGCTTATAACTGAGCGCTGTGCACAGTAACTGCCCCGATTAACCATATTAACATTTTCTTTCTTGCTGCAGTGATCTCAGGAATAATGAAATCTCATGGGCAATTGAAGATTCAAATGGAGCTTTCTCTGGTTTGGAAAAGCTCAACAAACTGTACGTAACACACTTCAGAATCATTTTCCCATTCTTTCTAACTAACATGCTCCTCGGCAGACATTGCCACCTATTAATTATTGAATGCTAATTTCACATATTTTTGTGTGTAGGATCCTGCAGGGAAGCAAAATAACATCCATTACAAGGCGAGCTTTTACTGGGCTTGAAGCTCTGGAATACCTGTAAGTATGAAAGGAATCAGGCGAGTGCGTGCGACTCAGTCACCACATGGGGAGGGGGAAAGTTTCACTTTTGGTTGATTTTCAAAAGTGAAATCAGTGGAATAAAGGCATTCTCGAAGAAATCAAATCTAGAAAGCAGTCCGTTGATTTAATAGACCTAATGATTTAGTATGCAGATTTTGCTGCAGACTGTACAAACTGGGGTGCAATCTAGGTCTATAAAGAGAGGAGACCTGCTGCATTGGCTCCAGTGCTAATCACATTGCACATACATTAGATTATTGGAGCAGTATATATAAACCCGCTCTATACCATCGTTCAGTGCTGTAGCTTGTGGGGAAGGGACTGTTACAGTATGTAATATGAAACTGGATCTAAATTCATAATTTTATTTATTTCAGGGATTTGAGTAACAATTCCATCATGTCTGTTCAAGCAAACGCTTTCACACAAATGAAACTGAAGGAACTGTGAGTATTTAAACAATGACAACTTGTAAAGGCCAGTTATCACGAGTCACATTTGCTCGGATTTGAGTTTGAGCGAGGAGATATAACCTGTAAAGTAACCTGAGTTGGCTTGAGTTTGGGAATTTAATCCTTCAGTACTGTTTAACTGGTAAAACCGGACCGTCTGTTCATTCTTTCTCTGCTGCTTTCAGGAGGCTGAACACAAGCAGTCTTCTCTGTGACTGCCAGCTCAGGTGGCTGCCCCAATGGCTGCTCAGCACACGGTTTGAACACCAGGTTCATGCCAGCTGTGGACACCCGGCCTGGCTCACAGGAAGGAGCATCTTTAGTGTGGCTGCAGACAACTTCATCTGTGGTTTGTATCATTCGTTTAGCTGAGCTGCTCCTCATGGCCAACCCTTCACAGGCCGAGGTTAGACCTGCCTACGTGTGGCTCCCGCTTTCCCTCAGTGACTGATTGTTTCTGTGCAGATGATTTCCCGAAGCCACAGATCACGGTGCAGCCGAAGACCATGGTGGCCCTGAGGGGCAGGAACGTGAGCTTCACCTGCTCAGCCGGCAGCAGCAGTGACTCCCCCATGGCCACCGTGTGGCGGAAGGACAGTGAGGTGCTGTACGATGCTGAGATCCAGAACTATTCGAGAGTGAGAGGGCCAGATGGCGAGTTTGTTGAGCACACTACAGTGCTCCAGATCCATAGCGTAAACTTCACTGACGAAGGCCGGTACCAGTGTGTTGTCACTAATTACTTTGGCTCCAATTACTCCAACAAGGCCAAGCTGACTGTCAACGGTACGTGGCTTTGTATATGCTGTTTTTTCTCAGAATGGGTATCATTCATACATCTTTGTGTAAATGTAATGTGTAATACCCCAAGTAAAGCCAACCACATCACACACACCTTGTGATGGACAGGGTTACAAGGGGATTTTAATGAGCTTGAAAGATTTTAGCTCATTTTTTCTCCAAACTGAGGGGCAGACCTGACCAACTATGACTGTGAGTGTGAGCAGTGGTGAGTGAGCAGCCAGGCGTGTGAGTGTTTTGTGGGGGCAGAATTTACCTGTGCACACACTGGCTGGTCCTGGCACGGGTTCTACACTGTGGCTTCACCGACAAGCACACTTATGAGTTATTTAGCTATGGATAAATTTACTCACTCACGTGATGGGAGGACACAATGAACTGACAGCAAACATGTGGAAATCACCTGTTCACTTCAGATTCCCACAGCATGCATCGTCAATCTGCTTTTGGTTAGATTTCATACAAACATGAATTAACATGAAAGTCGTGTGATTGGACTTTCTATGTGATGTAAAGTCAGAACAAAAGTCCTCAGCAGCAGATCTGTGCAAAGCTATTTAATTTTGAATAGTCTGTGGAAAGGTGGCCTCGTGTTCCAATGATTCTGTACCTACCGCAGGCTTGTCTAATCTGCTCTGTGCCTTGCGCTGTGAAAGGTAATCTGCTGAGAACATCTCGTTAAGAAGCTGATTCTTCACAGAATTTTCTAATTTTTTAAAACTTTGGTTCAGAACTTCCTTCCTTTCTGAAAACCCCAATGGACCTGACCATCCGCACGGGGGCGATGGCGCGGCTGGAGTGTGCGGCAGAGGGACACCCAGTACCACAGATCGCTTGGCAGAAGGACGGTGGCACAGACTTCCCTGCAGCTCGAGAGAGGCGCATGCATGTCATGCCAGAGGATGACGTGTTCTTTATCGCGAAGGTGAAGAGTGAGGACATGGGGATGTACAGCTGCACAGCTCAAAACGCTGCTGGAACCATCTCAGCCAATGCCACCCTCACTATCCTAGGTCAGTGCTGCAGACAGCTTGTGGCTCTCCACAGGACATCGCAGAGAATGGACAATGGGGAGTCGTATTCCTGAAATCACACAAACAGGAAACACCTTCCCCTGTTAATTGTTAAGTGAGCAGTGATTAAAACATGTTAATTAAATTAATTAACAAATCACCCATAACAATATACAGTCAATTCACTTTACAATATATTAGTATTATTCTGATTATTATTATGATAATTAACCAAAGTGAATACTTTTCATTCTGTTTAGCATTATAACAAAGCTTTGGAGCTTTAGTCACTTCCCCCCCCACTCCCGCCACCTTTGCTCGGTGTCCGTGCTTGTCCTTGTGAAGCACTCCTACATATTATCCGACTTACAGAGTGCTATATAAGTGTAAGTTGTTGTTTTTCCAACAGTAATGTTTAGCTCTGGGGAGAGACACTCAGGTAGCATGAATCTCTATGAAAATAGGATCAGAGCGTCTCTGGTGTTTCACACGTACTGTGACCGTGTTACTTGGCATAATCACAATGTCTCAAGACTGAAGAGCTGTAGATCCTATTATTGTTCACATATAAAATATGCAGTACCCGTGCACATTACAGTCCATCCTCTGAAGTTGTTTGAGATGTCTTCCTAATACGGAAAGCACTACCTAATGCATTGGTTATGATTGAATCTTCTGCTTTCATACGTGCACTGATACACATACTGATGCATATAAGAATCTTAAACACATTGTGTTGGAGTTTAATGCAGTGGATCCTTTTCCCTTCTCAGAAACGCCTTCATTCATGCGGCCTCTGGAAAACCGGACAGTTGCTAAAGGGGAGACGGCCGTGTTACAGTGCATCGCAGGCGGGAGCCCTCCTCCTCGCTTGAACTGGACCAAGGATGACGGCCCTCTGGCTGTGACCGACAGACACTTCTTTGTTGCTGGCAACCAGCTGCTGATTATTGTTGATGCAGGTCCAGGGGATGTCGGGAAATACACGTGTGTTATGTCAAATACACTCGGGACTGCACGTGGTCACATTTACCTGAATGTGGTCCTCGCTTCAAATTGTAACCCGTTGCAGAAAAGCTTTGAGGAGGACGGTTGGACAACCATTGGGATTGTGATCATTGTTGTGGTTGTTTGTGTGGTGGGGACGTCGCTTGTCTGGGTGATTGTCATATATCACATGAGGAGGAAGAGCGAGGAGTACAGGATGACCAGCACAGGTCAGGACACCTCTCACACATACAGTGCACAGTCATGACTGTTTAATAACATCTACCAAGTGAGAGGGGCTTGAATTTGTATTGAGTCAGAGTTTTGGATTGAGCTCATACCAAGCCTGGGTTCTGTGATCATTGAGATGTGAAGTAGTTCTTCTGGTCAGTGCAAAACTCCAGTGAAGCTGCTTGTTTAAAAGCAATGGCATCCAGCACAGGGCCCATCACTCTGTCTACAGGAGGCTTTGATGGAGATTTATTGCTGTGGGGACGTGGATGTTTACAGTGTGCAATAACCCAAATGCTTTCATTGAATTGCTTACGTTAAATATACAGTAAACAAAAAACTGCATGTAACAGATTGAAACAAATAGCTGAAGCTAAGTCTTGCATTTGATTTAGTGCCTTATCAGTAGACCTGTAGCTCAGTGGTTAGAGCACTTGCCTTGCAAGCGAGACACCTGGGTTCAATTCCTGGCAGGGTGAAACCTTGGGCAAGTTTCCTTACTCCACACAGAGCCTAATAATAATCCCTCCAAAACCCAAAACAATAATAAATTGGTCATTTTCAACCCACGACTGTTTGTGGAAAGCTGCTGTGCACAATTGACTGCTGCGTTTCGCCCACAAATATACAGTCAATTCACTTTACAGTATATTCTGTGAAGCGCTTTGAGACATTGAGAAGACGTGAAAAAGCGCTATATCAAATGCAAGGATTATTATTATTATTTATTATCATATTATTGAAATGTCACAAAAATACCTAATAGGATTTACTGTAAAGTGCAGTGACTGTGTATTTGAAGGTGAATGCAGCAGCCAACTTATACATAGCAATATCTTACAAACAGCCATGGGCGATTGTTGGCCAGAACACCGGGAGAAATTCCTTGCACTTAATGAATAGTACCATGGGATCTTTATCTTTCTCCTGAACAGTCAGACTGGTTTAATGTCTCAGCCAAACAATGCATTAGTGTCAGCCTAGACTATGAGCTTAAAGTCCTAATGTGAAGCTTGAACACTCAACTTCTGACTCAGAAACCAGAGTAATACCAGCTAAGACTAAATTAAGTATTCTAAATGAAATGAAGTGTTTCGTGTTTCCTAGATGAGATGAATTTACCAGCGGATATCCCAAGCTACCTGTCCTCTCAAGGAACACTGTCTGAGCCCCAGGAAGGCTACAGCAACTCCGAGGCTGGAAGCCACCAGCAGCTCATGGCGTCCACAGCGCGCGGCTACATACACAAGGGAATGGATGGTGAGGAGTCCTTGGTGGCTGGTGCCCATTCTCCCTGTCTCACCCCACCCGCCTCTCCCCTCCCACTTCCTCCCCACCCCCCCCCCCACAACCCCCCTGAACAACATTGTTCTGAATTTCTATTATTTTTCACCTATTAGGTATTTGTTACCTAGACACTGGGAGTGAGATGGAAGCAGATGCTCTCACACCCCCACTGGCAGCGAGTCTGCACGGAATGTACAGCACAGGTGGCGGCTTCCACCCCAGTGATGTCCCAACAGACCTTGCTCAGCAAATCGCTCCAGGTAACCTCTCCCCCTTTCCCCCCGCCTCCCCCATCCACCCTAAACCCCCCCCCTCCAGTCCCTGCCCAATATCAGGAGCAATGCAAGATCTGTCTAAGATCATTACTCGTCTCACGACTCTGGCTCACTGCCTTACATGGTACAGGGAAGATGGTGGATCAGACCGATCATCTCACAGTGTATTGTATTGGAATCCAAGACATCAAGCTGATGTGTTGCTACATCCACCTACACCGGCCAGCTGAGGGGACTGAGTGTGTGTGGCCCAAATGATTGGGAAAAGCTGAATGTTTTTCAATCTATTGTTTCAGGCAGTATTTCTGGACCACTGGTGATCTGCTCGGATTGTTACGATGGCGTTCACATGGTGTCCAGGAGCAGAGACTGTTGCCCATGCACACACCTGCACAAGGACCAGCCTTCAGAGCACCTTATTACCAACATCACAGGACAACTTACACAAGAGAATTCTGCTGCCCATGAGCAGCACGGGGCAGTGGACACAGGCATTGACCTGTCGGGGTATCTAACTAATCACAACAGGATATGTAATCCAGGAGCTGCTCCACAGCACAGTACTGGTGAGCAGTTTACATGCTGTTACATGTCTATCACATGTCCAACTGCTTTTACATACCAGACAATTGGCCAATGCGGACTGTTGTTTGCCCCCGAATCCTGGTTGGCTTAGTCAGGCTGACTGTCCTGTGAGACTGTCTTTACTGTAGTTGTATCCACAATAGAGAGTTCTCTTGGCATTGAAATGCCTTTCCTCCTGAAGTGCTGCTAATGTTGTTATTCCCTCCACTGAGCGACAATGCCCTCTGATACCTTTCACAAGTGGCTATTATTCTTCTGTGAGCCTTGACAGCAACTGTCAGGAGAGGATTTTGACACTAAACTCTGTCCTCACCTTCCCCAAACTCCTTGAGGACCACAATAGCAAGCCGGTGTCTGACTAATTATGGCTCTCTAACCCAAAGCATTGAGGCTTGGCTGACCTCAGGCCTTCCTATCTGAATGACTCGACTGCTTGGGGTAAACTCACTGAGGAAAGTTTCAAACAC
This sequence comes from Callorhinchus milii, assembly GCF_018977255.1. Lineage (NCBI taxonomy): Eukaryota > Metazoa > Chordata > Chondrichthyes > Chimaeriformes > Callorhinchidae > Callorhinchus > Callorhinchus milii. The sequence goes on along the minus strand of NW_024704760.1, from coordinate 126,878 downwards.
CTGCGGCCAGCTTCTGGGTTTTGACTTTCAGCTGTGTGTTTGTGATGAATACGAATTTAAGCGTATTTCAACAAAGCAAACGGTTCCTACCAACGAGTGATTGTGAGATGTCAGAGGCTGGTTACACTTTTATTATTCTCCAGTCGCAATCTCTTAATTTTCTGTTTTTCTTCTTTGCTAGAATCTTGCTCCCGGTGTCCATGGAGTTTGAATATGGACTTGGGACTGCTCGCTCGCTCCTGTTATTCCCAACAAGCAGTGACTGCTCAGGTGCCTATGGATAGTGAGGATGAGGCAGATCGTGGTGTCAGCACAGCCAGCCTGAGCCACAGAAGCAGTGAGAGGACTCTCGCTGTACAGCTGTACGGTGCCACCACGTAGATCACTGTGGTGCAGAACTGATGGTAAACTACACACCTGAAGCTTCACCGACTACCTCACAATGCTGACACTGAAACCAAACATGTCTGTTAGGATTAGCTTCACTTATTAAAGTCTTGAGCAGCTTGTGCTTGAGCGGTTTTACCAGTATATGGAAGGGGAGATGAGAGTTTACTCTCCCATGCTGCTCTCCCACACAATTTCCAGGATATGGATAAGTAATGTGTTGTATGTGTTCTTACATCGGAAGCGATTTTATGGTAATCTGGGTTGTGGTTCTACTTTGTGTCTTGTGTTGGACAGAATGTACTAATAGTTAAAAATGGTAAAATCTCTTCATGTTCCCAAATGGGAATTTCAAGATCTGTCGGCACAAAGCATCACCAGTCACAGCTGACACCTGTACTTCGTATTTGGGGAGAATTTATTAACAGAACCTCAAATTCCAAATGTTAACACTGCTTAAAGAAGAGGTGAAGACAAAGTCTGTACTGCAGGAGTGAGCCCCAGCGACTGGGCCCCAGCTCGAATCTCTCTTATACTGTGGCCAAGGTCTGGAGATGATCATAAACGCACATCTTATTTTTGCAAAATGTTGATTACATTTCGTGGCCAGAGGCAGATAACCTGCTGATGCTGAAACCCTTCAAACTGTTCAGTTCTGCATCAAGTATCTTCCAAGTGGCTTGTTTTATTTTCAGCAAAACAACAGGCTGGAACTTTAGCTATAAACTGATTATTGCATTTATAACTTTTATATTCTCTAGTAAACTGAAGTGAAAAGCCTTGTAAATCATTTTGCTTTTATAATTATGGTCCTCCAGAGCTTAATGAGTGACATACACATATAATGCTATATTCTACATCAGCAGCAAGGGATGCTGTCTAGGGTGACAGTGAACCATAACTTAACCAATCTCGATAAAGTGACCAAACATTGAGCTCTCTCACTATCCTCTGATTCTGCCTTTTCTGTATATACATTTCCTAATCTCATAGCCTCATTTTGTATTGCCTCATAATCTTGCATTACTCTCTGCTTTCTCTCATGTCCACAACATCCCCAACTCTGCCTTTCCCTGAGCAGCTGAAATCTTTATTCACGCCTTTATCATCTTAGACATTGCCTACTCTAATGTTGTCTCCTCAAAACTTGTTGACACCTCATCTACTCTTCAGCCTTGCTGAAGTTCTGTTTCCTACGCCTGAGCCTTTCACCTGTCATTTCTATCAGCTCTGTAGATGGAGATTTTGTACTTGATATGTTAAATGGTCAGAGGTGTCAATATGATGTGTGCTTGGACTAGAGGTTTGTGCTCATATCTTCCACTTCGATTGCACCTGCTTCTCTAGCTGTGAAGGAGTTTCAGATGCCACGATTACATAGCAGATTTCTGATGGAAGGAGAGACAAATGGGAATCTTCTATAGTGGAACAGATATTTGTAAAACTTTATATTTGAGAAACCTAGGCCCACAGTGCAGGACTATCTTTGTTGAAAACCATGAGGGAGAAGATGGAATAAACAAGAAGTGATGGTGAGAGGTGCTATAAATCTGCTGATTATTTTGAAGAATTTACCTCTAACTGATGTGTATTGCTTTCGGAGGGTTAAGTGATTGAACAGGTTCCTTGAACAAAACCTGCATATAGCAGATTAACAGACTATGTTAACCATTGTCCTTTATGTATATTTATACCTTACTGGGTTCTATAAGGCATGTGTAAAATAAACTTCTGTAAAATAGCTTGTATTTCTGTATACAATAAAATCCAGGAAATGACAGTAATGTTGTTTGAGAGCTGAGTCAGTGGGTGTTATTAATGAGGTTGCTCTGTATTTGCTAAATGAAAATGTACTTGTGTTCTCATGTTCTTATGTACTTGAAGCAACCTTGAGATTTGGTAGACAGTGTTCCTCTCACAGGTAGTTTAAAACCAAACAAAATGTCTTATATAGCTAATAATAATAATCCTTGCATTTGATATAGCGCTTTTCATGTCTTCAAAGCGCTTCACAGAATAGACTGTAAAGTGAATTGACTGTGTGTATGTGGGCTAAAGAGGTAACGTACAAGCTGAGAGAGGAGACTTATAAAATTACATGTCTTGTGCTGTTTTGGTTCTCACAATTTCAAAAGGATATTCAGTTTGTTGGAGAAATGAAGCGGGGGGGTTGTCAGATTAGTTCAAAATTTAGACAGCCGAGGTTTCCTTAGTTTCTAAAAATTTGAATTCAGAGAAGTTTTTCTGTTGTGTAGAAATTGAAGGACAACAACCCATTTATCCTGACACATTCCTGTGAGCTAAAAAGATTTGGGTTAATAGATTTATAATAATAATATATTCAGTATATACATTGAAGAAATCTTGTTTGATGGATGGTGATGCCTGTCTGATATTAATTGGGTTCAATTCGGAGCCCAAGCCCAGAATTCAAACTTCAGCTTTGATTGTGAAAAGAAAAAACAGCTTGCATTTATATACAACAACAACAAGATTACATTTGTATTGCGCCTTTCATGTCAGGAGGACGCCCCGAGGCGCTGAAATGCCCCTCATGCAGGGCAACATCCCAGAGCGCTTAATAGCCTACTCAAGGATAATGTCTCAGAAACTTTACAAAGACTAAATGGAAACCAAGCAAGGGAGGAGTGGGAGGTGGCCTTATAATAGAGATTTTTAGGTGAGATTTAGACTTTGAGAAGGGAGCAAAACAGAGGGGTAGAGTGCCACAGTTTCCAAGGTTATCAGCAATTTTGGGGAGATGGGGATAGAGTTGGCCAATGTGATGGAAGTGAAGAAAAGCAGTCTGACAGTGACCGAATGCAAAGAAAGGAGAGCAGTGATTCAAACAGAATGCAAAGTTTGAGAGAGAGGTCAGGGTGGTTGAAGAAGGCAATTGGCCAAAAACGCAATCTGTAAAAAAAAAAAAACTAACCTTGTGAAGAGCTTAACCCATCCTACACTTCTCTTTCAGGTGTCTTCACTTTGTTTCCACGAATGGTTTTTCCTCCAGCCCCCGCACTGTCTCATGCGGTGTCCCTCAAGGCTCTGTCCTCGGTCCCCTCTTCTTCACCCTCTATATGCTCCCCCTTGGTGACATCATCCGCAGACATGGAGTTAACTTCCACTTGTACACGGATGACACCCAACTCTACCTTTCCTCCTCTACCCTCAACTCCACGACCCCCGATGTCCTGACAGTTGCCTGGCCGACATTGAGTCCTGGACGAGAGACAACTTTCTTCAGCTCAACGTGCGTAAAACTGAGGCCCTCCTGATTGGCTCACGTCAGTGCCTCCGCACCTCAGGCGCTGACAGCATTAGCATCCAAGGCTGCACTCTCCACCTCTCAAAGCCATCAGGAACCTCGGCGTTCTGTTCGACCCTGAGCTGTCCTTTCTCCATCATATCCGCGCCACAACTGGCACCGCCCTCCATCACCTCCGGAATGTCGCCAGACTATGGCACTACCTCACCCCTCACGCGGCTGAAACCCTGGTCCACGCCTTTATCACCTCAAGGCTGGACTATGGGAACTCTCTCCTCGCCGGCCTTCCCAGCACCTCCCACCACAAGCTGCAGGTCATTCAGAACTCTGCAGCTCGTGTACTGTCCCGCACCAGGCTTCGAGATTACATCACTCCCACCCTCGCTCGCCTCCACTGGCTCCCCATCTCCCAGAGAATCGATTTCAAGATCCTCATCCTCACCTACAAGGCCATTCACGGCCTCGCTCCCTCCTACCTCTCCGACCTATTATCCCCCTACCTACCTGCCCGTACCCTCCATTCCTCTGGCTCCGGTCTGCTCCACATTCCCCGCCCCAACCGCCCTACCATCGGTGGTCGGGCCTTCAGCTCTCAGCCCCCAGTGCCTTCGCCTTGCCTCCTCCCTTTCCTCCTTCAAGGCCGGTCTCAAGACCTTTCTCTTTGACCGTGCCGTCGGCTCCCCTCTCGACTCTATACCCCCTCCTCGCTTCCTCCCTTCCCTCCCCCTGACCATTTCCCCCCAGTGCTCGGGTCCTGACCCAACTGTACAGCGCCTTGGGACGTCCTCCTGATGTGAAAGGGGCTCTATAAATGGAATCTTGTTGTTGTCTAAGTCAGTTGCTATGTAGATTTCCTGTGTTATATTGTTCACTTTATCAAACAATAGATGGTGCGTTTGCTAAAGAAGTAATGAGTTGTATCTTGTCTCATTCTGGTGCATCCAAAGTCTTTAAAGTCTGTTATTATTATTATCTTGGATATGGTTCTATGAGGAACCCAAACACTCTGTCCTTTGCCCATGTGATCATTTCATTTGTGGAGTCCTGTGGCTCAGTGGTTAGAGCACTCGCTTTGCAAGCGAGAGACCTGAGTTCAATCCCAGGCAGAGGGCGAAACCTTGGGCAAGTTTCCTTACTCCACACAGAGCCTAATAATAATCCCTCCAAAACAAAAAACAATAATAAATTGGTCATTTACAATCTACGACTGTTTGTGGGACATTGCTGTGCGCAATTGGCTGCTGCGTTCGCCCACAAATATACAGTCAATTCACTTTACAGTGTGTTCTGTGAAGCACTTTGGGACGTCCTCCTGACGTGAAAAGCGCTATATAAATGGAATCTTGTTGTTGTTGTATATCAAATGCAAGGATTATTATTATTATTAGGTGGGAGCCAAGCAGGATATTCAATGAGTGATTCAAATTGACCCGAGTCCTGCCTTGTTGGCAATTCACATATTGGCCACCAGTGGGAACTGTCTGATTTCCTTCCCCCTGGACCTTTGAGGCTAATTATATTCCCAAATTATCTGAGTTTCAAGGAGCCATTATTGGTGTCATGGATCCTGGCAACAGGACAGTGACATCAGGCACTTACAGCGGGTGACAAGGATGCGGGGGCAGGAATCATTAGTCTGTGCATATAGGAAACTCAGAGGAGCCAGGTTTCCCTACAGACCCTTGAAGAACTGCAGACCCACCTAGTCAGGACCAGGGAGAGAGAGGGAGTGAGGGGGAGAGAGAGAGGGGGGGGGGGGGGGGGAGGAGGGAGGCAGAGAGAAAGAGGGGAGGAGGGAGTCAGAGAGAGAGAGCAGTCCTCTCGGCTGGACTACAACGCCCTCCTCATCGGTCTCCCATCCACCACCATCCATAAAATCCAAATCATTCAAAACTCTGCCGCCCGCGTTTTCACCCGCACAAAACTCCGCTCCCCAGTCCTGGCCAGACTGCACTGGCTGCCTATCCCAGATAGGATCGATTTCAAGATCCTCACCCTCGTATTCAAGCCCCTGCACTCCTCTGTACCCCCCTACCTCTCTGACCTCTCTCCTCAAAACAGTACCCGTTGCCTCCGTTCCTCTGGGTCTGGCCTCCTCCTCGTCTCCCGAGTCCTCTGCTCTACCCTCGGCGGCCGTACCTTCAGCCACTATGCCCCGAGGCCCTGGAACTGCCTTCCTCACTCCCTTCGTCTCGTCCCCTCTCTTCCCATTTTCAGGTCTCTGCTGAAGTCCTTTCTTTTCGACCGCGCCTTTGGTCACCTTCCTCCCCCTCCCCCCCTGGCTCGGCCCCAGGATCCGTTACTGTAAAGCACTCTGAGACGCCGTCCGGAGGGCGCTATATAAATCCAAGTTGTTGTTGAGAGAGGGAGGGAGGAGGGAGGGAGAGAGAGAGGGAGAAAGAATTCTATTACAATAAACTATCTGGGATTTCCATGTGGATGTGGGTGAAGCCACGTAAAAGGTTCCCCCCAAAATTGCAGCAACTCCCAATCAGCTGTTTACCTGAGCCACGACACACCCCGCCCATGTGACACAACAACATTTGTATAGCGCCTTTCACGTTGGGAGGATGTTCCAGTGACAGCATTTCAGAACTAAGCTGGGGTTGGGGGGGTAAAGGAGGGTTGGAGAAGGGGGCTGTGGCCGATGGCATGGTTGAAGAGGAGAGTCTTGAGGCGGGACTTGAAGGAGGCTAAGGAGGGGCCGAGGGGGAGTGATTGGGAGATGGAATTCCAGAGGTTCAGGGCAGAGTGGCTGAACGTTCTCCCGCCAATGGTGGGGCGTGTGGTTCGGGGGACGTGGAGCAGCCAGAGCCGGCTGAGCGGAGGAAACGGGCGGCTTGGTAGGGGGTTAGGAGCTCGCAGAGGTAGGGGGGTGGGCGAGGCCATGGGGGGCTTTGTATGTGAGGACCAGGATGTTGAACTGGATCCTCTGAAGGATAGGGAGGCAGTGGAGTCGGGCGAGAGTGGGGGAGATGGGGTCACTGGGGGAGTTTGGTGCGGGAGAGGACACGGGCTGCAGAGTTCTGGATTATCTGCAGCTGTGGAGGGAGGAGTTGGGAAGGCCGACACGCAGGGAGTTTGCATAGTGGAGCCCGGAGGTGATGAAGCCATGAACAAGAGTTTCAGCGCCTGAGGGGTGAGGCAGTGGCGGAGTCGGGAGATGTTACGGAGGTGAGGGAAGGCCGAGCGGGTCATGGCTTAGATGTGGGAAGAAAAGACAGTTGAGGGTCGAACAAGACACCTGAGTCCCTGACACGCCCCGCCCTCTCCGACACGCCCCGCCCTCTCCGACACGCCCCGCCCTCTCCGACACGCCCCGCCCTCTCCGACACGCCCCGCCCTCTCCGACACGCCCCGCCCTCTCCGACACGCCCCGCCCTCTCCGACACGCCCCGCCCCCGTTATACGCCCCGCCCAAAACAAAACGTCCAGCCCATGTGATGACGTCATCACGTCGCAGGCTCTGAGTGACGCCCGGCGGCGCCTGTACCTGAGCCACAGGCGATGCGCTCCCACTGACCGCGGCCCCGCTATGTCCAAGACGCTGCGCCGGCGGCGGCACTGGCTGAGTCGGGCTCAGGACGTCACGGTGACCGGGGAGGCGGGGGCCGCGCTGCTGCTTCGCGGCGGGGCTGAGCTCGGGCACTTCCCCTTCCTCGGCCCCGTGAGCGGCCCCGGCCCCGCGCCCGGAGACATCCTCCTGGAGGTCAACAACACCCCGGTCAGCGGCCTGACCAGCCGGGACGTCCTCGCCGTCATCAGGCACTTCCCCGAACCCGTGAGGGTCCGCACCGTCAGACCAGGTCAGTGCCCCCCCCCCCGGGCCTCCCCCCCGGGCCCCCCCCCCCGGGCCTCCCCCCCCGGGCCTCCCCCCCCCCCCGGGCCTCCCCCCCCCGGGCCTCCCCCCTCCCCGGGCCTCCCCCCACCCCGGGCCTCCCCCCCCCCCCGGGCCTCCCCCCCCCCCCCGGGGCTTCTCTGCTCCACCATCGGCCCCTGTGCTGTCAGCTCGAGCCTCAGTCCCTCCGCCCTCTCGCGGCGCCGCTCCGCGGGAAAGGCTTTTGTTGATGAGACTCAAAATGAGCGACTTCCCGAATGTTTGAAACAGTCCTTTCTGTCTCTGTGGATTGTGTTTCCGTTCCCGTGAGCGGCGCTGCAGCGAAACCTGTCACAGCCGCACAGGCCTCAGTGCCGCCGCTCTCCCGGTGGGAATCCCGGTCAGAGCTGCGCACACACTGTGTGTCTGATTTGCCTCTAATCCTTTCTATTGGTCACAAGAAAGGACATTGGATTTTGACAAACATTCAGAAGAATCCGAGGTATTTTTGTGATCAAATGACTGCAGACTTGACCGCCGGTGGTCCCGACTGCCCGGGGGCTGGTCCCGGGGTCCCGGGGGCTGGTCCCGGGGGCTGGTCCCGGGGTCCCGGGGGCCGGTCCCGGGGTCCCGGGGGGTGGTCCCGGGGTCCCGGGGTCCCGGGGGCCGGTCCCGGGGGGTGGTCCCGGGGTCCCGGGGTCCCGGGGGGTGGTCCTCGCTCCAGGTTCTCCAGTTTTGCTGAGACTGCGGCTCGTTTGCATGACTTAGAAATTGCACCCAATACACGGTGTGAGCCCACACGGTGCCCGATTGCTGATTGTTTTAACATCTTAGAAACTGGAGAAGGATTATTATCATTATTATACGGTGGTCCTCATAACGATACTGTATTCTCCCTCTACAGCTCCGCTGCCCCACCACCTCTCTGAGGACATCTCATACTGGAGGCACGTACTGTCTCATGAGTATTATAGTTATCTATTGAGAATCGGTTGAGCAATAATATAACCAATTCTGTGCTGTGTTCCAGTTGAACAAAATATTTCTCTGCTTCTGGAAAGATGTGTTGCTCATTGAGATAATGGACCTTTCAGTTGTGTCATTCTGCTGCCTCATCATTGCTGACTGAGATTGTGGTCAATTTTACCAATGTGGACGTTTAGGATCATATGAGAATCTGTAAGATTCAATCATATTTGGTTAAAATGTGTGAACACTCAGCAGGTCAGGCAGAATCTATGGAGAGAGGAAAGTTGAGTTAATGTTTCAGATCGATAACCTGACCTGCTGAGTGTTTCCAGCGACTTCTATTTTTATTTCAGATTTCTAGCATCTGCAGTACAGTATTTTGCTTTTTGGTTAAAAGCCTATTCACTAAATGTTTAAGGCTGATTTTTATCTAAAATGTAATTTAAGAAAATTGTGAGAAATACTTAAATGCCATTTGCATTTTCTTCTAGTCTTACCAAGTTCCTGAATGGAGTATTATTACCAGAATTTACTGTCATAAGCATTGTTCATTTTGAACTGTTTGATGTTTAATATTTCATAGACAACCTTTCACTGGCCCCTACAACAAGATCCACTCTTGTAGTCTGAGTGTTTCCCAATACTGTGTAAATAATTCTAAAAGCTCCATCAATCACTTAATGATGAATTGGATTGCCTGCTGTGGTACTGATTGAGGCTTCCAAACCCACACCCCGGTCTGGTTCTGTGCTGAGACAGCAGCAGGAATGTGAAATTCTCCTCGGTGACCCTTGAGGAGGGACAGATGAGGAAGTTTATTGCCCCTTGTCTAAGCTCAAATGGACAATGACTTGGATGAAGTCCCACAAATTTGCTGCTGTTTGGAACTGTTTCCAGGATGAGATGCTGCCTTCAGAAAGGGTCAGAATTGGGGGGGTGGGGGGGACAATATTTTATGTGCAGATTTAGATAAATTCCCATCTTTTTAAGAATGATTTTGTATTATTCAGTATTTTGTGGAAGCACATCTATTATTCCTTTTGAGGTTTATGTCTCAAGCAGCATTAACGTTTGGTGAAAGTTATTTCCTATGTTAGAAATAATGCCACACTGCAGATTTATCGAGCTGAGTCTGTGGTGTGCAATCTATTCCACGTTCCCAGTAGAAAGTTGTTTTTTTTTTAAAAAAATTCTCTTGTTCACTGTAAACATGTTGTTGGCAGATGTGAGCAGGATCTGGCTGGAACCGGGATCCATACTTTGGGAAGGGATGGGAGAGGGAAAGGCAACTGTGAGGCATGGCTCACATTGATTCTCAATTGATGTTGCAGAACTATTTTTGATGCAGTTGGTGAAGTGAAGGGTGGGATTGAGATGAGTAATAATAATTAATCCTTGCATTAATATAGTGCTTTCCAAGTCGGTAGAATGAATGTTTCAAAATGCTTCACAGGATATACCATCAAGTGGAGTGACTGGCTTTTGTGGATGAACACAAAACAATGTCTGACAAACAGCCATGAAGCAAATGACTGATTTTATTTGTGGGATTATTGGCCATTGGATTTTTAACATCCACCTGAATAGTCAAATGTGGCCTCAGTTTAATGTCTCATCCAAAGGACAGCACTTCAACCAATACAGCATACTTCCAACACTGACTAATGTTGGTACCTAGTTATTGCAGGAACTACTCCCAGGTCAGACTCATGGGTAAGACAGAAAACAGGTCCCTCTACATTGGACAGTTCTGCACTCCTAGATCAAATGCCACAGGAGATTGATATGGAATAAAGATTCCTCCACACCATTTGTCACTTGCAGGTGAGATAGAGTGGATTAGGTTTAGTGAAGCTCTCTTATAAACTGTCCCAACACTTTGTCTTAAACCTGACCATCCTTGCTGTGTGAGCAGTTAATTTGCCTTACTGTGCACTTCCATCTTATATGTTGAACTGGAATTCAATGAAGACCTTACAGGTGAGAGGCTTGTGTTTTAATCTGCTCTGGTGTCTACTTCTGCACAGCTGAGCATCTCTGTGGGTATTGAATGGCTGCAGTGAAGTTCAGCACTTTCCTGTAGTGAGATGCCTCTTCACCAAACATGATGCTGCTGCTCATTTCCTGTATGTGTTGATACTTGGCCCTGGTGGGTAACAGGTCTTCTGATTACACATTGTTGCACTCCTCACTAAAGAGGATTTAGTAAATCCGATCTTTAAAATGCTGCCAATAAAGAGCTTACAACTTTCTTTAATCAGAGAGTTCTGATATTCGTTCAGCTGTTTGCACCTGTAATGAAAAAACATTATGGGATATAGTACATAGGTAGTTCGGGACCTATGTATATGCGACCGTCAAGAAGGTGGAAGGTGAACCAGATGGATCGTGGTCTTTTTTCGTCTAGCATTTCTTATATTAATGCTGGAGACTTTGTTTTAATACAAAGCAGTCAGGATTGTACTCCAGCCTCGTCCGTTCATTTACAAAACGTAAAAAAAATTTGATTCTACAAAACCAATAGAACCACCAGGACCTTTCTGCCCAACATCACGAACTTTAGTTTTTATATTTCAGAAGCACTTCTCAGCTAAAGAACAATGAGTTTGTGCAGCAGTTGAGCTTCACCCACATCTCTGTGGCATTGTCTGATTATGAAGATGATTTGCTGAGTGTGAGTACAGTCAGGTCAGTGGGTGAATGGTGGGTGCTGCCCTCCTACCAGACCCTAACCAGCTATTGGCTTTTGGAATTGTGTATGAAGATCAGCTGTGTTTTTAGTAAATGGAAATGCCAACCGCTCTATGTTTCCTCTTCTAACGTGATTGTAAGAATCTTTTTTTTTGGTGATTCTTAATGCTAATCCAAATACTCCATCTGTGTCGCCTAGGTCATGTGCTCTTGACTTTAGTCATGTAATTAGGAAGAGACATTGAGAGGAAGCTAAAGTCTTCTCCATGGATGAGGCTGCCTCTGGCCTGCTCCTGGGAGACCAGCTCAGGAGCAACATTGATGGAAGCTTTGGCCAGTTCACCAGGTGCTTCAGCGTCACGTGTCATCTCTGGGAAGATGTTCATGGTGAAGCTTTCTCTTTAAATGTAAAACAAGATGATGGTGATAGATTTGATGAGAGATGGGAATGATGTGAATAGGGCTCACGGCTGCCTGCAGTTCCAGTCCATTAAATGAAATGCACTTAATGGACTAAACAGCGGTTACTTGGTGCACAGACGCTATCTGATGTGCTAGCACTGGCTGCATGCAGAAAGTCTTTTTGTTGGATTTCGTAACTATTTATGATTGTGTGTCTGTGTGAATGTGTTATGCTCCCACACTGCTGACATAAGCACATACGAATTTGAAGTGAAATTCTTCTCTACGTTTCAGTCACTGGTGTATCTTGACAAATACTGCCACCCATCTCCTGAGCACTGGGTCATTGACAGGTAAGTGGAAACCAGTTGGGATTGTTTAATAAAACTAATTACCAGCCTTGGATTTTATTCCCGGAGAGACACAAGTTTAACATCTAGGTCTGCAGTCAGGTTAGCAAGCAGTATTGCTTTCCTGTAACCCGTAATGTCACATATTTAGAATCTGTTGACTGCATCATTGTTGTGTAACTTGAAGGTAAAGGTGTGTTGTTAACCCTGGCATAGCCACACAGTAATTGTTGTTGATTTACACACTGTGACAATAAATAGCAGCCAAGCAGGTTCACTGCCTTTTGTAATTTGAAGCTGTCTCTCCATTCTGTGAAGCATTTTTGTGAACGAGTTTAGATAAACAAAGTTAATGAATAGAAATCTAATTAAAATAGGTATGGGGTCTGTTGCTCGCTTACAGGGAACATTAGGTAGATTAGGGTTTGCTCTGACTGGCTACTAAATGGCATTAAATTCTGCTGCTTCAACAATGGCTGAAGAATGGTGCTTTTTTGATGTCTGTGATGGACAAAATCCACATTAAAGGATTCTCTGAAATTTCAACCATATCAAGAAAATGTCACTACAAACATCAATAAATAGCATTTGAAGTGTTCATATTTAAAGTCCTATTAACAAGGCATGATGTCATGTCAGTGACTGTATTTGTTGTTGTGGTAATAATAATAACTGTATTTACTTGCTCTGAAGTAGCTGTGGTGAGGTCTATTGTGCATAACAGTACAAATACTTAGGAACTGAATCCTGTGGGGAGCCAGTGAAGTCAGGCAATGACAGGCGTGATTGGCTCAGAGAGCTCAGTGCAGGAGAGGACACGAACTGCAGAGGTTTATGGAGGGGAGAGTTAGGAAGTCCAGCAAGCAGGGAGTTTGTGTAGTCAAGCCTGGACGAAATGAAAGCGTGGATGAGGGTTTGTCTCTTTATTTACCAATCAAAGTAGGTGCTAAGCTATGGAACGAAAATTTGAAGCCAAAAGGGAGAATGTATGTAAGATATTCCCGTAAATGCAATTGAATTGCTAACTGTAGTGTATTGTAGCTTTGCCAACTGTTGTGTTGTTGCACAGTCCCGTGTAAAGGATGCTTTATAACACAGGTTGTTGTTGAACTAGCTCATGTCATAGAAATTATTTTTGAATTTGCTGTGACTATTCACCGTATGATTGATTAATCCTGAATTGTTCTGTGCAGTAATGGGTCTAGGATTGGTATTCTGTGAATGAAAACCTTAATATCCAGCCCAGAATGTGAGATATTGATGGCCTTTCAAGGAAGAAATCTAGATTATTTATTGGAGAACAATTTATTTTGGGGCTGAAATTTTTTTTATGGAAGTGGATTAAGATCACCAACATGGCTGCTTGATCTTGTGTCCCCCTCTAGGCACATGTGAAACTTCAATAAAATGCAAAATTGACTTAAAGAACTGTTCCATGAACTGATCGTCCATTTCTGTATGGAAATTGTGCTATAAATTACTTTGCTTTGCATTGAGGCATCAATTCTTGACTTTTAATTTTAAGGGACATATTTCAGAAATAAGTGCACATCTTTACGCTTCACGTGGCTTCTTCATGTGTAGTGCTTTCATTTGTCTGGAGCTGTGGTTAGCAAGAGAATAGGAAATCAATTTGTTAGGAAACACAAATGCATTCAGTGAGAGCTGCTGTTGGAGCAGTGTCCAGTGTCCAGCCACTCAGCTCTTGTTACACTTTGTAAGGGAACTCAAACAAGAGCCTTTGGTTGGTTAAACTCCAATATTCCCCTCTTATGGCTCTCAATAATCTACGTATAATATTCTCCAGAATTGGATAAATAGTGTGTGTCCTCCTGCGCCCCCCACCCATTGCCAGAAACACGGCCCCTGGCAAAAGCCATGGTCTTAGCCTTCGAAGGGGGAGGACTAAGCTTTTCAGAAGCTGGTAATAACTTACCCCGTCTTCTCTAAGCTAAAGCACTGTCTCCAAAGGCAATGCTGCAGCTGGAATCTGGGCTGTAAGGTAAGTGTGGCATTAATAACTGTGTCCTATTGTGATACAGGACCTCATGCATTGAGCTGGATAACAAAATAGAACAGTCCATTTGGAGCTTTTCCATGTGCTGTGATTCAAGCCTCGACTCATTCATTCTGAGATTTTCATTTCCACCAATCAGGGCTTTAAATTTAAAGTTTGACGTTAGACTACACAGGGAAACTTTAATTATTCCTAGGCAGAATGTATGTCGGTCATCTGATTTTTAGTTCTAACCGACAAACCCAGGTAAAAGACCCCAATATGAAATCAGTATTTACCGAATAAACACAGCAAAACCTTGTAAATGGTACCTGTCCTGACTACGTTCCCCTCCCCTCCCTCTCTTCCTCATCCAGAACTCTGCAGCCTGTGTCCTCCGTCACCCTATCACCTCCATCCTAACCTGAACCTTGTTATTGTTGTTGTTCCTTTCTTCCTTCCCCCCCCCCCGCTCTTCCCCTCCTGCTTTCCCCGCCTCCGCTAATATATTAATATATACAGTGTATCTCTCTCTATAGGTGTATATATAGANCCCCCCCCCCAAAATGCTAAAAATAACCTGAAAAATGACATTTTAAACCCTCAAAAACATAAGCCCTCAGTGTATGTCAGACAACATCCAGTGCAGTCACCTAGCCCTAAACAGCATATGTGTTGCACAGCATTACAAGATTGTTTGCCACTGTCAAGCGTTCTGGGACGCTTACCTTGCCGTGAGGGGCTCTGTATAAATGCAAGTTGTTGTATGTGTACAGAATGATTGATGGAGCTTCAATCCTTCAAAAAGGTTTCTGCCATTTCAGAGAAAGACATTAAGGTTAATGCATTAGGTGCTGTGATTGTTTATTCTCCACGCTTGAGTGACCAGAGGTTGAGCATTCTGCTGAAGCTAAGAATAGAGAATCGTAGGTCCTGCAGTTGTTATTCCGCAGGCTACCTCCTGAATTGATTTTTAACCCTGTGCTTGTGTAGCTGTCAAGATTCTATCCTCTCCATGCTGCCCTTTTTTACTCTTATTTCTCTTCTGCCCTATCTTCCCCCAATAAAGTACCTGATTATCTAATGAGTGCCACAATTTGCTATTAAACATTGGCAGCTTGATTACAAGTCTGCATTGTATCTTCTACAATTGCCATTAATAGCTAAAATTCAGTGTAGCTGTGTGTAATGGGATAGGAAGGAGGGTCTTTTTTCTAAACCTAACCTAGATCAGCTGATTGGAAAATGGTTTTACTGAGCAAATGGGACCGATGGTTTATGAGGGTGTAACACCTGTTTATTTATTATGCCTCTTTATATCTAATATTTTACTTTCCATCTTCCTCTGCACTAACATTTTATAAATGATTAATCAGCTTGGGCTGAGGGGAATTTTTATAGTGAGTCAACACTTTGAACTTATTATAAAAGTGCAATAAATATATATAATATATTACCTTCGTAGAGTATCTAGCTCGCTAAGTGGATTGTTTCAGTGGTATGCACATCATCAGCTTACTAATGCAAGTGAGGCAGTGGAAGCAAAAGGCCATCCATTCTCTTCTGCTTGTGGCTAAGAAGCAGGAGAGCAGAGCTCCGAATCCTTGAGTCTGAATTCTTTTGGGACCGTTGTCATTCACATTTTGCTGATTAATTTTACCTTGTTGATAGTTAATTTATGAAGCTCCGTTATCCTGAGCCAAATGGGAAAGAGGTGTTTTATGCAGAGAGTGGCAGCACACACACGGCAGCTGCAGATTGACACAAATTTTAACTTGCATTTTGTCCACAAAAGCAAATTACCATGATAGTGACTGAAGTCAGCATTGAAGATTCTGTAATTAATAGCAATTTCTCCAGAGCTGGGAGGCTTCTGTTCAGTGATTACTTTCACAAAGGAGATGAAGTAATCATTAACTAAACAAGCCAGTTCTGTTATCTGCACATTGCATTCCTCACATTGATGCCTCTGAATATAAGGAGTGTCACTGTTACCTGACTCCTTAGATTTCAAAAATACTTTTGAAACATTTCTGAGTCTTTGAGCTTTTGACTGAGCTGGACAGGGAATGAAGCCATTTTGGGACCAGCCCATGGAAGATATTTCACCCACCTTCACTGCCTACAGCAAAACCTCTGGCAAAAAGTGGGAGAGTGAGGTCTAACACTGCCAGGGGCTGAGCTAGGATGTGGTGCTGCCAGGGGCTGAGGTGTGGATGGCACCTGCTTCTAACGAGGGCTAAAGCTCGGGAAGAAGACAGGCTAGTACTGGCAGTGTCAGCTGACAGATTCCTCTCTGCACTTTACAACTAATTTTTTCCAGTTACACAAGTTCTACTGAAGTATGTAGAGATTGTGAAGCCACCCAGTCATTGTTAGCTTCACACTCAGAATAGAAATCATATTCATGCAAATACTGGAACAACTCCTAATACTGGAACCATCCTGCCTGTGTTTACTAGAGAAACTTTTGGAAAAGTGTCTCTTGTGTTGTCCCGACAGGAGCTTGTGCCTCGGCCCCATCAGCACCACTGAGCAGGACATGATATAGTCACTTAACCTGCCACGACTATAATGGATGGTGTGCCAAGTGGGAGAGTTTGTCTCAACTCTTGGGTTGTTGACTCAAGTGAATTCAGAAATAATCAGTAACCAAAAGTCCCATTAGGATGTAAGACCTGACACTGATGGTGTTCGGTTTTAAACCTGCCTCAACTGAACCCATGCTGTCTCAGGTAGGAGCCTTCTGATCAAGCAGCTAATAACATTTTCAAATGTGTGAATCCTACAACCATCTGGTAGCACAATTCCTGTGAAATGTTGGTTCATACTCTTGAGCACAAGCGCAAGCAATACTCCTGGTAATTGAGACCACGTCATGAGATGGAATTTGTAAACACTTAGAAAGACAGGGATCTGTGTGAGTATTATGAAGGGCAGGTCTTGTTGTACAAATTGTTGAAATGTAGTTGCTGATGTACATATTCTACCTCTGGAAGATGCCACATACAACGGCAACTTGCACAACAATTTTCCACAAACAGCCAATGAATGACCAGGTTTATCTGGGGAATGTAGGCCAACACACCAGAAGAAATTCTCTTTTCTCTTTGCCAGGGCCATGGGATGTTTACCATCTAGCTGAGCAGGCAGCTGGGACCTCAATCAAAGAAGTGCAGATACATGAACCTTTATGGGAAATCCAAATTATATTCTGGGTTTAGTATATAAGGGCATAGAATATATAATCAAACAAGTGGTTACACTTATGCAAAGGCTGTGGTTAGGCCACAGCTGGAGTGCTATATGCTGTTCTAAATACTCCATTATACAAAGGACATTAAAGCTATGGGAAGGTTGAGTTTGGGCGAGAAATCAGTTTACAGATCTCTTTAATCAGTCTATGTGGAACCTTTTCAGCATAAATTCACATTGATGATGCCAGGGATTATAGTTGGGAGGATATTGGATAATTATTTGAATTTGAAGAGGAAATATAAAGAGTGGGGAATTGGTAATCTAATAGTTGGCTTCTGTGGATGAACCGTGTCTCTCCTCCATTTTCAAGGTTCCGTCCTTGCGTAGTTTCACTCTTATCTTTCCCATCGTCTTCACTTTATATCCACTAATGGCTTCTCCATCCATTAAAGCCCCCTTTATATCCACTAATGGATTCCACGATCTTGCTCCCCCCTACCTGTAGGACCTATTAAAATATTATCAACCTGTCTGCTCCTCCCAATCGGTGGACACTCGTCTGCTTCATGTCCCTCGCCCTGCCCTCTCCACCATCGGCAGTCAGGCCTTCAGCCTTTTTGCCCCCACCCTCTGGAAGTTCATCCCAGAACCCCCCTCTCTTATCTCCTTCAAGGCCTGCCTCAACACCTTCCTCTTTGACCGCGCCTTTGGTCACCCTCCCACCTCTACTCCCTCTTACCCTCCATACCTCCAACCCACAGCTCAGGTGCAAACCTTCATTGTCTTGGGATGTCCTATCGACATGAAAGGCGCTGTGTAAATACAGTTTGTCATTGTTATTGAACTAGCAGCACCAGCATGGGCTCAGTGGTTTGAATGGCCTCTCTCTGTGCTGTAATTTCCACGATTCTAATTGCAGCCTGAAGGGTTGCTAAAGCTTATACTTAAAATATTCAGGAACTCTAAATTGGAGGCATTACATATTCAAAGCTGATGCTGTATAAATGTTAACCAAATAACAAATCCAGGGAAAGGGAAAGTCTAACTTGTGATCCTGGAATTTAAGGGCAAGTGAGACGGAGCAATCTTGAGGGGGAAAAAAATCTCTGTTTCTTACAGGGTGTTACCTTATAAGTTTTGTTGATTGATGTACTATTTACAGGCCGAATCATAAATCGGGATCTTCGACACTACCTCAGTTTGCAGTTCCAGAAAGGATCAGTAGACCATCATCTTCAGCAGGTCATCCGTGACAATCTGTACCTGAGAACAATTCCATGTAAGTCCAGCCTCCGCAAAGCTGCCCCCTGCCTTTCCCTCACATCCACACTACCCAACACACGGTAAAATCTTGTGAAGCACTTTGAGACATCTTGATAATTTTAAAAAGATGATGTATCAAATACAAGGATTATTACCATGAGAAATTTTTATTACACGATTTGATGGCAATACCATTGGTAAAGACTAAATTGGAAGAGAGGCCGACATTGTAAGAATTGATAGATACCCCAGGGATTCAGTGGAATAAATCCACCATGTGCTGTGGTACAGAGCCATACAGATTAAGAAAATCTTTAAGATTCGATTGCTGATCCAGGCTTTTGATCGCAGGCAAATTGGTGGTGAGCTGCCTCAGTTGCTCTGGAGACCTGGGATGAGAGAAGCTATTGAGCCCAGTGTTCCTG
This sequence comes from Callorhinchus milii, assembly GCF_018977255.1. Classification (NCBI taxonomy): domain Eukaryota; kingdom Metazoa; phylum Chordata; class Chondrichthyes; order Chimaeriformes; family Callorhinchidae; genus Callorhinchus; species Callorhinchus milii. The sequence goes on along the minus strand of NW_024704760.1, from coordinate 108,112 downwards.
CTTCTGATTAATGTTTAGCAAAGCCTCTAAAAACAGGTCTTGTATGTGAACATGGGCAAGGTTTTGCTCAACAGTTACTGCCCATCCTTCACAGTAATCATACCCCTGAGTGTGTTCTTGGAATGGACTACTCAAGGATATGGTGGGGTGATTCAACATGGAATTCCATTCTCATTTGGCATAGAAATTGAGTGTGGGTATATGTGATATAGTCCCCTCTTTACTTTGGGATTGGTGAGATTAACAGAACTAGTCTTTTCCGGGTCTGTAAATCCTATGTTTGTACATAACTGCAAAGCTTAAAAAAAAACTAAAGAAAAGTTCATGGAATCTTGAGCATCAATATTAATTGATTTTATTTTGTATTTTGTTTCAGGCACCACCAGGGCTCCAAGGGATGGTGAGGTGCCTGGAGTTGATTATAACTTTATTTCTCTTGAAGAGTTCAAAGTGCTAGAGGACAGTGGAGCACTTTTAGAAAGTGGGACGTTTGATGGTACGTTAAATTTTGTAATTCAGAACTTTCATTCACAGGGCTGTGCCCTCTCTAATCTGTTCCCCCTCTAAACTGTTTTGGAAGACCCTGATTTCCCACCAATGTAATTTATGACAATTTGTGACCTGAAAAAGGATTATTTCTACCCCCAAACTCACAGCAATCAGGACATGAGAAGATATTGCTGCTGTGTATGACATTCATCTGGAGACTGAAGCTTAACAGTAATGTGACTGCCCTGAGTAGGGTTTTTTGGAATGAGCTTGTTTACCCCATAACTTGCTCCAAGTAAATAGAAACTCTAATTAGGTTTTATATAATTGCTTATTGATTTTGTTTATTCTGTTGAACTGATGGTCTGATAACATTAAACTCGGGTTGCCAGGTAACCTCTATGGGACCCCAAAGCCCCCCGCTGAGCCGGGCCCTTTTCAGCAGGATGTAGTTGATCAGGTTCTTCTTGAAGACGGCTTGGAAGAGGCACAAAGAAAACGGACGATGTCTGTCAGCAAGATGGACAGACTTGAGGCTGTGCTCCCGGAGGATGATGATGATGAGAGGCCCATCGTCAATGGCACTGCTCCGGCAGGTAAGAGAACGGAGGCTTCAGTCACAAGCTTGTCTCCATTGCCTCGAGATGTGTGTGTGTTTGCAGCAATTGATCGTTCAGTCAGGTTGATTTAACCTAGAGCTACACACCCTGTGATTTCTTTGGCTTTTGTGCAGACAGTCCATGTTTGTTATGTGTGAGGAAGAGGATAGTGATGTAGTAATGCATCACAAGGGGAAAAGTTGCAGCAGTTGGTGCTTTTTACTGTGAAAATTTCATTAATTGTAAAGGAAGGTGAGAGATGGGGGATTTGTTTAAACAAATGCAATTAAAATCTGAGAATGTGAGGTGGACCCCCACTGTCAGTTTGTGCTGTTAGTGGCCAGGAGCCATAGTGGGTTGGACTGAGCCTGTCCCAGACACATTGCTCACTTTAATTGTATCCACTAACAATAGAGCTTTACTCCTCTGGGCGAAAGGTCCACATTTCTCCTCCCTTGAACCAAGTATAATGACAATGCTTGAATTCACAGACTGGAAAAGCGTCCCAGTATCCAGCCATCCTGATGGTTCATCAGACTTCCAGTATCTTGATACATTAACCAGAGAAGAAGCCTTAGAACCCTTGCCCAGAAACTGGGAGATGGCTTACACTGACAATGGAATGGTCTACTTCATTGAGTAAGTGCATTACAACAACAACAACAAGATTCCATTTATAAAGCGCCTTTCACGTCAGGAGGACGTCCCAAGGCGTTGCACAGTTGGGTCATGACCCGAGCAGGGGGGAAATGGTCAGGGTGAGGGGAGGGGAGGGAGCGAGGAGGGGGGAAATGGTCAGGGTGAGGGGAGGGATGGGAGGGAGCGAGAAGGGGGAAGAGAATCGAGAGGGAAGCTGAAGGCTCGGTCAAAGAGAAAGGTTTTGAGACCGGCCTTGAAGGAGGAAAGGGAGGAAGTAAGGCGAAGGCACTGGGGAATAGAGTTCCAGAGCCTCGGGGCTGAGAGGCTGAAGGCCCGACCACCGATGGTAGGGCGGTTGGGGCGGGGGACGTGGAGCAGACCGGAGCCGGAGGAACAGAGGGTACGGGCAGGTAGGTAGGGGGATAGTAGGTTGGAGAGGTAGGAGGGAGCAAGGCCGTGAATGGCCTTGTAGGTGAGGATGAGGATCTTGAAATCAATCCTCTGGGGGATGGGGAGCCAGTGGAGGCGAGCGAGGGTGGGAGTGATGTGGTCCGAAGCCTGGTGCGGGACAGTACACGAGCTGCAGAGTTCTGAATGACCTGCAGCTTGTGGAGGGAGGTGCGGGAAGGCCGGCGAGGAGAGAGTTCCCATAGTCCAGCCTTGAGGTGACAAAGGCGTGAACCAGGGTTTCAGCAGCGTGAGGGGTGAGGTAATGGCGTAGTCTGGCGATGTTCCGGAGGTGATGGAAGGCGGTGCCAGTTGTGGTGCGGATGTGAGGGAGAAAGGACAGCTCAGGGTCGAACAAAACGCCGAGGTTCCTGACTGGCTTTGAGAGGTGGAGAGTGCAGCCTTGGATGCTGATGGTGTCAGCGCCTGAGGTGCGGAGGCGCTGACGCGAACCAATCAGGAGGGCCTCGGTTTTTCGCAAGTTAAGCTGAAGAAAGTTGTCTCTCGTCCAGGACTCGATGTCGGACAGGCAGGCTGTCAGGACATCGGTGGTCGTGGAGTTGAGAGTAGAGGAGGAAAGGTAGAGTTGGGACCTAACATTAACATTAATATATCAGAGTGGAATGTTTTTGCAAGAGAATTACCAAATGTTTAATTTGTGTATAGAAAGCCTATAGTTGATCACGCTTAATCATGGTGATGGGTTTCCACGCGTGTCATAACTTCCAAGCTTAATTATGCAACCTGTCTGCTTGTCGGCCTCCCCAACTCCTCCCTCCATAGGGAGATCATCCGGAACTCTTCAGCCCGTGACCTCTCCTGCACCAAACTGCGACCGTATCACCCCCATCCTCGCACAGAGTTCAAGATCCTGGTCCTTACTTTCAGGGCCCTCCATGGCCTTGCTCCCCCCTACCTCTGCAACCTCCTGACCCCTTCTAACCTCTTCAGTAAATCCTGAGATCAGCCAAGCCTCTATTCTCCATAACACAGACGCCTTTCACAACTTGGTGTTAAATGACCGAGTACATGAACAACTCAACAATAAATTACATTTGTATATTATCAGGAGGACATCCCAAACTCAGCATTTCGAGTAAGATTCTTAGATATTTGAATTTTGGGAGGTGGATCCTGACTGTAACATCTCACACCTTGGAAAGTATCTGTTCACTACAGTATTGCAGTTGCTAATGGGGCGATAGAGGAGAGAGGTGATATTATTCGGTTGCAGAATGTTTGTTTAATGAAGAGCTAACGTTTTTGGCTCAGGGATCAAACAAGTTTAATAGAATTTTCTGTGGTGACTTATGACTGACACCTCAGAGGCTCTTCTCAGAGTTTAAGTATCGTGTCGTCAGACTGACACCTGGGCCTGGCTGCAGTTGCGAAGTACATCACCTTTATTAAATCTGTTGAAATCACATTAAGGTTATATACGATCCTCCTATCTTCCCTGTGAAATCTGTGAACTTTTACTTTCAGTCACAACACCAAGACAACAACATGGCTGGATCCTCGGCTTGCCAAGAAAGCCAAACCTCCTGAGGAGTGCAGTGAAGGCGGTGAGGAACCTCTTTCAGATTTGCCATCATGCATTTCTTCCCAAAGAAAAACTATAAAAATAACAAATAATCCTTACATTGGATATAATATCTTTGTACATAGTGCGCAGGAAACAATGTCAGCCATGCTTTTTGCACATAGCAGGCGGGGGGAGAGGAGGGTAGGAAGTGACATCAGTGTTGCTTCCTCTGCATGGTGACCCATGTTAATTGAAGCTGAAAGTGTTTAGCAAGGGCTACAGTCCACCATTACCACAAACCAGCCCAAGTCAAACACAATAATGTAGTGGAGCTGTGCGAAGATATATTGCTGTAATGGAAGCCTATTTGCCTATTTTGTTGGATGTTTAGTAAACTACTCGTAGCGTGAATTAGTTAATGTGATTTGTTGTTGTATTTGTATTGTTTACCTCAGAACTTCCATATGGCTGGGAGAAGATCATTGATCCCATTTATGGGACTTATTTTGTTGAGTAAGTTCTGAAACTCTTTAATTCATTTTTTAAAAAAAAGCTCAAAACAAATTGTTTAAAGTGATAAATTGCTGTGTTTTTGGGGGCGGTGGGGGAGGCGAGAGGAGAAAAGGCATATCATAGCTGAACCTGAGCTTGTTCTTGCTCAACATCCAGGAGTGGGTACTGGCTGGGGAGAAAGACTGACTGATGGGGTGGGGGGTGACTGCTGGGGGGGCAGGGCTGGCCAGGGGGTTAGGCTGGGGGCGGGGCTGGGGTGCACTCTGACTGATGGTGGGGGTGGAAGCTGGCCTCTGGTTACCAAGAATTAAACTTAGGACCTTTCCAATCAAGTTATGTCTTACCTGCTAAGCCTGAAATAAGTTCTGATTCTGATTCTTTGGCAGAAGTTCCTTGTAGGTTTGTTCAAAACTGCATAATTTTTTTAAAAACCCGTTAATAATAGGAATATTTGGAGGGAGGGTTTTCAGGACAAGATAAATAATGATAATAAGGCTGAGTGGCTGATTTGGTGGCTATATTTGATTTGTGGAGCTACAAATGTAATGTTTTCCTGTGTCCATCCTCCAGTCACGTACATCAGAAAACTCAGTTTGAAAATCCTGTTATTGAAGCAAAACGTAAGAAGCGTCTGGGACAACAACATGAGGGTCAGGACAATGGCTCCAGAGGACGTCAGCCAGGTAGTGCCCCTCGCTTAGTCGCTCTGCCTCACACCGTAACGTCCCCTCACTCAGCCTCACACCCGGAACACTGAAGCTATCCCTCACTCTGCTTCATATTTGCTCAAGGTTTAATTTCTCTATCCTGTTTAGCATCATAGTCTTGGAAGAGAAAAAGCATTCGGTGTATTCCTGTGCCATTGTTTTGCTATGTGTGGAGTGTGAGTGAGGCAGCTCAGCACCATTGCAATGCCTGTCTCAGCACTTTACCTGGTTTAATAACCAGATCCTGATCTATAAAGCTTTGTGTCAACGATAGTAAACTTAGTGAAAAGTGAATTCTCACTACTTTGCTTTAACGCTCTCTTTAATGCTTGATGTCTTCCCTCAGAGAGACCTATGTTTACTCGGGACCCATCACAGCTACAGGGGATGCTAATCAGGACAACTTTACAAAAGAGTGAAATGGGGTTTGGGTTCACAATCATTGGAGGCGACAGCCCGGATGAGTTCCTACAGGTGAAGAATATTATTGAGGGGGGTCCAGCTGCTGAGGAAGCCAGCATGCTTCCAGGTCAGTTTCCAGCTGAAACCTGTTTTCCTCACTCTCAACACTTTAACATTCTCTATTCTGGATCTTTGCTACAACAACAACTTGCATTTATATAGTGCCCCTCACGACCTTTATAAATGGATGTCCCGGAGCGCTTGACACGCTTTATGTGACACATGCAGGGCGACCCAGTTCATAAATTCATAAATCCATCTGAATGAGCTTTCCATTTAGTCCCATTCTCTTGTGGGTTTTTCCCCCATACCCTTTTTCATATTCTTTTCAGATATTTATCAAATTCCCTCTTAAAAGCAAATATGGATTCTGGCTTAACCACAGTTGAAGTTGGGGTTTTCCACATTGTTAAAATGTGTAAACTCTGTAATGAGCTTCAGATTAAAGAGTAAAATTAGATATTCATAGATCATAGAATTATACAACACAGGAGGCCATTCGACTCGTCGTGTCTGCGCTGACTCTTTGAAAAGAGCTATCCAATTCGATCCCATTCTTTCTCCATAGCCCTGCAAACTTGTCCTCCCCAAATAATTATCTACTCTCTTAAAAGTTGTTATTGAATCGGCTTCCACCACCCTTTCATGCAATGCATTCCAGATCCGAACAACTCAACTGTTAAACTGTTTTTGTACTTACTTGTTCTAAATGTATATTGATCTCCGATAATCATAAATTGATTTGATTTCTCACAGTTACCATATTGTTTGTGTTGCTGCAGGTGACGTTATTGTGTATATAAACAGCACATGTGTCCTCGGCCAGACTCACGCTGACGTTGTGCAGCTCTTTCAGTCTGTTCCTATAAATCAAACTGTCAGATTGATTTTATGTCGAGGTTACCCACTGCCCTCTGACGCCGAGGATCCAACTATTGATCCAGCAACTGCTACACCGATCATTGTTGGACAGTCTGTGATGCATTCTTTACAAGGAAATCAAACCACTTCCGAGCCAAATGACAAGCAGCCCTTGGGGCAGTGTAATGATCATTTGAATGGCCCTTATTTAGGCCTAACTGAAGATCGAATATCCATGGTCACCTCTGGAAGCTCTCAGGCTGAGGTGTTGACTATTCCTCTTGTGAAAGGACCAAAGGGTTTTGGCTTTGCAATAGCTGACAGTCCAGGAGGGCAGAAAGTGAAGATGATCTTGGACAGTCAATGGTGTAAAGGTCTTCAAAAGGGTGATGTAATCAAGCAGATTCAGCATCAATGTGTGCAGCATCTGGGCCATGTCCAGGTGGTGGAGATCCTGAAGGAATGGCCGGTTGGAAGTGAGATATCTTTACTGGTCCACAGAGGAGGTTAGTACTCTGCACTGTAAATAACCTGTTTATAATCCTGCTATTGATTCAAATTTCAAAAGTTTTTCCTTTTTAAAAACAAATCTATTGAATTTGTTTATTTTATTGGCTGCATCCAGTGGTTGTGTTGCTCAGTATAGTCTCACTACCTACCTGCATTTGTGCTCCTTTCCAGATGTACTGTCCATAATTAGAGAAATATTCAATGTGGCTCCAAGCATTTCATCAAACTCCTTCCACTCTGTTTGTGCCTTATCGGTGACTTAACCTCACGAGAAGCTACTTTTATTTTACAAAGTGAAGTAGTAGGAATATAGTTTGCTTTTTTGCAATCATAATGGCATTTTAATGAAGTAATGTTAACCAACATAAGATAAGTAGAAAAATACGAAAGCAAATTTACTAAATTTATTCCATGCATGCACAAAGTGCATGTCATGTCACTTAAGTGATGAAATCCTATGAAATGTCACACTTTTGCATTAGCCACAACTAACCCTTGTTTATTCTGGTAAGGTAACAACTTGCAGTGGGAGATCAGTACTGATAACAGCCAAGGATCTAAACTCTAAATGAAAAAGTGGCGCTATAAATTCTGGGAGTATTCTTGCACTTATCTGTAGAAGTGTTCTGTGTGTCTCACACATTTTTCTTTATTACAGGGCATTCTTCACCCATTAAGGTTATAAAGCCAGTAAGTTTTATTAAACATTTTAAATTTTCCTGTAAACCTGTTTTCATTCATAAACTTTTCAGTGTGCACTTCTGCTCAATGTGTTCTGTTGCTGTACGACTTTCATCTCTTCAGTGGATGTGTTAAACATCAGTTTCCTTGCGGTCAGTGATTGGTGAAATAAGATATGGTCAATTCTAAAATAAAAAAATGAAAGTCACTGGGAACACGCAGCAGGTCAGTCAGCATCTATGGAGAGAGGAAAGTGAGTTAACGTTTCAAGTTGATGACTTGAATTGTCAGAACTGCCTTATGATCAATTCTAGATGTGAACAGCAGAAACTGGGTGAAGATAGTCAGAATTCATTATTCTTGCAGGTCTTATGAAGGGAAGAAGATTGACAAGATTTCAAACCTAGACCTCGTCAGTAAAAGTGTAGTATTCAAAATAACACCATTTACAATAGTGTAAATGGAAATTAGTCCGATGTAAGTGTAATGTGCATAATGTTGAATATTGAATGTTTTATTTTTTAAATAACTGTTTTCCTGCCTTTTTCTATAGACTTCAGACCAAGAACAGAAGCTGGGGATGTGTCAGACCCTTCCTCACGGTCCCCCGATCCCACAACCTCTGCCCTTCCCACCGAATGTTGTAGGGCCTTCCTCCCCTAAACGTGATCCCACTGAGCTCTATGTACAGTCCAAAAACATATATGACAGCAAACGTAAGTAAAATCTTGTGAAATGGAGAGCTTTGTGGTAAAAGGAAGAGATTATAAATTAAGATAATTTAGTAATACGAAGAAAGGATAGTGGATCAGCTCATAGTTGCTGTGTTTTCTGAATATTTAGCTCCAAACACTGTGGACATTGATATATTTCTCCGGAAGCAAGAGAGTGGATTTGGCTTCCGAGTGCTTGGTGGGGATGGACCAGAGCAACCGGTATGTTTTCTCAACAAACTCTCTTTGGTTTGGGTTTTGGCTTTTGTGGGATGTTGGGCTCAAGCCTCAGTTTGGGAGTCAGGGCTGTCCCCGCAGACAAGATCCTCCGCCCAAAAGACAATGCCACCTGAACCCTGTCCTCACAACCCCCCTGAGCAGGTCAGGTGACACGATGGCCTCTCTGGCAGGACAAGCCCGGCCTGAGCCGTGCGTTTGTGTTGGGGGGTTAATAATAATAATAATCCTTGCATTTGATATAGCGCTTTTCACGTTGGGAGGACTATAAAGTGAATTGACTGTATATGTGTGGGCGAACGTGGCAGCCAATTGCGCACAGCAATGTCCCACAAACAGTCGTAGATTGAAAATGACCAATTTATTATTGTTTTTGGAGGGATTATTATTAGGCTGTGTGTGGAGTAAGGAAACTTGCCCAAGGTTTCGCCCTGCCTGGAATTGAACTCGGGTCTCTCGCTTGCAAAGCGAGTGCTCTAACCACTGAGCTACAGGACTCCACGAGTTGGCAGCAGACGAGAGACAACTTTCTTCAGCTCAACGTGCGTAAAACTGAGGCTCTCCTGATTGGCTCCGTCAGCGTCTCTGCACCTCAGGCGCTGACAGCATCAGCATCCAAGGCTGCACTCTCCACCTCTCAAAGCCGGTCAGGAACCTCGGTGTTCTGTTCGACCCTGAGCTGTCCTTTCTCCCTCATATCCGCGCCACAACCGGCACCGCCCTCCATCACCTCCGGAATGTCGCCAGACTACGGCACTACCTCACCCCTCACGCGGCTGAAACTCTGGTCCACGCCTTTATCACCTCAAGGCTGGACTATGGGAACTCTCTCCTCGCCGGCCTTCCCGGCCCTCCCTCCACAAGCTGCAGGTCATTCAGAACTCTGCAGCTTGTGTACTGTCCCGCACCAGACACCGCGACCACATCACTCCCACCCTCGCTCGCCTCCACTGGCTCCCCATCCCCCAGAGGATTGATTTCAAGATCCACATCCTCACCTACAAGGCCATTCATGGCCTTGCTCCCTCCTACCTCTCCAACCTACTATCCCCCTACCTACCTGCCCGTACCCTCCGCTCCTCTGGCTCCAGTCTCCTCCACATCCCCCGCCCCAACCGCCCTACCATCGGTGGTCGGGCCTTCAGCCTCTCAGCCCCGAGGCTCTGGACTCTATCCCCCAGTGCCTTCGCCGCTTCCTCCCTTTCCTCCTTCAAGGCCGGTCTCAAGACCTTTCTCTTTGACCGAGCCTTCGGCTCCCCTCTCGACTCTCTACCCCCTCCTCGCTCCCTCCCTTCCCTCCCCTCACCATTTCCCCCCTCCTCGCCCTCTCCCTTCCCTCCCCTCACCCTGACCATTTCTCCCTTGCTCGGGTCCTGACCCAACTGTACAGCCCCTTGGGACGTCCTCCCCGACGTGAAAGGTGCTCTATAAATGGAATCTTCTTGTTGTTGTTGTTCTTGTTTTGTTATTTGTTGGTTTTGTTTCCTCCCCATGTTTGAAGCCTTTTCTCTTTGGCTGCACTTTCTCTCCCCCAACCCCAGCTCAGGCTCCCGGACCCGGTTCAGGCTCCCAGCTAATTCAGCGAAGCACTTTGAGAATCCCCAGAATGTGACGGGTTTATATGGACAAAAAAATGTAAAATTGTTGTTGTAGATTCTAATTGGAGCCATTATTCCACTGAGTGTTGCTGAGAGAGATGGGCGGCTACGCGTGGCTGATGAGCTGCTGTATATTGATGGTGTTTCAGTGAAAGCAAAGCCTCATCGATTTGTATTGGATTTGATGCAAAATGCTGCTCGAAATGGTCAGGTGCTGCTTTCAGTCAGAAGGAACCTTCATTGCCCTGGTGAGCCTTTTTCTTTGTGTTGGACGAAAATACGTGCTTTCTGGTGTGTACAATTTTCTGAAAAGATGAGGGTAAAGATTAAGGTATCTGCATGTCTATCAGCTGGCTTCATTCTTAATAATGTCTTTATTCTGATGTGCATTATCCCTGTAGCCGGGTGCTCTGGGACGCTACCCTATGTGAGGGGCGCTATATAAATGCAAGTTGTTGTTGCGGAGGGAGGGAATCTAGGTGCTGGGTAGTAGCAGTTTGCTTGCTTCAATAGAGATTCCCTTTGTTTCTACCCTAGAAGATCAACAGGAAGCTCTGAGAGAGTGTGGTTCAGAACCTGTTGGGAATGGCTCCCCGAGAATGAACCACGCAGACCTTGCACAGAGGCTGTCTAAAGCAGTCGCTTTGTCTCAGGCCTACAGCGTTGTCCTACAACGGCAGGAACACGAAGGGTTTGGATTTGTCATCATCACCTCGAAAAACAGGCCCCCTACAGTTGGTAAATTAAATCTCTGAACGTCTCATCGATGTTGGGCGCAGATCAATTTTATTGCCATTTTGCTATTGTTTTCCTCCCTCCTGACGATGCTGATTTGTGCAGGACATTCCCTGGCCTTTCGTCGATCTGGAATACCTCCCCAAAATCTAATGTTAATGACACAGTGATGCCATCATCAGGCACTTTGGGATTTCTTTGCATATTTGTTCATTTAAATTATTTGTTCTGTGGTAGATTAGTTTGTTTTTCACAGCATCAGTGCTGCGGTCTCCCCCTCCCCCTGCCCCAGAGTGGGGCACAGAATCTTCTTTCTGCTTTTGAAAAGGAGTTGGGGAGATGCCACCATATGTGCACAAAGCTCTGCTGTTCAGTTGCTCCTTGACTTGATGATTTGTTTCTGGACAGCGGTGCCGCATAAAATTGGGCGCCTAATTGACGGGAGCCCGGCCGAGCATTGTGGGAGACTGAATGTTGGGGACCGTATCTCGGCTGTGAATGGACAGTCCATTATCCACATGCCCCACCATGAGATTGTTCAACTGATCAAGGATGCTGGACAGAAGGTGACTCTCACTGTCATCCCTGGGGAAGGTAAGTAGATTGGATATGAGTCATTGATAGTCCATTCAGCACAGATAATACACATCTGCAAAGAGAATTTGGCACAACAATCTATAGCTCAGGGGTTGGGGGAAATATCCAATTCAAGAATGAAAATCTTAGAAGATAGATTCATCTGCAAAGAGCAAGTAACCCATTGGTTTGGAGATGCCAATATACACCAGCCATTATGTCATTTGTTTATTTTTAAGATTTAAATGGCCCTCCATCAGGGGGAAGCTCAGCGAGACAGAGCCCTGCACTGCAGCATAAGCCCATGGGACAGATACCTGCTCTTCAAGTTCCAACACAAGAAAACAGGTCTGTGTGAGCAGGCACAAGTCTGTGTCTGGCTGGGTGTATCTATGTCTCTAGGTCTGCACACTTGTGTCTGCATCTCTCCCCCTCTCACCCCCACTTTGCAGGACTAGCAACCAGCTATCTCCTGACCAATTGTGCACACTGTAGGGTCCAAGCCCTGGCTCTTGCCAACCTGTTCCTAATACTCTCCAGAGTTACATAAGCAGAGTGTGTCCCTTCAAGGAGAGTGTGCACATTCCATTCCAGACATGGGAAGTTTCATGTGTAGGTGGCATGCTAATGTGGACTCTGCCTATTCTGGATAATTTTGAGCACAGTGGTAGGTTTTTAATGTTTTGAACACCGCTGACCAAAACAAAGCACCACCTCCTTTCAGGACTCTGCCATCATTGAACAAACTCCCATTTTGCTGTCTCAAATCTGGAGTCTCCCTCCAACTTATTTGGGGAATAAATACATTTATTTTGCATGTTAAACTTCTCTTTAAAACTTCATTTTCCTTTTTAATTTTCCTCCCATTTTCACTCTTCAAAAAACTACATTCTGCATGTCTGTGTTGAAATAATTACAGTTGCTCAATCTACAATATACACATGTGTTTTAGTGTTGATTCTGTGTCGCCGAGTTACAGCCTGAGGGATAATGAGTTTAACCTTTCACTCAGCAGCATTGTGGAAGGAGATGAAAAGAAAAATGGAGAGCCTCTTGTTTTTGACTATATGAAACCACCATCAATGGACTACAGGCGGCCACCATGTGAGCAGTATGCTCACACAGCACCTGACAACAGACAGCTGAGGGAGACGGGAACCAGACAGCCTCAGGTATTGCCCGAGAGGGTCTAGTAACTGAACTCCGCACTCCAGCACATTGGCTTACACTGTACTGCACTCAGCCACAATAACCATTGTTGCCAATCTCCTTTCTAACCACAAAATCTGCTTTTTTTGAAACTGGAATATCTCCCATGCAACAGTAAAACTTGACGCATAATAAAGATGGTAAATAAACCATTAAGTGCAGACTGCTCACTAACGGAGAAAAGGCTTGTATTAAAACAATCAAAACCTTTTAACCACTCTGTGTTAATGTTGCTCGTATAAATCTCAAGCTACTGCTGGTAATGATGGTATATTTATTACCTGACTTTCTGGGTGTGCTATTCTGGTTAAGATTCTCAATTTCCCACAAAAAAGGATGCTTGTATCCAGTTCTGCTTCAGTGCATTTCTGAAATCTATCATTGACCCGGATGACTGAAACTGAACTCTATTTAATCACTAATTGAATGAAAGTTCAATTAAACAAGAAGAGGTGCTGCAATTTTAAGTATTTGATGGACACGGTCCATTTGAGTTAGTATATAAAACATTTAGGTAGTCTTACTATATAGATTTCAGATCCAGCGGTTAGCTCAACTAGATGCCCACTTAAAAAAAATCTATTTTAATCAAGGTTTTCAATAATTTAATAGTTGCTATTGTTCAGGTTTTTTTTTTCTCTCGATGCAATAGATTCACAGCTGCAATTTGCATGTTAAATCTTGTGATTTCCCGACACTTGTGCTTAGATTGTTGCTTCCATTTACTTCACTGTAAGAATGAGTACAGCTGGCTGTAGGTCTGAAAGCTTCTGGCTGTAGGTATTTGGCAGTTTGTGTGGGTGATGATTGATTTGTGAGCATATGTCTTTCATGTAATTGATAAATACAGTAATTGTGTGTTTAAAAAGCTGTAGCAATGAGTCTGCATTTCTGTGCTGTTGACTTGATGAGTGAGCTTGGAAAAGCAACAATTATTTATCCTTATGTCGCAGCTCTGATTTTCCTTGTAAATATTTAGTTATTTTCATCAGTTTACAGTTTGTATTTATATTTGCACATAGAATCTCAATTGCTTTGCTTTGGAACTTGAAAGAGGTACCAAAGGGTTTGGGTTCAGTGTACGAGGAGGCAAGGAGTACAACATGGGACTGTTCATCCTGCGCCTCGCAGAGGGAGGTCCAGCACTGAGCGATGGCAGAATACAAGTAAGTTGTCATCTGCTCTCTGTGTCATCATCCACATCTGGCTACTGCTCAAGTCACTGGTAACTTGGTGTATCCCCAAGCTTTGGACCACACGTTTGTATCTGAAGATTGAGTCAGAGCCTGACATCCTGCTTTGACGGGCAGAGCATAGACACAGCTGGTCCCGTGTTTGCAGTAGACAACCTTGTCCTTCCTTTTCCTCTCTTCTGTCACATCCAACAGTGGGTATCAGAGCTCCTCAGTAATAGGTGCTGGAGCAGTCAGCACGTCTCAGTGCGAGCAAACCTCAGAAGGAAATGGACAATCTCTAAAGAAGCCTTTCCTGCAAGCGCTGGTGATGTAAGCTTTGTGGCCGGTTGGGATGGAAAGCTGCTCAGCAGGAATTTCTGCCGACAGTCACTCCGCTTCACAGTATAGGCTCTGGAACTCTATCCCCCAGTGCCTCCTCCCTTTCCTCCTTCAAGGCTGGTCTCAAGACCTTTCTCTTTGACCGTGCCTTCAGCTCCCCTCTCGACTCTCTACCCCCTCCTCGCTCCCTCCCTTCCCTCCCCTCACCATTTCCCCCCTGCTCGGGTCCTGACCCAACTGTACAGCGCCTTGGGACGTCCTCCCGACGTCTTGTTGTTGTTGTATATTCTGTGAAGCACTTCGAGACATCTTCCAGGTGCTATATCAAATGCAAGGATCATTATTAGTATTGCATTCATGGCAAAGATCCTGTCAAGTGCTTTGAAGCCGTTTGATAAGATACGGCTCTATATCAAATGCAAGGATTACTTAACGTGTTTACTGGACGGCGAGTTCTGTTAATTAAATGGTTAATATTGATTATTGCTGTCACTGGCTGTTTACCCGAGATTATAAGAAGATTTTTTTGATCATTTGTAGGTTGGTGATCAGATTGTTGAAATTAATGGAGAGTCGACCCAAGGGATAAGCCACAAACGTGCCATTGAGCTAATCCAGGCCGGAGGCAGCAGAGTGCAACTTGTTCTGAAGCCAGGCACAGGTCAGGTGCCCAACCTTGGTGGGTTTTTCTATCAGTGTAATTTAATAAAATGAGATCATGCTAAATATTACTGTAGCACACAAGAGATGGGGCTGGCCAGGAACCTTGACCTTCTCCCCACTGAAAAACCCTTTGAGATTTCATGCTTCAGGTGCGATAATTCCCACATTTTGTGTAGGTCTGGGGACCTTCAGCTCGCACATTTGTCTGCTATTCAGGTTCGTTCCTAGCAGAAATGTAGTCTCTGAAACTTTTCTCATAGTTGCATTTAGTCCTAGGCTCTCCCTCCTCCTCCTCCTTTAGGAATGACACCTTCCAGCCTCTCGACCTGTCTGAGTCACGAGCAGCACTGAGGCTCCTCATCTCCTCTCTCTGGGCTCTCCTCAGGACCTGGTAAATCTGCACGTCTATTACACTTCCAATAGCTTCGTTTTATTTAACCTTTTAAAACTTCACAAGAATTGAATTTCATCTGTGTCTGTCAATCCACTATGGATCTCTCCCTCTCTCTTGTCAATGCTGTTTGTCTGTGAGCAGTGCCAGGTCAGTGTTCCAACACTAAATTCATCACTGAACAATATCCAACATCAACTTTACTTGTATTTTGTTAAATAGAAATTGAAATGAGGAGATTAATTGTATGAAAAACCAAACAGAGAAGGCTCTGCTCATACAATGTGCCTCCCAGCGCAGTGAGTGGGACTCTATATTCATACACTGCCTTCGTCTCTCAATGAAGTGAATGGAGTAAGGCAGAGATATGTGATGTGATTGAAGGAGCTTCTCCTCACATATGGTGATGTTGAAAGGATCTTGGCCACTCTGATTGCGGATGCTTTGAGACCATTCTCTGATCCCCAGTTGGGTAACTGGGATCTTTAACCCTAGCGGGTGGTGGATGCCAGGTGTCTTTGGGATGTCAAACCTGAGTTTAATTGCTTGTTCATTACTGGGGAGCAAAGTAAAAGATGAGGGAATTATTTTGATCTGATGACTCTGCATGATGGCAGAAATTATTGGTAAATGTTGCTCATGTAGTATACAGGATAGTTGTATTCTGTGATGTATATTGCTTTCCTGCACAAAGAAGATGTCAACTGAGTAGAGTTTACAATTTAGGTCCTACCTTCACCATGGTTTAAGTTGCAGTTGGGTGCATTTTTTTTGGTGGATTTTCAGAATCTAACCAGAAGAAAAATGTTTTGTTTCAGACGATTTAGAAACTCTGAGCACTCCATCTTCAAGCTTGCAAGAACTACCCACATCACAGGAGAAGCAGTCAGCAATTTCAGTGCATCTGTCTTCCACGGCCCCGATTCCCCCGGCAGATCCTGAAGAGGTTGATCCTGAAGAGGCTTTTGAAAAAGAACCAAAATTGGTAATGGCAAAGGAACCCAGTGGTGTCCAATCCTGGGACATGGCCAAAGGCAGACTCCGAGCAGCTAGCCCCAGAAACGTTCATGATAAAGATCAATCTGAAGTTGAAAAGGATAAGTTAATCAAACACAAGAAAATTGAATCCAGCACAAAGAAGCAGCTGGATATCTGTGACGGGGAGCCAGCAGCAGTAAAAGACACACTAGCCAGCCCAAGAAGAGCTGACAAAAATACAAAGGAAACTATTCAAGAGGGCTCAGTTAGCCCAAGGAAGACAAATAAGAAAAATAACTGTAAGATGGAAAGGTCTGTAAGTCCAGGTAGGAATGTCTCCAAAGACCTACCAGAAAACAACCAAGATTTGGTTAGTACCAGGATTCATGATCCAACAAGAGGCAGATCAAGCAGTCCCAGGAAGGGGTGCAGGAAGAACACGCACATTGTCCCACAGCAAGATGTGGAAATGAAATCAACAGAAATTGGAGACAAAATATCCAGCTTAACTGTGATAGATAAAACTGGTCATTCTGAAAGGCTGAGAGAGCGATCAATCAGTCCAAGGAAACGTGGATTAAAGCACCAGCATTCCAGCAAGCAACCTCCTGACAGAATAGGAAGAACCACAGAAAACAGAATAGTTGCCTCAAATACAAGCACTGATACTGGAGGGAAGACTAATGAAAGGGAAAAAAATCCCCAGTGTTCTGGGTCACACTTAGAGCTGGACAAAGTGAAGCTATCCAATGACAATGCAGAACATGCTGTGAAGGAAAAGCTCAGCTGTTCAGCAGCAGCGACTGGCAATTGCACCTTTGTCACCAAGAACAAGGGTCTAGAAACAAAAGTAGAAACGATAAAGACTGAAAGGGAGAAAGAAAGAATCACTGATGGAATCCATTCTGACATTCGAGCTGGAGTCAGGAAGACACCAATAACTCCTGGACTTTGGAAGAAACCAGATGCCAATAAGTAGTCTGTAACAGAGCCACAAAATACTTGTAATTGTGTTCAGTTCTCTTTGTAAGCATCTTATTTAAAGTCCTCTAGGTTCACCTGAAGTTGCACTAAGTTTTCCATAAAACATGAAGGATTATTTGGAATATTTCACCTGAGCTGTGAATGTGAACATGGTTTTAGTTTCAGCAGTTTGTGTCACATGAAGAAATTGCATCACCTTTGAGGGTTGTGGGGCTTTGCTCCAGTCCTGTTTTTTTTAAATAGAATTCCTTGTATTTCTCTCATTCTACACTGATTGTTGCTGCTGCTGCTCTGTGTGAGAATTGCAGACTGTAATGGTTAAGTTGTGGAATCTCCTGACCACAGACCATGATCAGAACTGGAATGTTTAGAAACAGAAGCAGTAGTTAATGTGCTTCTCCTGAAGTGTTCATGTAAAACAAGCATCTTTTTATCTGTGATATACTCGTGTAAGTAGCAGAACAGCACAAGCAGCTGTCGGTCTCCCATTGCTGTGCTCATTTGAAATCAACACTATTTCAAGAATTAAAACACTCCATACTTAACCAGGACTGTTGGTCCAGAAAGCTTATATTGTCTAACATAAGAGTAATGAGTGTATTACATATTTCTACTCTAGAATATGCTGATGAATGTGAGATGCATGCTTATGTACAATGCATATAACACACCCCAAAGGCACTTTGTGCAGAAACTTTCTATCTGACCTGTTTGTAGCCCAAGGCTTTTGAAATCAACTGCATTTATAATCTGCATTTTGCTTTCTCCTCGGATAATGCACTCCCCTGATACATTATTGGGATTGGTGTGATATATTGATTAGCTATTTCATTCTGAAACCATTGCAATAAAATATTCAAACAATATCTTCAGTACTCTGCTAAAAAAAATCCATGGAATGGAAATAAAATAAGCTGGTCTTATTGTGCTCTGCCCAATCCTCCAACCTCTACCTCGTCCTGTTGTTCCCTTCCTCTGCTGCCAGGACCATCGCATCCTGAGCTGCACAGAAACAATCAGTTTGGTCAGTTTCTGACGAAAGGTCATAGACCTGAGATGTTAACTAATTTTCTTCTTTCCATAGATGCTGCCTGACCTGCTGCATGTTCCCAATGACTTTTTATTTCAGAACCAATCCATGTCTGGCACCAGTCTAAACACAACAGTGGCTCATAGTTGTGTCTCTATAATGATTGGAAAATTGATGGAAATCTCATTTACAAAATGTTCATGTTTATTGGTTGATTCAGGATTTGCTGCACCCAAGGATCTACTTTATGTGGAGTCCTGTAGCTCAGTGGTTAGAGCACTCGCTTTGAAAGCGAGAGACCTGAGTTCAATTCCAGGCAGGGCAAAACCTTGGGCAAGTTTCCTTACTCCACACAGAGCCTAATAATAATCCCTCCAAAACCAAAAATAATAATAAATTGGTCATTTTCAATCTACAACTGTTTGTGGGTCATTGCTGTGCGCAATTGGCTGCCGTGTTCGCCCACAAATATACAGTTAATTCACTTTACAGTGTGTTCTGTGAAGCGCTTTGGGACGTCCTCCTGACGTGAAAAACGCTATATCAAATGCAAGGATTATTATTATTATTATCTATGGTGAACGAGATCCGAGTTGGTATTTACACACCGGAGCTGCTCCATGGGGGAGGGGCATATTTTTCTCCTACACTTTTGAAGCATTTAACATTTTTCCTATTCTGCTGAGGCACCAGTCAGACTTCAGTGGTAGTTATTAATGATTGAACCTTGACAGTTGAATGTTTTCAGGCAATTTGGCCCCAGGATATCAAAAGCAAACACAAAGCAAACACAATCTCGTCTTCACATGACATCCACATGCTTCTGCAGAGAGTAGCTGACGAGCGATCGGGGGAGCCCAGGTTCAGTTTGTTTTGCCCCTCACTAACCTAGGACACGTGAGTTGAATTGTTGCCCAGAGCAAGATCCAAAAGTCAGAACAGACCAGGATTTGCAGGATGTTTATTAAGTAAGATAATTAAAAGCTGAGTACAATGTTACTGCCATTTCTTAAAAGAGTAAATCTAGTGTTTTCTGTGAATGTTTTTGTATTTGGGATTGGTGAGCATTGAGCTGATTTAACCCTTGCTTGTGGGACTCGCCAGTACAGTGGCTGGTTGTAATAATCAGCAGCTGAAAGGGCCACAAACTTTAATGAATCTGAGATGCTACTGGCTCTATTTCATCCATGAAAAGTGTATTTCCATTATGTCCCTTGTGAATTGTATTTGTAGGAACTCTGCCTGCTCCCATTCTAGTCCAAATATCTTGATTAGGGTGAGCAACAAAGCTGTTTGTGGATCTTGTAATAAATTAGCAAAGACCATTGACAGTATAATGGATTTACTAGATGATCAGCTGTGTTTCTGGACAGAAAGAATTCAGGAAAGTGGTGGAAGTGATCTCCAAAATATAAAAACGATGTATCAGCAATGGCAAAAGTACAGCAGAGGTTTACTAGGATGATATCAGGGTGGCAGGTACTACTGTCAGTCATGACTTCGCTGGGTCACTTTTTGATGACCCCTGTGAGTCATAGGGTGCCCCCCACTGGTAATAGATGCATTTAAGAGGAAGTTAGACCTTCACATCTAGCTAGGGAGAGGGGAATAGAAAGCTGTAGTGGGGAGTAAGCAGTGGGTGAAGACTCATGTGGAGCATAAACACCAGCACGGACTGATTAGGCTGAGTGGCCTGTTTCTGTGCTACACATTCTTTGTAAATATTTGTAAGTGATGTTAGTGGGAGCTGAAATTGATCCAAAGGCTTAAAGTCCTTTTCCTGTTACTTAAAGCTTCTTGTTAAAGTTCTAATCAGAAACAAGCTAATCACATCTAGCTTTGTATTGCAAGAAATGATTTGCATCCCCTGCTCTCCCAGATTCATACACTGGCCACTTGGGTCAGATAGATCCCTGTTCACTTGCCAAGCTACAGCCAAGCTTCTTTCCACCTCGTGGACAACTATGGTTCTGGTTGTGTGTTTAGAGTTATTGTCATTATTGTCCAGTTAATGATTAATACTGACAGATGATTATATTCAACTTTAAATATTAAAGAGCATAAAATAAACTCAAAATTAGTAAGTTTACCTGAGAATCATGATTTGTAATATTTTAAAAAATGTTATACTTGTTCTTGTGCATCTTTCACAATTGTCACTGAACATTTTGACCTTTTTATGGAAAAGGAAACCTTGTGTTAAGTTGTGTACATCTGCTAATAAATGCTGACACAGCGATGTACCCTTTAACCGTTATCATCACAGGATCTCCTTGAAGGACTATATCATCTTCACAGCCTTCACACACTGTCCAGGGAAATCATAGACAGGAGTTCTTGGGCTAGGCAGTGCTAGGGCCTTTGAAGAGGACTTATTTCTATAACTGGATGATTATTTCTGTTGCAAATGATTAAATATGATAATATTTGGTCATTTATGGATTCCTATAATTTATTCTGTACATTACAATGTTCTGTTAATCCGTTTGAAAACAATTTTAAATTTCTATAGCACATTTCATATCAGTAGGACAGCTTGAAGCGCTTCATTACTTTCTGAATGTCCAGGTGGCTGTACTTGAGTAAATGTTGGAACTACCAAGGTACAGTTGATGTTCAAAATCCTATTCCATCACTTTGGTTATGTAACTGGCCTCCTGAGACCGACCGTACAGTATATCGTGGGCAAGTGGCCTTTTCACATGGTTACAAAATGAATCAATCTTGAGGATGTAAATGTTTCTACTGTACAATCCCTTTATAAATACTCAGTGGAGAAAGATCTGTAAATTCAATCATTATTTTTTTATGTATCACATGGCATTCAACTGTTGCACTGTAAAATAAACCTTACTTTGAATCTATGCAGTCACCATTAATGTTTCTTTGTAAATTAATGATGCAGTCCAGATCTGTATCAATAAATGTATGATATTGAGTGACTACATATCAAAACAAACCTGTTAAAATGTCAATTGTTCCAAATTATTATCAAATGGGACATACCAGCAGCAGTGGAAGTTTGGGAAATATTTTAATTGATAAACTTTAGGGGACCAGCCAAGGACTGGTGACGACAGAAGCTGAGCATCCATAGCCCAGGTCAGGTCAGGGAGTTCCAACCTTTGGGCCGCTCGGCTGCATTCCCTATCTGGGAAAGGTCCACAAGCCGCATAAATCAGCGTGGTCCAACTGGCACCTTATACCTACCCTCCAAATGGGGGATGGAGAAGAGTGTGAGTGGAAGAGGGTGCGAATGTGTGAGAGAGAATGGGATGGGGGTGGAGGGAGTGTGATTTAGAGAGTGTTTAGTGTGTATCTGAGACGAGAGAATGTGTGCCAGAGACGACGTTAGAGAGAGCGCGTCCCTTTGCTCTCTCTCCCCTCTCTCAATCCCTTTCTCTCACCCTCTCTCAAATCAGCCGCGCTGGTCACTCTCTGCAGCCGCAGGACTAAGTTGCTGAGGACGCGGTTGCCTTCCTGACAGACTGCAGTAAAGCCGCTGCCCTGGGAGGGAGGAAGCGGAAGTTGGAAATGGTCGTGGGACGGACAAAACTACCCGCCGGTCCCGAGGCGGCCCGCGGGCCGCCAATTGGACCACGCTCCTTATGACCCCGGATTCCCTCCCCATGAGGTTAGACATTAACAAGTCACTTCCGCCTCACTCAAGATGGCGCCGCCGCTGCTCCACGGACTGACGCTGACGCGTTTCCGCTTAAGCGGCCACGACCACTTCCGTCTCCGCCCCCGCAGAAGATGGCGCAGATCGGCCTGATCCGCCTGAAGGAGCCGCGGCCTCGGTCTCCGGCCCTGAACTCTCCCGTCCCGGAACCACCCGTCCCGGCCGCCAAGAGGCGCAAAACCCGGCACCAGCGCGAGCCCGAGAGGAGGAGCGGCCATTCCCCGCCGCCCGCCTTGTACTCGCTCAGCCCGGCCCCGCCCCCCGACGTCTCCATCTCCCGGGTAAAGGCCCCGCGGGACCAGGACAGGAAACCCCGGGACAGACAGGAGAAGAGCGTCCGCCGCCCCGGCACAGGTACAGGAGCCCGGGGTCCAGGAGAAGCCGTGTGTTGGCCATGTTGGAGCCACCTCCACCCACAGGCCTCGGACCCCCCGCCTGAGGCAGTGACAGTGACATGAAGAGCTGAGTTGGGAAGATCCCAAACCCACATTCAGCTCCCGATTGTTCCCAACTGTTGCCCGGACCCTGAGGTTAGATTGACAAACACCTGCGGGTTAGTGTCAGCTCTCATTAATGCACAGTGACGGCGGTCTCTGGCTTTGGTGGATCTTCTCATTTATCCTCGGATTGTGACCAGGGTTTTAAGAGTTGCTAAAGTTTAAAAACCTGCTGTTGCCAATAATTCTATGTCAATGTATGAGATGAATGGAATGTGTGGCAATATCGTACATTAAACAAATGTTAGGTTTTAGTTTTAGGATTATTGGTACATTTGAAGGGATTTTTCCGGGGGGGGGGAATTGGGGTTTAGAGCTAAAATGGCTCCGAGATGACATGCCTGGCAACGGAATGTCAGAATCGAGCCGTCCCGCTGGGTCAGTCTCTAGTCCGGTTCCTGAGCCAGGCGGGTCCGCAGCATTCCAGGACAGCGCTTATTGACAGCATAGCCTGGCTCATCGGTAGGAGCTGGAAGGGCAGATGAGTCAATGTGGGCAGGGACGGTTCCCACTCAACTCTTATTAACACTGCAAGCCAAAGCCTCAACAAATAGGATGGTCCTAGCTAGACAAGCTGTGGGAGTCTAACCAGCTAAAACTGCAGAGAGTGTACTCTCACTGCAGTTTTAGCTGGTTAGACTCCAGCAGTATGCCAACGCACACTGGGGTCCCCAAGCCCTGTCTCTTGCCAACCTGCACCTAATATTTTCCAGAATTAGGTAAGCAGGATGTGTCCCTCCAATGAGAGTGCTCATTCCAACAATCTCTGGAATTTCCATGTGTATGTGAATTCTCAGTTTGGGTGGAAACTTTTGGGTTTCTTCTGCATACAATGAGATGGTAAACTCAAGAGAATAGTGTGGAATGGCATTTTTGTATCTCCAAATAATGGTCCAAGATTAAAGCGCTCCAAAACACTACCCACATGAAAGGCGCTATATAAATGCAAGTTGTTGTTGCCCATTAGGAAACTGCATTGTGATGAGATATATGTTCAAACAATATATATCATCTTCAGGTGATAATGTAAAATGCTTATCTCAGATTTACACCTAACCCAACCTCTCTCAAACTTTAGAAATCCTTCTTACTCACTCTTACCCAGGCCCAAGTTAGCAAGCAGAGGGCACAAACATAGAAATGGAATAGGACAAGATCACAGAGCTAGGGCAGTGCTAACAACAAACAAAATTAGATTTGTATAGCGCCTTTCACGTCAGGACGTCGTCCCAAGACGGTAGAGCACGAGGGGATATATACGTGAGGTTGAAGACCTTGAAGTTGATCTGTTGGTAGACAGCAGAGCCTGGTGAGGGCTGGGGTGATAGACATGTGGTATTTGGTGATGGGAAGAATGCAGGCGCTGGAGTTTATGTTGGTTCATCTGTGGAGACTTGTGAGGAGCACATTTGAAAAGTTTAGCCAGGCGGTACAAATGTGTGAATCAGTGTTTGGTAGCATTTGGTGTGAGATGGGTAGTGGTGCGCAGTGTGGCAGAGGTAAGAAAAAAGCCATCGTGGTCAGGGACCAAATGTGAGGGAAAAAGAGAGAGCTGTGAATCGGATTGGAAGACAAGGTTACGAACTGGTTCAGTGAGTATGAAAGAGAGTTCAGGGAGGTTGAGTAGGTCAGAGCTGTAGAAGATGGCTTTTGTCTTGTAAACATTGAGCTGCAAGAATTAAACTCATTCAGGTATTGATTTCTGTCAGCCAAGCTGATAGAACATCACTGGACTCCAGAATTGAGAGTAGGAGGAGTAGATTTGGATGTTATCTGTTAATCATGTTAATCCTGTTTTTACGGATACCAATAGTTTTATTTTTCTGGTCATTTACAGGTGGTGCAGATGAAAATGGGAAAAGTCGGAAATCTAATGAATACTTGAGCAAAAAAATGAAGAAGAAAAAGAAAAAGAAAGATCGTGATTGTCCAAGAATGAGGCGATTGAAAGTGTATAATAAGGAGGTGCAAACAGCATGTACTGCGATGACCCATGTCCATCTGGACACTCGGGAACCAGGCTCTTCTGTTCCCACAATGAAAATTGATAAAGAATGGATTCAGCCTCATGACCAGCCTAGCAGGCTGGATATGGAAAGGAATGATTGCAGACTTCCTTCAGGTGCGCAGTTACCATTCTTATCACACAGAGATCACTGTGTACGTAAGGGACTTGTGCGGACAGGCTCCTCTACATTTGCTCGCTTTATACATGTGGACCACCAGCCGAATGGCGGAGCTCCTGTGCTCCATGCCTACATGGATGAACTCTCTCTTTTGCCTCCTGTGGAGGTGGAGAAGTTTGCTGAGGAATTTCTTACATTGACTTTTAGTGAAAATGAGAAAAATGCAGCCAATTACGTGATGGCAGTTGTTCACGGAGCAGCAGCCTATTTACCAGATTTTCTGGATTATTTTGCTTTTAACTTTCCTAATACTCCAGTGAAAATGGAAATACTGGGAAAGAAAGACATTGAAACTACAACCATCTCAAACTTTCACACTCAGGTAGGATTTGATACTCTCTTATTTTTGTAGTTTTTGAGAAAAATTGTGAGAAAAAAAAAGTTCTTGGCCTTTGCAATACAATTATGGCTGTGGGGTCTGAAGCTTCCTCTTCTGCTTATTATTCCCTCATTATAGTTGTTCAAAATCCTCGTTCTCATCTTCAAAGCTCTCCACTTCCTTGCTCCTTCCTACCTCTGTGACGCACTAACACCATATCGACCTGTCCGCTCCCTCCGCTCAGCAGGCTCTGGGCTGCTCCATGTCCCCGCACGGCCCGCCTCACCATCGGCGGTTGGGCCTTCAGTTTCTCTGCCCCCACCCTTTGGAACTCCGTAACACATACCTCTCTACCTCCCCTGCCATCTCAAGACCCTCCCCTTCGACTGCGCCATCTGCCACCCTCCTACCCCTACACTCCCTAGCCTCCACCCTCCCTGCCCTCCATCGCTCCTGATCCCAACCCCCAGCTCGCGTCCAAATCCCTGACTATCCAGCGCCTTGGGACATCCTCCCAACGTGAAAGGCGCCGTGTAAATGTAATTTATTGTTGTTATGCAGCAATTATTCAGTATAAAAAAATAAATTCACTCTTCCTCAAGTCCAATAGAAAATGCCTCGTGTTCAGACACCAGCTGCTTCATATTTTTTCCTTGATAATTGTTGCCATTTTTAGAAACTTAATTAACTTAACTGCCACCTCTAATGTAATCTCCAGGTTTCACGGACATATTGCTGTGGCACATATAGAGCAGGTCCCCTGAGGCAGGTCAGTCTGGTAGGAGCTGTGGACGAAGAGGTTGGAGATTTTTTCCCAGAATTTCTTGATCTGTTGGAAGAATCCCCATTTTTGAAAGTAAGTGAAAGGCCTGGGATGTTTTTGTCATGTAAGTGTGTTTTCCTTTACATTCTAAAGGTTTATAATCTGGAACTGAATGATGTTTGTTTTCCCCCAAAATCTGCTGACACTGTCTGCTCATATAGGCTTTTATTCTGCTGGGGATAAAGTAGTTGTGAACTGAGCTTATAATTTGAAATTGCTGTATATGCAAATAATGGTTAATTACTTAACTTAATGACAAATTGTGATTGTCATTAAGATCGTGCTACTTTCAAGTTGCTGGTCTGAATATGTCAGACTGAAGTGTTGCTGCATTGCAAACCTCTTGTCACATTTACATTGCGCCTCAGGTATAAGTGCTGCAAATGATGGCTGTGTTTACCCAAGTGACTAGATGTTGTTGTGTAAGTATCATGATGACATCAGACTGCCATGCATAATAATAATCCTTGCACTTGATATAGTGCTCTTCACGTTGGGAGGACGTCCCAAAGCTCTTCACAGAACACACGGTAAAGTGAATTGACTGTATATTTGTAGGCGAACGCGGCAGCCAATTGCGCACAGCAATGTCCCACAAACAGTCGTAGATTGAAAATGACCAATTTTTTTTATTGTTTTTGGTTTTGGAGGGATTATTATTAGGTGTGCGGAGTAAGGAAACTTGCCCAAGGTTTCGCCCTGACCTGCCTGGAATTGAACTCAGGTCTCTCGCTTGCAAAGCGAGTGCTCTAACCACTGAGCTACAGGACTCCACATAATGCTATTAGAAATTTGTCTTGTGATCGAGTCTACCCAAAAAACAAAAGCCAAGATCGCAAAAAAAAATCCTGTTTTTTTGGGCAGGTGCTAAAGTTGGCTGATGTTGCCAACACAGGTGCATACATAGAATATTTTCTAATCGGAGCAAAGCTGGGCAGCAACGATTTCTACTAAACTTACTCTACTTTGAAGGGCGGGCTGGCGGTCACTGAGAATCTTTCAGACGTTTTTCCAGGGCCTCCTTGAAGTGTAGTTGGCTCCATGGGGACAAGCTTGGCAACAGAGTGTTGGAATCAAGTCAACCCTCTGCAGTCTTTGAGGTCTCTTTAATCTAGATGGGTCTTCAGTATTCCAAGGTATCACTGATGATAGACTAGCCAGCCTGACTTGTCAACAGTGCTTGGAGGGGCAGACTTGTCACTGGGGACATGGATTCCTGTGGAGTCCTGTAGCTCAGTGGTTAGAGCACTCGCTTTGCAAGCGAGAGACCCGAGTTCAATTCCAGGCAGGGCGAAACCTTGGGCAAGTTTCCTTACTCCACACAGAGCCTAATAATAATCCCTCTAAAATCAAAAACAATAATAAATTGGTCATTTACAATCTACGACTGTTTGTGGGACATTGCTGTGCGCAATTGGCTGCCGCGTTCGCCCACAAATATACAGTCAATTCACTTTACAGTGTGTTCTGTGAAGTGCTTTGGGACGTCCTCCCGAGTGAAAAGCGCTATATCAAATGCAAGGATTATTATTATTATTTCCACTGACTTTTGGTAACCCTTCAAGCTAAACCTCCAATGCTAGGGTGATTCTAGCTAAACACTCAGTAGGAAGTTTTTGCTTTCAATGACAAAATTTATGATTAGCTGATTAAACTCTAGCAGTTCCTCAACATACACTCTGTGGTCCCCAAGTTTTGGCTCTTGCCAAACTGCATCTAAAATTCCTTCCAGGGAGAGAGCACTCAATCCATTTCCAGGCATGAAAATTCATTGCATAGGTGATAATAATAATCCTTGCATTTGATATAGTGCCTAATCACGTCTTCGAAGCGTCTCAAAGTGCCTCTCAGAATATAATGTAAAGGGAATTCATTGTGGGTGAATAAACAATGTGGATACTCTTCAGCATGGATTTCCACATGTGTCAAGACACCTGACTAATGAAAAGAAAAATCACCAAGTGGAGTCTTCAGAAATTTAGCCCCAGAAAATTGTCCATTTTACATTGAGATATTTCTAGAGACAGTGCTTACCTCAGGAGGAAAACTTTAATATAAAAGATAAATGTGTGGCATTGCCTTCAGCAGGTAAACATACAGCCAGGGCTACGATACAGCAGGTAAACATAACGCAAAGACTACAGTACAGCAGGTAAACGTACAGCAGCGACACACAAGGAAATATACTACACGATACACCCTTTGAGTTCTTGGTTGATTTCAGTACCATTTTTTTTAATCAGATGACATTGCCGTGGGGAACTCTATCCAATCTTAAACTTCAGTGCCGGTCACAGAGCGACGATGGCCCAATAATGTGGGTTCGGCCAGGGGAGCAGATGATTCCTACAGCAGATATGCCAAAGTCCCCTTTCAAGAGACGAAGGTAGGAAGGTGTTGCTTTATTATTATTATACTATATCAAATAGTTTTATGCATGAGCTGTAGGGAACCTATTAATACCTGTTTGGTGTTCACTTGGCCCGGTTGGTTGCATTCTTACCTCAGCCTGAGGGTTGTGGATACAAGCCTCACTTTGGGACTTGGTCCAGGTTGACTTTCCAGTGTAGTATTTGGGTCCTGTTTTGTTGAAGGTGAATCCTTCAGATGAGACGTTAAATCGACATCCTGCCTTCCTTTTCAGGTAGATATTATAGATCCCCTGACACTATTCAGAGACAAATTTTTCCTGGATTCCTGGCCAATAATCCTCCGCATAAATTGGTCATTGACCTTGTGGCTTGTAGACCTCGACGTTTCCAAATTATTTCACGTTTCCCTACAAATACATCATCTCTACATGATGGCTGTTACCTGTGATTTTGACATTATTAGCACTGTACCAAATGCAAGTGTTTTATTACAAATGTTTTGTTCTTTTGTAGGTCAATGAATGAAATTAAGAACTTGCAGTATCTGCCTCGAGCCAGTGAACCTCGGGAAATCCTGTTTGAGGACAGGACGCGAGCTCATGCAGACCACGTGGGGCAGGGCTTTGATTGGCAGAGCACAGCGGCCGTCGGTGTTCTGAAGGCCATCCAATATGGAGAATGGTAGGAAACTGAAGGCCACTAACAGAGTCAGAAGGGGTGATGAAAAAGCAAAGACCAGGGGAGCAGAAAGTTTGAGCAAAAGCATTTAGCTGGCAGAGATTGAAGGATGAGACCGTTAAATCTGGAATTGAATTGCTGATCCTTCATTCCTAATTCTCATTTTCTGCAATTATTAAATGTTAATCTGAGATTTGTCACAGCAAAATAATATGGCAAACATACAACTAGTGTGTGTTTTTATATAAACTCATAGTTGTATTTTAAAAATGGCCTATTTTACAGGTGTGTTGTAATCATTGTAGGATCTTAATGTGGTATACATAATTCAATCTTGTTTAATCTATCCATAAGATTGAAAAACATTCATTTGTTTAATCTTTCTTTATGATTGGTGACATCTCTGGTTTCTCTCTGCCTTATAAATGCTGGGAGACAACAACAACAAATTACATTTACTTTCACATCAGGAGGACGTCCTGTGGTGGTAGACAGTCAAGGATTAGGACCCGAGCTGGGGGTTGGGATTAATTAATTCAAACTTCAAAACTCCGCTGCCTGTACCTCAGCCACACCAGACTTCCATCACCCCATCCTTGCCAAGCTCCACTGTCTCCCTCTGGCAGAACTCACTCTTGTAATTGTTAAGCTCTGAGACACTACCACGCGTGAAGGACACTGTATTTTTTTATGTGTGTATATATATATATATATATGAAAGCTGTTTTTGACAATTGATTGGATTTGGGGCTGATTTTTTTTTGCTGATCAGAACTGGGATTCATTTATTGCCTATATTTTCCGCATTAGTTTTTGGAATGTTTTACATTCTCTAGCAATCCATTTCACTAGATGCCAGAGCCTCAGCACCTCAGGTTCTGGCAACATCAACCTCCATGGTTGCACACTACAACTCACCAAGCCAGTCAGGAACCTAGGTATTGTTCAACCCTCAACTGTCTTTTCTCCCCCACATTCAAGCCATGACCCGCTCTGCCTTCCCTCACCTCTATAACGTCACCCGACTCTGCCACTACCTAATCCCTCAGGCCGCTGAAACTCTTGTTCATGCCTTCATCACCTCCAGGCTCGACTATGCAAACGCCTGCGTGTCGGCCTTCCCAACTCGTCCCTCCACACCCTGCAGATAATCCAGAACTCTGCAGCCCGTGTCCTCTCCCGAAACCAAACTCCATGACCCCATCTCCCCCACTCTCGCCCGACTCCAGTGACTCCCTATCCTTCAGAGGATCCAGTTCAACATCCTGGTCCTCACATACAAAGCCCTCCATGGCTTCACCCCACCCTACCTCTGTGACCTCCTAACCCCCTAAAAACCCGCCCGTTCCCTCCCCTCAGCCGGCTCCGGCCTGCTCCATGTCCCCCGACCCACCCACCCCACCATTGGCGGGAGAGCCTTCAGCCACTCTGCCCCCAACCTCTGGAATTCATCCCCCAGTCACTCTGCCTCTCCCCCTCCTTAGCCTCCTTCAAGTCCCGCCTCAAGACCCTCCTCTTCAACCATGCCATCGGCCACCCCCCTTCCCCTCCCCTCCTTTACCCCCCCCCCCCCCAACCCCAGCTCGGGTCTGAAATGATGTACTCTGTCCAGCGCCTTGGAACGTCCTCCCAACGTGAAAGGCGCTATACAAATGTAATCTTGTTGTTGTTAGTTGCTTCTTTGACTAGGTTGGATAATACGGAGGTGTAATATTCTATTTATGAATAGGAAATTAAACCACATTAATTACCGAAATACCTGTTGATTAATTATTGCAGCACAGATGGTAAGGAAACTTTATGATTGACAATCTCAAGTTGTAGAATTTTAACTTCTGCTGTATCTGTGCATCCCTTATGTGCTGTAAACTTTCATTTTTCTTTCCAGGAGCGATCGACTTCGTGTAACTAAAGATGTGGTTTGTTTTCATGCTGAGGATTTCACTGATGTTGTACAGAGATTGCAGTTAGATCTACACGAGCCACCAGTCTCACAGGTATTTTGTTTAGAGTAACCATTGACCTCGCAGGAGAAGATGATCCTAGCATTTGATATAGTGTCTATAACATCTTAAATAGCAGTCCACTATAGTGACTGCATTCTCTACCAGATGCGGCAGCCAATTTGTAAATAGCAATGTCCAACAAACAGCTATGAAGTGAATGACAAATTTATTTGAGACTTGTTTGCCATAACACAAGAACCTGCTCTCTTTTCAAATCGAGTCTTGAACAGGCTCGTAGGACCTTGAGTTGATACCTCATTGGAAGGACAAGCCAACATGCTCTACACTGAAGTGTCAGCTCACTGTGAGCTCTGTCAGGCTGTTCCTGTAATTAGGTTTGGGGATTATTGGGGATGCTGTTCTGAGTTTGGTGTGGAGGCGAACCTAGAATACTTATCCTTTCTTAATTTTAAGATGAAACTACTAGCAATGAATGCTGTCTTATCTCCAATGTACGCTGGAGGACACTTGCTCTCTAGGGGCAAATATAGCTCAATGGGCCTAACGACTTAATCTGGTTCTTCAGACCATGTGAGAAATTTTCCAAAGCTTCTGTAGTGTCCGACCTCCATTGGAGGCAAAACCAGAAATGTTTAATGTGATTACACAATTTCTCTAATACAGACCCCATTTCTACATTTCCCACTGTTTCTCCCAATATTATGCCCAGGCACTTTTCAGGCATTCTATGTTTAGCAGAGCTGCGTTGTCTGGACTATTATACAGTTTTATACTCATCTTTGTGGCTGGGAGGTGATCTCATGTTGGAGATTTTAGAATCAAAGACATTTGCAGCAGAGCAGGCCATTCAGCACATTGTCTATGTTGGCTCTATCAAAGCAATCCAGTCCGTCACTTTAATCCCTGCAGATTAAACCTTTTTAAATGTGCATTTAATTCCTACTTGAAGGATAGTCTGTTTTGTTTCCTCGACCAAAACACCCAGCAGGATATTCTACTTAATACCTCAGTGTAAAAAAACAAAACAAAATCTTCCTAAATCACCCTCTTTGATCCTTTGCTAATTATTTTAAAATAGGATATTTACTGATTTTAAAGAAGTGGTCAGTGTGGAGGGATAGCTAGGAAACTGTGGCTAGGATCCCAGGGATACCCCTCGTGCAGGAGTTTCACTAATCTGCAGCAATAGAAAAAGATGAGAATGTGGGATCAACACTTAAGGTTTTCTGTTCAAAGGATATTTGAGGGGTATTTTGTGGTTATAGTTTTACAGGAAAACTGATATTTCATCCCTTTCCTTTCAGTGTGTTCAGTGGGTGGATGAAGCAAAACTAAACCAGTTGAGACGGGAGGGGATCCGCTATGCCAGGATCCAGCTATCAGACAATGATATCTACTTTATTCCTCGAAATGTTATTCACCAGTTCAAAACTGTGTCTGCTGTGTGCAGCTTAGCTTGGCACATACGCCTGAAACGGTATCACCCAGAGCAACCAAATCCAATCCCAAACCCACCCTCTGGCAGCACCACTGCAGGGACTGAGGTGGAAACTGATGTGACGATGGAGCCTGAAGTTGAGACAGGCACCATTAATGCAGGAACAGGATCGCAGGACCCACAGTGATCTGTAAATCCTCAACTTTTTTAAATAAATATTTTTTTTTAAACAGGGATGTGAAGTTTTAGTTTTGTAAATTGGTCGGGATTGAGATTTCAGTGAAAAAATTGCAAAGTTCAGTATGTTTTTGATATCTTAACACCTGCAAAAAATTGTTGCTCATTTATGGGTAGGAATGAGTTTGTGTATTTGACCCTCCAGCAAATGTGCTGAAATTGTAAATCCCCAAATCCTGAGATTTAGTGAGTAAACTAGCATAGAATTCTAGTAACCAACACTTACAGTGCACCAAAGGTCGTCATTTCACAGTGGACTATTTAATAGAAAAAGATTGAGGGGGTTTTCTGCCACTTTGAACTCAACATTTATTAGATTTAAATACAAAGTTCTACTTTTGTGGACAACATAGTATATAAAGACACAATGATAGCATCAAAAAATTTACAAAGTCCATTATCTTGGTATTTATTTCCATAAAATGAAATTTGGTGTACTGCAGATAATCTAATTTGTTTAAACAAAAGCATTTCCAGTGATCAAATGGACATTTCGTGAATGAACGAATATAAATATATAGCAAGTGGCTCCTAAGGTTGAATCAATAAAAACATCACTGACAATGGAATAAGCACATGAGACGATAAAACATTAAGGATATTTCTTTTGGAAAGTGGTATTAATAAAATACGTGACTTAAAATTCAATTCTGATAGCACAGACACAATGAGCTGGGACTTTCTGTGATGTAAAATATTGCAGGTGTTTCGTACCCATTCCTCATGTTACTGAGTGCAAGCAACATTACAAACCTGCAAAGTTGTTTCTATTCATTGATAAAAAGCCACCAGTCTGTACCTGACCTTCTCAATCACTTACTAAAAAAACATAACTGACTTTATGTTATCAGTTTCCTGATGATTTAACTCCGAATAAGAAGTTTTACCTAAGACTCCCTGACTCGAGTAGCGCTAGTAATGGTATTTAATTAACACAAAGAATGGGGTAAGAAATACACATTTTACCCCAATGTTGAACTTTCCACACTGAAATGCTGCAAATAACCAATTTTGAGGCAATTAATGAATAGTAGACTGGGCATTGAACATTCTCTCTCCTACTTAAATCATCTCTCATCTCTTGTTCGATGCTGAACTGTCCCAGAAGTTTGTTTATTCAGAATAGGTTGGGGTCACGGAGATCGTAACACTTGTGCTGGTGCCTCCTTTAGGAAGGAGGGAAACCATGGCACAAGGAAAGCTTTGCACTTGTATCCTGGATACATTACCTGCCTCGTTACCATAGAATCCATAAATGTTACAGCACAGAAAAAAGGATGTGTGAAGGAGCTCCAGGCAGAACCACTACCTTACCCTCCTACTGAAATGGTTCATTTGAATTAAGTGACTGACAAGACATTAGAAATAGATTCTCATACATTTTTTTTACCAAAGTGGTTTTCATTTCAAGTAAGAAATCAAATATTTGAACTTTTGGAGAGGTCTAAATTGAACAGTGATGAAATCAGTCTCCAATGGCAGTAGAGATAGCATTAGGGAGTGAATGTTACTGTGTCTGTAACTCAATAATCCCAGCCAGATTCTGTGACACATTTCCCACCTGGTGTGAATCCACTACTTCTAGAGAAAGAATTTTAATGTTAGATTAAAACTTGAAATAACTCACTGGAATCGATACTCAAAAGTTTGAAAGTTTTTTTGCATTTGAACTTTAGATGTTGCAATGACATTTGATCCAGTCCTAAGTAGAAAATTGCATCTTTTACACACTGATATTTATATTCTCAATACAAGGGTCTTATTGCTCCGATTCGCACACACTTGCTGAGATATGGGTCCTTGATGTCCGGTCATTTTAAGCAGAACAATGATATAAAAACAATTTAGATTAACAAAGGTTACATCTCAGTATCCCGTGGTAGTTTTATTCAGAAAATAAACTTATCTCTGTGATTGAAACGTAACGTTATCCTGAAGCTGGTAACAGCTACGGATTGTAACTGATCAGATGGAATTGCAGATGATTGGTGGAACTTTAATTTGACCATTAGTTGAAAACTGTTTCTCAGGCATTCTATATTTTTATTCATTTTAATGTATTTGTAATATTTTATAGTTTTTTTTAAAAAACACAAAGATTGCTTAAATTTTCATAGATCTGTACCTAGAAAAGGTTGTCTTCAGGTTACTCTTTAGATTGTTTTTTTCTCCAGTAGTGAGTACAATTAAAATGCTTATTTACTTTATTTTTTAATATTTCTATCTAGTAGCGTTACTCTCTCAGAGGGTGTTGTACAGGTATTTTTGATATTTCTGTTATATAATTGCTCTGCTCACTAATGTGCACTTTTCAAACAATCAGCATGCTTCAACCATTATCATCTCCTTAAATTTCCTTAATTTCTCAAAAGTGACATACCCACTCTAATCCTTACCCTACCTCTAATTGGCAAACATCCAGTATCTGGCCAGACATAGAGTACGTAGAGATTTTTTGCAATTGATCTGGTTCTGCCTGAGAGCTTATTTGAGTATTGAATATTTAAAATGGTCATTCATAGCTATTCTGAATATTAGACATGGGATCTAAGAAAGTTATTCTCAATAAATTGAGAAGTTTAAGTTTATGTTGAATGCTTTTGCAAACCTCAGATGATTCCATTTTACTTGCCCTCTGTTGAAGTTGACATTTTGCATCCAGCTTAGACCTCTGTTCTTCGACCTCTGATTCTATCACTTTACTAAAGGAAAAATTATGGTAGCTTCCTGTAATGAGTATGGCAAATATTGTCCTGTCAAAGTACTTACCCAAGTGCTCTGAACCAAGCCAATCTGCCATTGTGTTATTCCTGAGAACCTTGCCTGTATTGATAATGTAATAATGCTATCTGCCTGAAAAGCAGTTTGATTTACACAGCCTTAGTTCAAGTCGCAAATTCTAGAAGTCATGTCTCATTGAAGTTTATAACTTTTTAGTGATCTTATCAAATGGTATATTTGAAATAGCTAAATAAACCTCTTCATGATATTAAACCTTTGCAAAGTGAAATTCTTTTATCATAATTTGAAGCATGTTTTAATGTATAAAATGTTCCTTTGTAAAAAAATTAATGGCAAAGAATGACATTTCTGTGAAATATTTTTTTAAATAAACTGGCAAAATTGACATTTTCTTGTCTTGTAGTTCCAGATGTGAAAGTTCAGGATGGCCAAAGGCACGGTTGAAGAGAAGGG
This sequence comes from Callorhinchus milii, assembly GCF_018977255.1. Classification (NCBI taxonomy): domain Eukaryota; kingdom Metazoa; phylum Chordata; class Chondrichthyes; order Chimaeriformes; family Callorhinchidae; genus Callorhinchus; species Callorhinchus milii. The sequence goes on along the minus strand of NW_024704760.1, from coordinate 72,657 downwards.
TCTTGAGACGGGTCTTGAAGGAAACTAGGAAAAATTATGGTAGCTTCCTGTAATGAATATGGTAAAATACTGTCCTGTCAAAGTACTGACCCACCATGTACCACTAGGGAGGGGGCAAGGCAGAGGAACTGTGGGATGGAGTTCCAGAGGGTGGGGGACAGACAGTGCCCCAACCCCTTCCAGCGAGAGAGTATGCTTTCCATGACAGATGAGGGCAAATTTCCATGTAGCAAACATGTGGCATGCTTACCAAAATTTTACTGAAGTGGGATCTGAATGATGTTTACATTCAAAGGTCCTTACCATTACTATTCAATTGGTTTAATTAGCATAAAAATGTGAACAATCTGTTGGCATTTCTCACAAGGTAAATTATGATTTATGAAGTAAAATGCTGCCTCATAAATTTAAAGCTCATAATTGCAAACAAAGAAAGTAACTGAAAATAACTCAGGATTCATAAATCAGGATGTTGGTGTCATTACATTTCCGCAAGAGTGAAAGAAAAGTGAATTTAATTGACTATTTTAGATCCAGTCTGAAGGTGGATTCCTCGGTCCTTTGGGCTTTGTGAAGCGATTCTTGAATCCTTAAATAAATTAAAAAAATGTTGCACTAAAAAAGTTGACCATTATGGGTGTATAGCATCATGTGGGGTTTCCAATGAACCCTATCAGCATATGCGATTTAATACAATTAAATTAAATTTAGCGGAAGAAACATTAGAAGAGGGGCTCTCTTTGTTAGCTGCTGTCTGTCTCTGTGTCTCTATTGGGCTTGAACCCACTCTGTGTGTTGGTGAGATCTCGCCTCCTCAAGCTGCTCAAGTACAATTGTGAACTTTATGTGCACAAATATAGATTTTCCCCTACATAACTTTTGCAATTGAGCCCCTTTGCAGATAACAGAAAATGCAGTTATCCATCATAGTAGTAAGCACATTTTCTACTGCATAGCTAAAGGTGTAATGTATAAGTCAAGACAGATGATTTTATAATTGTATGCGGCCTTCATGAGATCACATCTGGAGCACCACACACAATTTTGTTTTCCCCATTTCAAAAATTATTTTGTTAAAAATGTGGTAGTGGGAACTTGGAAGAATTATCAGAAAAGGTTGCACACACACAGAAACACACAAACCATACACACACAAACTTATCTGTTGAACAAAGATTCATGGAATGCTTAATGGAGCTGTTAAAAATGATGAAGCGTTTGGAAAAATTAAATTCTTGTTTGTTAAAAATTACTGGGGAGGCATATAACTTAAAATATGAATAACATAAGAGAATAGGAAGTGCAGCAGAAAGATTTTCTTTAGTAAAAAGAATAATAAAATAATCCTTGCATTTGATAGGCATGTGGAGGAGACTTTTATCAGTGCAGGTAATGGAACTGGAAACTAAAGTGTTTCACAAACAAGTTCATGTTAGATTTTTGTCCTGTCAAATAAAAGCATTGTTAGATTTTAAGATGGGTATATATTGAAGGAATCTTTCAGGAAGTAGAAAAGGTAGCTAACTTGATTAATGGTCTATTTTCTATCTGAAATCGTTCTCTCCATTTAGATTGATTCTGTGGCTCCCAAACAACAGTCTTTATTATACAAACAACATTCTGACTCTGTTCAACAGGGTTTACCACAAGCCTGTAGAATGCAATCTACTGGTTGGACATACAGAAGGCATGTGTATAATGTTTATGGGTATGATGAGTCATACACTTACCAAAGTTTAAAAAGGAGCGTGCATGTTCAGCAGTTCGTTCAATCTCTGGTGCCCTGGACACTCCTGGTTCAGAACCTGCAGCTGCTAATCATAGAACCATAGAATTTTACAGTCCATCTGTGCCAGTTCTTTGAAAGAGCCACTAACTAGTCCCACTCCCTCACTTTTACCCCATGCAGCTCTGCAAATGTTTCCTTTTTAAGGACCTGTCTAATTCCTTTTTGAAAGCTATTATCGAATCTGCTTCCACCACCCTTTCAGGCAGTGCATTCCAGACTCTGTAATGTAAATGAAAGTTAGAAAGGTGCATTCACTGGCAGATACTGAGAATGTGGTCTTGATTTACTCCAGGTCAAGTTACGCACAATGAGATTCCGATTCACTCTAGTTGCATGTTACAAGGATGTTTTGGATGTTTCGGAAAAGACTGTTTACATGGGAATTAAGGCTGAGGCGAGATAAAGTACAGGAAGAGGCCATTTGGTAGGTCGCTATTTTATGGGACTGTAGCAAATCTTTTAACCTAATTTATTTAAGTTCATTAATATTAATTACTCTGTAACCTAATTTCCTGCCTTTTCTCTATATTCCTTTTCAAGTATCTATTTATTTTCCTTTTAAACATCCCATTGATTCAGGAGTAAATTCCATATTCAGTTTTTCATGTGAATGTCACTTAGCTCTGATTCCGCCCTTTTTTAATCCTCCAACAGATGGTTTTCTATCTTATTATTTTAATCATCTTAAGGTTTTCCGCAGTAAGATGTTTCTGAATGTTATGAATACAATGATATTTCAGCATATTTTAGACTTACGTTTCTTCTTAATTCGTAGAATTTTCATACTCTGTAAAAACAAAGTGCGAATTACATCCTCATGTCCACAAACAGCAGCTGTAGCTTTCCTGATGATCACTTGCATTTATAGAGCGCTGTCACGCAGGGTAGCATCCGGGAGTGCTTCCCTGATTACACATTCACATGGCACCAATCATTCACCACTAAACAGGAAGGAGTGAAAGTGACACCTGCTGGAAGATTGCTTTGTGTGCTTACTCCCGGGGGGGGAGGGGGGGGGGCGCGGGGGAGACCTCCACTGAGCTTCTTATGGTCTCGTCATTGGGCTGGGGAATCAGAACTGTTGACTCCTCACTGACTCACTAGAATCAGGCGCAACCAGTAATGCAGTAACTGATTTATAAAAAACGTGGTAATGAGACTTACTCTATAATATGTAAAAAAAGCACAGCATTCAGTGTTTAATACTGTATCTATATAATGTGTCTACGTTTGCTTGACACCAAGCTAATAAACGTGGTAGATTGCGAAGCGGAACAAGATAGGTTATAGGATGATTTGAACATACTTGGGAATTGGGCAGATCGGTGGCAGATGAAATTCAATGTGGAGAAATGTAAAGTACTTCACATGGGGACAAAAAATCCCTGAAGGGACTGTTATTTGAATGGAAGGAAAATAATATGTATGGAAAATGAAAAGGACCTGGGGGTCCTGATTGAAGCTCTCCCAACAATACTCTGTGTCAGTGAGTAAAGCAAATCAGATGTTAGGATGCATCAAATGGTCAATAGCAAACCAAAATAGTGGGGCAATCATGCCACTGTATAAATCATTGTTAAGACCATGTTTAGAGTACTGTGTACAGTTCTGGTCGCCGCAGTACAAAAAGGATATTGGAGAAATCCAGAAGATACACAGGAGGGCAACCAAAATGATTGAGGGAATGGAAGGAATGGACTATGATGTGCAACTAGGTAAATTGGGCATGTTCACGCTGGAAAAGAGAAAATTGAGAGGCAACATGATTGCTGTCTAAGAGGCAAAATAATATATAAATCACGACAGGCTCTTTCAACTTGTCCAGAATAGTAAAACTAGGGGACACGGCCTGCGATTGAAGGGTGTAAACTCAGAACACATCTATGCTAACACTATTCCAGTGTGCGAATAGTGAACCTGCGGAACAGGCTCTCTACTCAGGGAGACGATTGAAGCAGGAAGTGTTGATTCTTTCAAACACAGATTAGATGGTTTTCTTTTACGAAATAACATTATGGGATATAGCGCATAGGTAGTTTCGGACATATGTGCAAGCGACTGTCAGTAAGGTGGAAGGCAAACTAGATGGACCTTGGTCTTTTTTCGTCTAGCATTTCTTATGTCCCTATGTCAGGCTGGCTCAGTGGTAGCACTCTTATCTGAGTCGGAAGGTGGTGGGTTCAAGCCCTATGTCGGTACTTGGAATCACATAGACTAAGATGACACTCCAATGCTGTGCCGGAGATGTTGCATTGTCAGAGGTGCTATCCTTTGTATGAGATGTTAAACCAAAGTCCCGTCTGGCAGTTCAGGTGGATGTCTGAAGCACTCGGCCCTGACTTAGGGCTTGAACCCACAACCTTCTGACTCAGAATCGTGTTTAATAGCTCCCACTGACACACGTATAGCATTATCTATAGTATTAAACAACAATAAAAAAAGCTTGCATTTATATAGCGCCCCTCAGGTAGGGTAGCATCCCAAAGCGCTTGACAGTGGCGGAGCATAACCCCAAGACAGACGTCGTGCTCGGTTACTGTTTAAGAACAGTATTGAACACTCAATGCTGTACTTTTTAACTCATGTATAGAGTGAGTTTCATCACCAGTATTTGTTTTTAAATAAGACACTATATCAAATGCAAGGATTATTTTATCACCAAGTGAGAAGAAAGTCAACGTTACTTTATTCCTTGTTAAGAGTCTGACTGAATCCAGCGTTGACTGTTTTGTTCCTGTTGTGTCAGGGACCTTCCCAGACTCTGAAGGTGGGTCATCAGCAGAGAATTCATGTAAACCTACAGAATCAGTTTTACAAATATTTCATTGCTTAGCATCATGTTTGAGACTGAAATAAATAACATCCCTAAGACAGCACTGCCACTTACTGCCAGAATTACAAGCTTTCTTTCATTTTTTGAAAGTACAAAATTAAAATGTTTATATTAGAAAAATGTCAACAACTTGAAACATTTTCCATAGTGAAGTCAGGTTATTGATATTGAAAGGAAACTGGCACCTTTATTTGGAGCGATTGAGACAAAAAGTACTCACTTAATGGTACTGGAAGCAGTAATGAATCACATTTTCTTTCTATAAGAAGAGACTTGAGTAAAGGTTAAGTTAATTAACAAAACAACATTAATTTTCCTAACTTTGCAGCCTATTTAGTGACAGCAACATTTTCATGTACAAAGTGACATCAGCTACAAGTTCAATGAGAAAGCAATTTGGATTAACTGAAACATAAACAATTTTAAGAACTAATAGTTTTAATTATCTACATGAATTGAATGTACGCCAAAAATAATAAAACTGCTGCACTTACCTTTACGGAATGTTCTCAGTTTTAAGCTCTGGGAAAACACAATATAATTAAATAAAGTACAATACTGCTTTATTCATTTGATACAGAAACTGAAACATATGTTCCCAGTAATGTTCCTCAAAATTAATTGCATGGCATTGCTGTTCATTGCTGTTCAGACATTCTAACATCTTGGTTCTTATCTGTGTTGTAATTCTGTGCGGAATTGAGATCTTGCAATCACATTTCATGTATGACTATGAGATCTAACAGCCAAGCTTTGGGTCCAGATATGACATGTACCAAAACCAGGGAAGAAACATTATTGTTCAGAGGTCTTGCTAAAAAAAGTTAAATTAAGAAAGGATTCAATAAGATAGACGTCAGCAGGATGTTTCCGCTTGTTGATGAGTGCAAAACAAGAGATTTAAACATAATGCAGTAACAGATCTAAGAGGAAGTTTCGGAGGGACTTCTTTACACATAGTGCAGTGAAAATGTGGAACTCGCTGGCAGACGTTGTAGTTGAAGCAAAACGTGTCAACATATTTAAGAGGAAACTTGATACGAAGAATAAGGGGTACAGTAGAGGGAATCAGCAGGAGTGAAGCGTTGTGTGAGTTATAAATGCTGGCACGGACTAGTTGGGCAAAATGGCTTGTTTCTGAGCTATTATGTTCTCTGCAATTCTGTGTAATATAAGTGGAACTGCCTAACACCAAATTTCACTGAATGTCAGGCAGAAAGAACTTTTTTAAAAATTGTACAACTTCTAATTGACTGATAGGTAGAGGAAGTAGCTCAAGGTCGGTGAACACTCCATTGTAGTTTGTTTGTCCACAATATTAAAGCCGTTTAACTTGACATCCTACACGCTAAAGGCAAATAATAATAATAATATGTCTCTCAGAGAGATGATCAGGAAACTCTGAGGCTTGGGGCGACAGCTGCTTGAAAGTGACCACCCTATCAGCTCCCTGTTCAACAGGCTCCGGCCTGCTTCACGCCCCCTGCCTTGCCCACCTTTGTCGGACGGGCCTTCAGCCTCTCTGCCCCCACCATCTGGAGCTCCATCCCTCAGCCTCGCTCCCTACCTTGCCTCCTTCAAGACCCATCTCAAGACCCTCCTCTTCGACTGTGCCTTCAGCCACCCCTCTACGCCTATCCTCCCCGACTTCCACCTCTCGTGATCCGAACCACCAGCTCGGATGCTGATCCCTGACTGTCCAGCGCCTTGGGACATCCGCTAGTTGTTACCAAGTTCATGAACATGCGCGCATACATCCAGTGCCTGGAATCCATCTTGCTTGGCCTGCAAAGAAGTAAGCAGTTGCTGCTCAAGCTCCGCACCTCCAACTAATAGAGCCATCGCTCAATGGGAAGGGATGTGTGTCCGAGCTGTGGACAGGAAGATGGTGACAATGCTCTCACGCAGTTTATGCTGAGCTGTGTTGCCCACAGGAATCTCACAGGGAGATCCCGATACCTGCCATCTACCGAGTGAGGCTCAAACCTGCACATGTTGGACTATTCCTCCGGGTGGGAGGGGGAGGTAAGCGGGGTTTCCTTGTCAACGGAATGTCAGAATCGAGCCAACCCTCTGTCACTGTCTCCAGTTCAGTTCCTGAGCCGATTGGGTTGGCAGTATTCCTGGGCACTGCTGATGACAGCACAGCCAGCTCATTGGCAGTTCTTAGAGGCCAGACCAATTGCTGGGGACAGGAACTCTTCCCACTCAGCTTCTGTTAACTCTGCAAACCAAAGCCCTAACAGTTAGGGTAGCGCTTTCCATGGCAAGCCATGCAATTTTAGCTGGTTAGAATCCAGCGGTGACCCCAAAGTCCCCAAGCCTTGGCTGTTGCCAAACTGTGCCTAATACTCTCCAGACATAGATCAGCAGGATGCATCCCTCTAGGGAGAGATTGTGCATTCCATTCTAATAAACATCTCGGGAATTTCCACTTATAGGGATGTATGATTCTATGTATAATTTCCACATATGGAGTGTTTGGTTTGAATATACTTAAGGACGGTGATGGTTTCCAATGTGACAGACACCCGGCTGACCAATAGAAAAGGTTACCTTGCTCCTTGACATCAGGTTCATGGATTCTAAAAAACTCTTGGGCTGCGAGACTCCACACCATTCAGAAGATGTTCCAATCTTTACAGTCACTGCAGGAGTTTGCTTGTTGAATGATGCCTGAGGTTGTTCTGAACAAAGATAAAAGAAAGATGGTGTAGAAGACGGAATCATATTTTGACCACCTTGTGACACAAACATTCAGTTGTAGTCAGTAGATGATTCTGCTGTTTCCCCCACTCTCTGGAACTCCATCCTGCATTGCCTCCGCCTCGAGCCCTCCTTTGCCTCCTTCAAGACCCATCTCAAGACCCTCCTCTTCGACGATGCCTTCGATCACCCTCCTTATCCCCCCTGCCCTCCATCCTCCTCGATCATGACCTCCAGCTCGGATCCGAAACATTGATTGTCCAGTGCCTTGGGACGTCTTCTCGACATGAAAGGCGCTTTAGACATGTAATTTTGTTGTTGTAGAATAATTTTTTTTCTAAATTTTTTTTAAAATCTGAGAATTAATCCTGAAGTGGATCATTAGCCAATTAGATGACAAACTATAGAAAGAGTGGATTAAGGCCAGGGAGAGCCAGAGCTCCCACAGCTACTCACCCAGTTGTTCTGGTAAAATATAAGATTCAGGAGTTCGTTCTGGCAATGCGGGAGGAGTTTCTTCATCAGAATCTACTGCATCTAATAAAGAGAATAGAAGAACTCATTTCAAAATATCAAATTGATGGCCTCACCTGTTCAATCATTTTCAGCTCCCACAGCCAGCCAACAGTACCAGATGTTTTGAGACGGCCACCCAATGTGAAAGGCAATATATAAATGTAAGTTATATTATAATATGTGGAGTCTTGTATCTTAGTGTTTAGAGGACTCGCCTCGCAAGCGAGAGGACCTCGGTTCGATTCCCGAGCAGGCAAAACATTGGGCAAGTTTTCTTACTCCACACGTCTCTGTTTACCTAGCAGTAAGTAGAAACCCGGTTGTTAGTCAATTGTCAGATTGCTTTTCCGGGGTAATAATCCCTTCAAAATAAATAAAATAATAATAATTTGGTCAATCCATGACTGTTTGTGGGACACTGCTGTGCACAATTAGCTGCCGCGTTTCACCAACAAAATATAGTCAATTTACTTTACAATATAGCCTGTGAAGTGCTTTGAGATGTCTTGAAGATATGATAAGGTGCTATATAAAAATGCAAGTATTATTATTATAATATTTATACAGTTTGATTTAAACTTACTATTTTTCTTTTTGCATTCCATTTCACTTGGATCATGAAGTTGCTTTACTGCTGTGTTCTGCCTTGAAGGCAGTTCACTAAAGCTCACAGGAATTTGAAATGCATCATGTTCATTTTGAGATAGATCCTTTGGTGCAGTCACACTCGGATGAGTATGTAGAGGCTGTGAGGAGGAAAGAAGTTCCAGTGGACAAAGATCTGCTGAGCAGGGAGAGGTGAAGTAGGGGTCTTCAGTGAAATGTGTCCATGCTGATTGGATATTAGAATTCACATGCACACAATATTGCGTCTCTGCTCCATATGCGAGAAGGATCTTCTTTTCCTGATCATGTTCCCAGTCACAGGAATGCCAACTCTTTTCTACGGGGGACACAGAGCTGTTGCACTTAATGTTTTGAAGCTCCTGAGAAGCGCAGAAGAGATTCTGTTTAACTTCAAAAGATTCCTTTGTGTCTTCAAGATGGTGGTACACACAAGATTTTTGGCTTCTTGTAGCTGATGGAGAGTTATTTATAGTATTTTTCTTTTCCTGAAACAATAGTTCCGAGTGCTGAGATACTTCTGTGCTGTCAGTGTCTAGGCTCAGGTGTCTCTCTAACTTTTTCTCAATAGCAAGTTGTCCACTGCATAAAGAGACCTCTGTTTGTTCATTAACGTATGCACAGTTATGATTTCTACAAATGTCAGTGACTAGTCCACAAGATGTGTTGTGCCGATCAAGGCATAAATTTAATCTGTGATCCTGAACTGCAGGAGAGAAGGGGGCAATGGCTTCATCCATCAATTGGGAACCTTGTTCTTTTTTTGGAGATCTGTAAAATTGTAAAATATATACACTAAGAAAGTTATAAACCCATTTAAAATTGAAAATCCTAAAACGGCTTCTCGGTATTCTTGTCCACTCGACATAATGATGATATTCCCCTTTATTTGGAGATTGATTTGTGGCTCAGCTGCAATCACCAAGACACTCTCATTGATATTTTCTGGTCTTGCGCGAAAACACAAAACTACCGGAAAATTGTTGTCCTCACCATCGATGACGGGACTGAGAATGCCTGTTGCCAAAACAACAGGCACAAGCAGCTTTACCAGCTGCCAGGAGATGTATATCTCAGCTGTGAAAGCAATTGTATTGCCAATTGTTGGCCACAGCAACATCGCCATATATTTCAGTAACAGAAATCTAGATTAATACTTAAAATGCAGAGATTTGTTCTAAGAGGTCTGATCCCCATTCCTGGAAATGTACACACTCCACGAATAGCTCGTTAACTGGCCCTCTTGATTCTTAAAGCTATATTGATCATATGTACATTTTTTAGACATTTCATAGAATTATAATAGAATCAGCACAGAAGGATGCCATTCGGCCCATTGCGTCTGGGCTGGGTCTTTCCAAAAAGGGCTACGGAAATCAATCCCAATCCCCTGCTCTCTCCCCATAGCTCTACAAGCTTGTCCTCTCCAATTTGGTAAAGTAATATTGAGATTCCTTAAAATTGCCTCTCCTGGGGCAGCTTTTACTGGGTAGTGGATCGAGCTGTAGCTTATCAATCAGGAACTTGATTTGTGCTGTTTGCTGGGCTCAGCTGGGACTGCGTAAGGAGGTTACATAGGGTAAATTCAGAGATTACTGCTTCTCGTCCAAGCGAGGAAAGGTCAGCCTGTAATGCCCTCTACAGTTGAGAGGCCTTTCGACATTCACTGCCAAGGCTCACACAAACAGTGGCCACATGCACAGGGTAGGTGATCCACAAGAGGAGTCTGGAGATCAGGAACAATATGTGAATGGGAAGAAAATTGGAAAATATTTGGACACATAATTTAAGAAAAAGCCTCCTTCATTTTCTACATATAATGAATGATTGTATTTCGATATAGTTAATTACTTTATCCTCATCTTATTCTTGAATGTCCTGCTGTACATTTATTTTGATTTATTTAAACTTTTTTTGTTCCACATTTTGCATAATTTTATTTAAAATAAAGGAAATAGACCCTTTTCGTGGAGTCCTGTAGCTCAGTGGTTAGAGCACTCGCTTTGCAAGTGAGAGACCTGAGTTCAATTCCAGGCAGAGGGTGAAACCTTGGGCAAGTTTCCTTACTCCACTCAGAGCCTAATAATAATCCCTCCAAAACCAAAACCAATAATAAAATTGGTCATTTTCAATCTACGACTGTTTGTGGGACATCGCTGTGTGCAATTGGCTGCCGCGTTCGCCCACAAATATACAGTCAATTCACTTTACAGTGTGTTCTGTGAAGCGCTTTGGGACGTCCTCCCGACGTGAAAAGCGCTATATCAAATGCAAGGATTATTATTATTATTATTATTACTGTCTCAACAATGAACTTGGTTGCAGCAAAGAACACGCTTTGCCTGCGATGTCCAATACCTGTGAAGCTGTAGAGAGGTTGTGGAATCCAGGGTAGGGTTTGGAGGAGGTAATACTGTCACTTTAACCTATTGAGGCACAGAAATAAGACTATGATTAGAACCAGAACACCAGAGACCACCCACCTTTTACTGAAACAATATTTTAACAATGTGAAGTTGTGACTGCAAACGAGGAGAAGAACAAATCCACTAAAACTGCAGCTAAAGCAACACAGTGTCAGCAATAGCTTTCAGATAAAAGTTGAAGATTACTGAGCCATTTCCTAAATAAGATTCCTCTTGCGCAAGTGCTCCGGGATGCTACCCCTCGTGAAGGGCAGTATATAAATGAAAGTTGTTATTGTTGTTGGAATAACAACAATAACAAATGTGTCCTTAACTACTTAACATCTCATGGTCCAGTCACTTCATGCTTTTACTCTTGCCAATTTTACTTAAAAAGTTATTGATAGCATTTTTTGATATGCAAACATAAATGTGAACCTCGTTAAATTTGTCTTATTGGTATTTTATGACTACTTTTGTCCCATCTAATAAATTATTTTCTGCATTAATGCCTGCAAACACTGGAAGTAACGAGTTGCACTTTAAAACAAAAATTAACAATCTATTCACAGTTCTAGTTAATTTCACACTTTGCTTTGAAAGCAAAACTGGATTTTGTTGTGATACAAGTTATTTACTGTAACCATTGATTTTGCAATTTCTCACAAGGGCCAAGTAGAGAATATAACAAATAATCTTCCATTTGATACAACGTCTTATCACATCAACAACATGTCTCACGGCTTCACAGGACTTATTATAAAATTTAGTGACTGTCTGTTTGTAGGTGAAAATGTGAAATGGTTTACGGTAGGGAGGTTTAATGCCAGAGCTGCTAAACTATCTTTGTATTATGAAAGCAATGTCATTGACTCTGGTGCAAACTACTTCTATTTGGGAAATGGTAGCTCGCTTTTGTTGAATTGGTCACGTGCTGACACTGCTCACAGAAGCAACTTATTCACTGGGCTGTTGCTGAGATGTTGCATCAGGTAGCAGGATACATGTACTTGTAGATTGCATTTCCATTTTAATCTGGTTGATTGAAAGCAGCTCAAGATGAGCTACGCAAAGCTGAATTTTACTTTATTTTTTGCACCCTGGATCTTAATATGAGTATGAGAATTTATTGAAGAATGGCTTACAGAAAATAATTGAAATGCAGATTCAGACAGAAAGGTCACTTGATCTTTTTTCCAGTAGAGCTACTTTCTAACTACCATCTGTGTCACCACTTCCGGTGGCTGCACAATGTGCTGCACAAAAACTCACGCCTACATCGCTCAGAAACCTCAAGCCTCTGCCTTGTTCCATATGGCTCACACAGGAGGAAGTTGACAAACAGATTCTGAAAATAGCTGATTGAGAGAATTCCGATTCTTTATTCTTGGAACTGCCAAGTGGTAACCTGCAAATGAAGCATTTTTATTGCCCATCTAACAGCGATTGGAAGGGTAGGTGGTTCTCAAAAAAAGAAATACTAGGAAAATATTTGATATGTGCATCAATTTTCTACTCCATTTATAAATCTAGAAAAATAATACATTTTAAGGAAAAGAGTCATCCACAAAACACTATTTCCAAGACCAATTTTGGAAATAAAATATTTTTCTTTGTAGCCAATCCTGTTATTCACCAACAATTTCTCGCTCATTCAGATAGGTGCAAAATCCTCCTAAAGTATACATAATACAATGCACAATAATATAATGTTAATAAGGTAATATCACAATAAGAGCTATAATGTCGGGATCCCAAAAATTCCAACTTGTGTAATAAGCGAAGGCAATAAACAGGCTGTCACTGCGCGGAGAGAGCCAGCTGTCAGCTCTCATACAATGATCCCACAACTAATAGATTATCTTGTGCATTGTCGCCATACATCTAACCTGCTAGTAACAGGACTTTCATGCCTTGATGTTTCCATTACACAAGAAAGCAATGTACTGCAGAATGTTATATTGGTAATGCAATTTGTTGTTGTTGCTTAGCATATTGCCAGGTAGGTGTCAATCTGTTATAAAGTTTACTTTTTTAAATGAAATGATGTATTATGATACAATATAATTATAATGGAACTTGGGAAAATGTCAAACATTCTCCTGCATAGTTCATTCTTTGCATAGTTCATTCTTTGAGAAGTATCTGGGACTGTGCCCCTTCCACCTGCTGTTAAATAGATGCATAAATTGTTTTTATATCCAGAGAAATGGAATCCAAAAGCACGTTGATTTTGTACAAGATGACACATTAGTTAGCCCACAGTGGATAGTTTTGGATACCCCATTATCGTAAGAATAGAAAACCAATGGAAATTGTGCATCTTAGATTAACTGAGATGTTATCAGGGATAAGGAAGTTTTAGTTAAGAAGAATGACTTGACACATTAACTTTTTTTCCATTAGAACTGAGAAGGTTAAGAAGTAACTGGTACCAGTCTTCAATGTTATGGAGGGTTAGGGTTACAGTAGGGTAAGCAAGATCTAGATGAGCCTTCAGTAAAACGTCAACAAGTCGAAAGCCATCTTGCCAGCACCTTCTGGTCTCTAATACTGACTCAATCAGCCTCACTGGCTGTGCATTAACTTCTTCATTGTGAGTGTGTAGTTGAGCCACAATGATGTTGCACGTCAGTACACCAAGTTTGGTTACTCTGCATTTCCTGTTCTGGTCCCCCATGCAACAGAGTAAAATAAATAAAATAGAAATAACGCAGAGATAAAGGCACGTGGTTACAGAAAGGAAGTGGAACACAGAATGATGAATACTCACCAAATCTTGATTGAGGCTCATGTTGGTGTTCAAGAATTCTATTTGATTTTCAAACAAGTAAGTGATTGCACTGTACACCAGCTCATATTGTTCCTTTAATTAATACACAAGGAATATCAGTTATTGGATGTTTGAGGACTATCCTGATGCATGAGAAAAATAAATTAACTGACATTTCCAGGGATTCCAGTACTAATTATTTTAGTTTTACACATTTATTATTTTTTAAAAAAAGCATGGCAGTTGACCCCACATCTGAGAGTGAGCAAATAAATGAGAATATGGAGGGGCTGAGGATGGAGCCTTGGGGTGCACCGCAGGGACAGGAGATTAATCCATTGGTAGAACCAAAATGATGGTGATGGGCAAGTAGGCCTTGAACTAGATGAGTGTAGTCCCCCCTAAGATGGATGAGGAGTGTTGCATGGTCAACAGTCAAGAACGTTTTGTATTTCACATTCTTTGAGTAGTTTATATCATTTGGAAGATATCATAAACAAATCATTGTTTAAACAATTTTCAGTAAACACAAAGTTATGATTAGGATCAAATGCAAGGCTTGTTCAATAACACACAATATTATCAATAAAATTACATTTGTATAGTATTTTTCACATCGGTAGGATGCCGCAAGGCGCTGGATAATCAGTGTTGTTTTAGAGAAAAATGATGGAATTCACTCTTTAAAACTAATTTCAACTCCACATTAACTAAAGCATTTTAATCTGGGAGTGTAGTCCTCTCCACCTTTATTCTCCAATACAAACTTTTAAGCGATTTAAAATAATTAGACATTAAATTGTTTTAGTTTTAAATGAAGGCTACAATATCATTTATTGGAGTATAATGTTATACTACAGTCAATAATTTAAATGTGTTTCATCACCAATGGACTCAAAGGGAAATGTATTGAGATCTGTTAAATTTCAATCATGCAATATCAGGAAATAGTTCCATTACAGTTCTTCAACACTCAACAGAGAACAGAGTTCTGTTACACACCATTGGTATTGGTAAAAGAAAAGAAGCAAAATGTAACAATCACAAGTTTTAATCAGCCAAATCGGGCAAAATGTTTCTGTTTTTTAAAAAAAGTGCAATTAGGATCAAGGCCAAAATAAACAAATACAATTGATAGCTTCCAGCTGTGACTGTAAGTTAATAGCCAAATACCCAAATAACTTGTGGTAATCATTTTTTAGTCGCTTTCTACCCTCAGTACAATACACTACTTGTCTCTATTCTGTATTTATATTTTAGAATCCAACAAGTCATGCATTTATGAATTGATACTTGCCTTCTCAACTATATTGAAGAAAGTTTAAACTTTGACTCTTCGTTAGTTATCTCTTTCATCTTTCATATTGTAACTAGTAGCAGCAATTACCTTGGTTTGCACAATTGATGGACGTTGTGTCCTCATTTCTTGGATCAGGTTATAAACATGAAAATTTTCTGGAATTATCTGAAACAGGAAAACAGAATAAAGGGAATTGTTTTTCAAATCTGCTATATCTTCTAAACATGATTAAAAATAATTATAAATTACTGGAATTGGTGCAATTGGTCCCAGAGAATATATGAATCAATGAATCTACTAGTCTCTTATTGTTTCTAGCAATGGAATTAAATTCAATACCTGGAATTCAATTCTTATATGATCAGTTAGATGTTTCAAAGAATGATAGACTGTTACTGCACAGAAACAGATCATTCAGTGCATCAAATCTGACTGGTATTTTTTATCCATATGAGCCACTTAATCAAATTACTGTATCCAGCTAATTCTGCAATCCCATTATTATTTCTCTTTTCAAGTATCAATCTAATGTAAGATTTTCTCAATATTCTATGAAATTGGCATTCGGTGAATGTTGTGTTTAGGAAAATAAAGCAGATGACTCTGTGAATGAGAATCTAGTATTAATGAAAGCCGAAAACACCAGAGGAAAATGGCTGATGTTTCACTTGACTTTTTTTGTATTTTGTAGACTTAAAGACTAAATGCTCAAAATTGCACCCAATATTCCACATGTACTTCCACTGGTTATCTGCACAAGGTTACACTAACTTCTTTAATTTTTCAGTCAAAGAGTCATGATGCAGCTTGTACATGATGCACTTTGTTGATACCAGCTTCAGACTGAATGGACTTTTTAGTGAATAATCAATAATCACATGCATATCCTTCTGCACTGATGCATACTTTGTGGACATTTGTTCACTGTTTCTTGTTCCAATCTGCATTTATATTAAAATCCACTGCATTCTTAGCTAATCTGCTCATCTTCCTTATATGCTTGGTCACATGGTTTGGTAATATTAAGAATTATTATATTGCAAGATTTACTCTTCAGCATTTATGTCTGCTTTGACGAGAGGAAATTTAGCAACTGCTTCTCAATAGAATTTCAGTATCTCTCTCTCCCATTGCCTATCTTGGGTGAGGGTTTCAGACCCATGAATATGCCAGAATATTCAGAAGCACCCCTGTTTAAACTATACATGTTTCCACCATACCATTTTATGTGTAAATAGGTTAGATGTCATAAAAGGAACTAGAGCTATCTTTACCCCATCCTTCAGGAGCTTCCAGGTGTAATCAATGGCACAGATGACTCCAGTCCTTCCACAACCAGCACTGCAATATAAGAGTACAGGAAGTGTTAGACAGATCAGTGGTGCTTTAATCGGGATTGAACAGAGAGAATAGAAAATCCAACATATCTCCATGAAAATGTGGCCTGTGAAACAATCCTCTAAAGTTCAACAGGCTACAAAATCAGCAAGATTTTTTTAAGAGGTTATTTTTCAAGTGTCACTACAAATGTTACTAGACATGTAGGAATGACCCTGTGTCAGGGAAGGAGTTACAAGTCAAGAGATACCTAGACATTCATTGTTACCAATTGCTGCCCATTGAAATACAGTAGAGAAATAATTAACACCATAATTGAGACTGGCAAACAGTGCAGATAATTGGACATCACAGAAAATACAAATTGGTTGTGGTGTTAATTAAAAGGTTATTCTGTCAGAAATTATGTCACTTTTGTGTCATACTTCGGTCTTCAATCTCTCTGCTACTCTCTCTGGCTCTGCCATTTTTTCTGTTTGAGTATTTCTAACTTTCTTTCTCTTTCTGACCCTGTATAAAAGTACTGTACTGTGGAATGTACCTAGGAATACTGACAATTACAGGGGGAAATCTTGTTAGGAACATATGGGTGTTGTATTTTGCAATTTTCCACATATAGTTCTTTGTAGCCACTGGTAAGGCACTGCTCTGGATTTTAATAATGCATTGAAGGCCATTATTAAAAAAACAATTATTTTATTCAATGAGAGAGATACAGTTTGGAAGCTAATTATGAAAATATAATTCATATGGTTTGAATCCTATTTTATTATTCGTTCAAACCAAATGAATATCAGATAGAAAATATTAGATAATGCAGAACAGGAGCAGCTTGCTTACAAAACAGAAAGTACTATAGCATTTGCAAGCTATGAAAATATGCAATTTGAATTTTCTAGAACCATAAACAGAAAAAAAGATTAACAGGGGCAAGAACGATCATAACATACTATATAACATACAGCTGTAGCCAATTAGGCCTAGCCAATAACAAGTAACTTATTGATTAACTTAACTTATTGATTAATCACTTGATTAGGTGTTAATTCCAAATTACTGCTGAGCAAATCAGAAAGGGGTTGCACCCAGAAAGTATAAATAGGAGATAGCTGCGAGAGCCCAGAGTGTGGTGAGGCCAGAGTGTGAGGGAATTTGGTGAGTAGGAATTGCTGCTGTGAATGTTGTGAGTACATAACCCAATTTGATGTTACTATTCAAGTATTGTAGTAATTGTTGTAGTTGTTTTAAGTCTTGTGTTAGTTAAAATTGCTGATACCTTGGTACATTGGTCTTGTGGGGTAACTTTACAGGGAGCAGCTGTAGCCAATTAGGCCTAGCCAATGACAAGTAACTTATTGATTAATCACTTGATTAGGTGTTAATTCCAAATTACTGCTGAGCAAATCAGAAACTGGTTGCACCCAGAAAGTATAAATAGGAGATAGCTAATTTGGTGAGAGTGGGATTTGCTGCTGTGAGTGTCGTGAGAACTGCTATCGTGAGTACATAACCCAATTTGTTGTTGTTATTATTCAAGTCTTGTAGTAGTTGTTGTAGTTGTTTTGGGCTGAAGAAAGACAGAAAGTCCGACCACTGACGATGAGGTGGGCAGGGTGGAGGACGTGAAGGATAGTGCCTGCCGAGCAGTGGGAGTTGTAGGGTACATCCTGTGAAGCACTTTGATACATGTTCCTGATATGAAACGTGTACCAAAGTTAGAGATTACTATTGTTGTAACCTGTGTGATTATGAATCTAGTTATTATTTTTACAATACAAATTATATTTTGTGAGTCTGTGTGGCATGCCATGGTAGTTACCTGCAGTGGATGCAGATTGGGATGTCATCATGATGCTGGAGGAGCCGCATGTCTGTGATCATGTCCAAGATAGGGTCGATAGAAGATGGAACATCATGATCTGCCCAGTTCATATAGTGAAGCTGGTGAACTGTGCGGCACATCTGAGTTAGAGAAAAGATGTTGTGATATTTTAGGCTGCAGTGGTCGTATTCCAAAATAATGAATGTCAACATAATAAATATGGCCCAAGTAAAGCAACAACAGCAGTAAATGATAATTCTGCAAAAGTTCTGTTAAATTTAATTCAGTTTAAAACATCCAAAATTAGCAGAGAATGTACATCGGGAAAAGCAACACATGAACCAGCAGCCTTGTTGAATTAAAAACAGAAGTCGCTGGAAACACGCAACAGGTCAGGCAGCATCTATGAAGAGAGGAAAATGTGTGAATGTTTCAGGTCGCTGACCTTTTGTCAAAACTCCTTGTTCTGACGAACCTTAATGAACGCCTTGATGATGTTGTCTGCTCATTGACAAATACAAAATATGGAAGAGATAACAAACATAATTCATCTGAGGCAGAATATCTATTTTAATAATACTAAAACTAAGACATGTTTCTGTATCATTGTGTAGGCACTGGTTTCTGACAAGCAGTTCGGAATTTCTCTGGAGCTAGCGCTCGTCTACATTTTAATAATGAAGGTTTAGTTGGAATTATGCTTCGCTTATATTGCAATAAAGATTAGGTGCAATCCTTGTAATATTATTTACTTACACTTTGAAACTGAACTTTCAATATTCTGACAATATATTCAGATTTGTTTGTCTCTTTTTCCTGGAAAATGTAAATGAAAAAAAATTAATAAACATTAATGTGCCAGACCCTGAAACACTTTCTTCCATACTCAATTGCAGTGATATTTAGTCCTAAATTGTTATCAATTCGTGGAGTCCTGTAGCTCAGTGGTTAGAGCACTCGCTTTGCAAGTGAGAGACCTGAGTTCAATTCCAGTCAGGGCGAAACCTTGGGCAAGTTTCCTTACTCCACACAGAGCCTAATAATAATCCCTCCAAAACAAAAAACAATAATAAATTGGTCATTTTCAATCTACGACTGTTTGTGGGACATTGCTGTGCGCAATTGGCTGCCGCGTTTGCCCACAAATATACAGTCAATTCACTTTACAGTCTATTCTGTGAAGCGCTTTGGGACGTCCTCCCGACGTGAAAAGCGCTATATCAAATGCAAGGATTATTATTATTATTATTATTATTAATTCATAATTAATATCCAGAGTAGCGTCACATTCTTATTTCAGGACAACCTTGTGAGATTAGATGTCTCTCACACCCTAACCCTAGTGTGTTGTGAAACAACCAATAACTTAATTTCAAAACAAAACAAATAGCTGGCTTCCCCAAAGGAATACTTTTCTTAAATATTTTTAAGTTTCACCAAGTGTCAGTAATGATTAGCTAACCTGATCGCCTGCTAGTACTATAACTAGTAACACTACTGGTAATACAACCAGTAACATAACGCCACTAGTACTGTTCGTATGCGGGTGGTGTCCCAGATTTCTGCCGCCAGATGGGATCCTGTCTCAAACCGTGGTTCATCTGAACAGCAAGTCCGAGAGCTCAGGACTCAGGCGAACGTTCTTCCATCCGGAAATCATGTGTCGTTGCAGTCGGTTTGACCAACATTGGCTGGTTTGCATTTCGAGAATCTAGCGTTGGCATTGGGTGTGGGAAAGCTTGAAACGCGTCCGAGTCTCTCTTTAGCAGCGACCATGTCTCCCAACCGAATAGTAGCACCGACATCGGCTGTAAATACACAGCCTCTCGTGTCCGCCTCCATACCCCGTGAAGCTGCGCAGCACTGCTCCCGGTGACGTCTGGTCCTCGAGGAGTTGAATGGTTCTAACTGCGCTGTACATGTCTTTGGTTCTAATCTCGTCTTCCTGAATAAACTCAACTGTATTTCCTATTTCAATATTAGTTTATTTTTTAAATACGTTCAGTTTCCTCAACCACTCATCATGATGACAAAAAATATATCAGTAGATTGACAAAAGCATTACCCATCGGGTGAACTGGCAACAATACTCACACAAGTCACACTAAACGGTCCATAGTGACATGGATCCTCACCACTGTAAGCCCAGTATCGCTCACATTTTTTCTGAAAAACAAACAATAACTAAACAGGTTTTTATTTTTTTAAAAACGATGGAGTAATAAATGGAGGGTAGGAAATAAAAGGATACCTTACCCGTCCCATCTCAAATTCACGGCAAGCCATAATTACTATCTAAAGGCAGAAAGAGATAAAACATTTAATATATCATAACTCTAATAGAGGATGCAAAATGTTGCACTGTATTAAAAAGAAATGATTGGCAAGAAAATAGGTGATTCAGACCAACTTGCCCATGCCTGGTATCATACAAAATATTTTATAGAACTTGAAGCATCAGGGGAGAGAGAAATGGTACAAAGCAATTTGTACATTTTAATAAGCCATTATTTTGTGTCAGGGTTTGCTCCTCTAAGAAGACATCCATCCATATTCCTTGTTATTCCTCATACTATTCTAAAGGAATGTAAATATGCCTTAAATTATAACATTTTGAATGGGATAGAAAACCAGTCCATTAAAGGTGGCAGCGTAGGTAGACGTGGCCATAAAAAGATAAAACTGAATTTTTTTTTACCCAAGGGTATGCAAACAAGATAATGAGCCATTCATTTGATATAGCACCTTTTCAAGGACAGAGACGTTTGTTCTTCATGGCTCATACCACTAATTTTGGTCTCATCTGCCTTTGCTGCAGTGCCCTAATGTTGGAGCAAGCAGCACTGTGCATATACCAGATGCCCCCCATCAAACCCCTATACGACTTGAGCATGATTTGGGGGTATCTAAACAAACCTGAGTTGGCAGTATAACTCTACGTGCTGTTTGCTTTGTTTATTGCTGACTCATATCATTTTGGTGAGCAATCACCTTAGGTCTTTTTCAGCTTCACCCAAGGTAAGTTCTATCCTATCAACCGAGTACGTGTTTACCTTCAGTGCAAAATTAGCTGCAGTGAATTAGGATGCAACAAGCCAGTAAAACAAGAGAACATAGTTTTAGAATTGTAACAAGCAATTTTAGGACGGATACTAATAAGGTTTTCTTTACGTAGTCATTTAATCAATGACTGGAACAGATTGCCAGGAAAGATGATAGAGGTCATGACACTGAATTAATTTAAAAAGCAGTTTTATCGTGCAGTGAGGGAGGGGAGGCTGGGTGTGCTGGAAGAACAGTCGATAGGATGCAGGGTCTTTCATCGAAACCGATCTTGCGATCTTATGAATTTGCCAATCATCAGCCCAATCTATATAGCCTATCAACTCTCTTTGTACAACCTTTCGCTGCCTCCTCTACCAGTTGGTAGACACCTTGGTGTCATTTGCAAATGTAACTGCCTTGCACTTAGTCTGTGAATCCAGGTCATCTAGCAATGGAGTAATAAAAATATAAAGTAATATGAAGAAAGAGCTGGAAAGTGGAATTCATATTAAAGGGATACAGACGTGGTAAGCAGATGTGCTGAAAATTTCTATGATCTATTAATTTAATATGCACCCCACGACTTTTTGTGACCTTGCAAGGACAAATGGTGGCCATGTTTGCCTACTACAAGTGCCACTTAACGTGACAGTGATGACTTGTAAAGCGCTTTAAAATATGTCAGTGCGATAAGATGCCATACAAATCAAATTCTTTCTTTATAGGGTTCCTCAGAACATTACAGACCCAAATATTATACAATTTGATAAAATGTATTGGACAAAGAATCCTTCATCACTGAATACATGTATAAAGATGATAGAGGTAAATGGGCAGAATACAGGTAGAAAGACTGATGTCCACAGTAATTTACTATACTTCTATATGCACAAATTGGAGAATTATAGTGTATTGAGAAAATCTGATCATAAATCTGACAGAAAGGAGTTCTCCCCAGTACTTATTTCTTCAAAGCCAGTTTTATGCAATGCAAAAAGAGGTAGCAATGCCACAGTAAAACTTACTGAAACGTTATATTCCCACAACATCCTCCAAAAATCCATCACTGTGTGAGGCAAAGGACCCTGTGTAGCAATATAGGCCTGTGGTCCATATACACCCTGGGGAGGAACACAATTTAAAATCATCACTATATAAATGAACTATTTCAGAAGATCCTTGGTACATTTTCAATTGAATTAATAAATAGCTGAATAATCTTCAAAGTCTATTTTGTTTAAAGAAAACTGTAAACAGTTTTCAACTCTCATTATGTACTCGTGAATATGTTTATCACCAACAAGTAATAAATAAATACTTTCTAATTTGGTGTTTGTGGGTATCTGATGTAACAACCCAAACATATTCCTTGTGCAAACCAATTCCACGTGTAAACCAGTCCATGTGGTATCACTCTTGGTGGGTCTTAGTTATGAGGTGGATATAGTCTCCGACCATCGATGATTGACTTCCCCTGCCACATGCAAATGACATCTGAATATATCAAGAAAATTTTGGTAAGGCATCCACAAAATACAGTCACTTCAACTTATTATAATAATAATAATCCTTGCATTTGATATAGCACTTTTCACATCATCGAGATGTCTCAAAGCGCTTCACAGAATATGCTGTGAAGTAAATTGACTTTATATTTGTAGGCGAAACGCGGCAGCCAATTGTGCACAGCAGCTTTCCACAAACTGTCGTGGATTGAAAATGACCAATTTATTATTGTTTTTGGGAGGGATTATTATTAGGCGTGAGTAAGGAAACTTGCCCAAGGTTTCGCCCTCCCTGAAATGAACCCAGGTGTCTCGCTTGCAAGGCGAGCGCTCTAACCACTGAGTTACAGGACTCCTAATGTATCCCGTGAAGCCCTTTGGGACTCCTGATGTGAAAGTCACTATGCAAGGATTACAATTATGAAGTCTCCATTATAAAACTTGCTTTACCTTGATAAAATTCCCATTGATATAATCAGAATCATTGTCAGAAATGATCAACGACAGCTTCACTCTGCTGTGATCAACTGAAAGATAAAATGTAAATTAGGCACACTCACAAACATTTCCATTTCTGCTTTGATCATCACATGCAGACACCCATCACCAAGAGTATCCAACCCCCCGTTTGCCACCTATACAGGAAACTTCCCGTGTTTGTTTTGTGCATCACGCTGAGAGTTTCTAAAGCTTTGAATTTAAGTGATATCACAGAACAGAAAACGAAACAGATTATCGCAACAAGAGAATACCCGTCCCCATAAGGAAAGGAAGGGCCGGGGACAGGAGCCGAGGACAGGGAAGGAACTGGGACAGAGGTTGAAGCCACGAAGTGCACATTACTTTGACAGTGGAGGAGATTCAACACTGAAAAGAACATCTTAATTTTAAGGTTGCGACAACTCAATAGGAGAAACGTTTGCTTACAGGGTACAATGTCTTTGTATCGGTTCTTCTTAACATTTTCTTGTTTATCTGCGCTGCTTGAAAGGTAGATTTTGTCATTTCTGAATTTCGTCGATTGTCTTTTCAGTCTCTACAGAGGTTTCGAAAATCGCAAAGACTTTATAAACTGTTTTAATCAGAAAAAACGCTCGCGAAAGTTTTTCTCAAATGTTTAGTCGTAATGGAACACAAGAATAAATAGATATAATATATACATTTTTTTAAAAAAAGCTATAGATTAAAATTCCTAAATGCCATCCGCATAGGTTGATATTTAGATTTGGCGGAGAATTTTAATGATGTTTAAGAATCCTCTGAGATCTATGTATCCTGTAGAATAGAGATTAAATTTCTTGCTCTTTCTGGTTTACACTTGTCAGACACAGGTTCCCGGAACAACCATCGCGCCTACTTCACATTTGCACAAATTAATGTAAGTAAAACACATATCTTACCAAAAATTCACCCGCAATATTCTCCTGTTTATCACACCTCTTACTTTTTACCACATTAAGAAATTTCAAGAGAATTTCTTTTTGGTCCATGTTCAAAAACTGCGTTTCTTTTTCTTTCTTTCTCACGGATCTGCAGTGCTCACAATGTCAGTGGTGACCGAGTGGATCAGAACGCTGTGTCTCTGGTAATTAACCAATTGAACCTTCTAATTCTCAATGGTCAGAACAGAGTTCAGTCACTGCTCTCTGGAGTCCTAGTGCCCGTCGATACGGCAGTTTTCATAAAGGTGGTTTTAAAGTTACAGTTTTCAAGAAAAGCGTTTCAAGTGCCGTCTTCGAAACTATTTCTAAACATAGATTTATTTTGTCTGTGTTTTTGTGAGGAAGGAAGCACACGCATCAATGTGAAGAAGTATTGTTATGAACCTCTGGAACTCTCTACTCCAATCCCTCCACCTTGTCCATCTCTTCAGAATTAATCTGAAGACTTTCTTCCTCAACAGTGCCTATGCTTTCCTCCCCAAACTCTCTGGCTCAACCTGCACTGTCAAACTCCACCACTATTAAACTCTCCAAGACAGCTGGAGCTGGCCCGGGCTTGCCGGCGCTGGCCCGGGGTTGCTGCTACCTCTGTGGCTTGTTGTCATTTACTGATAAGAGGGGACCCTCCGCCCTTTCCCAAAGCCGCCTTTGTTCCTTTTCCACACACAGAGGAAACCCGATGTGTTCTATCCGGTGAGGATAGTACTTTGTCCGTTTGACATTGGTTTAATGTTCATTGTATTAAACTACAACTTCTATAGTCGAACAATAGTAAATTCTGGGCCTTTATTTGTTGGTTTGAAGCTGATTTTGTGAAACTTGAGATTTGCTGAGTTTTCTCTTTGTGTTTTAAGAGATTTTATACAGAAAGCCTTGCATGTGCGCGCACAGACACTCCCCCCCCTCTCCACCCAGTCTCAGGGCCAGGTTTTGAGACCCGGCACCTTCCCCGGTGACGCCTCATCCTCCGGGTAAGAAAAAAGGCTTAATAATAAAACATCTTCATCTAAATTATTTTTCGCAGTTAAAAAAAAACACCTCTTGCATCAGCTGGAAATTATTCCTTTTTTGAAGTCTTGATTTGTGTCAAAAAAATTAGAGGAAACCCGTAAATTGACCCCGAAACCCGGTGCAAAATGTTCCTAATTCTACATTAATCCCAATCATATCCGTGGGGGCATTGACTTTGTGTTTAAATAATAACCGCTCTCCGGGTACAACGCGGGAAACGGGTTTAACAACAACAAGATTAGATTTATAGTGCGCCTTTCACGTTGGGAGGACGTCCCAAGGTGCTGGATATTTGGGTCAGGACCCGAGCATTGGGGAGGAATGGTCAGGCTGAGGGGAGGGGAGGGAAGGGAGGGGGCGAGGAGGGGCAAATGGTCAGGGTGAGGGGAGGGAAGGGAGGGAGCGAGGAGGGGGTAGAGAGTCGAGAGGGGAGCCGAAGGCTCGGTCAAAGAGAAAGGTCTTGAGACCGGCCTTGAAGGAGCAAAGGGAGGAAGCGGCGAAGGGGATAGAGTTCCAGAGCCTCGGAGCTTAGTGGCTGAAGGCCACCGATGTTGGGGCGGGGGATGTGGAGCAGACCGGAGCCAGAGGAACGGAGGGTACGGGCAGGTAAGTAGGGGGATAGTAGGTCAGAGAGGTAGGAGGGAGCAAGGCCGTGAATGGCATTGTAGGTGAGGACGAGGATCTGGAATTCGAATTTAAAGTGCATTAGTTTATTAAACTCAATCATCTGCAAACAGGAGCCAGACAGGGGCGGGGCTAGTGACTGGGGTGGGCGGGACCGGGGCTGGTGACACATGAGGGGCGGGGCTGATGACGAGGGCGTGGTGGGATCATGACGTTAGCAGAATTTCAGTCTGTAGACCGTATTTGGGAATTAAAGCGAGGTTGTCGCCGTCTTAAAGGCAGGAGCGAAGGTGTATGGGGCATGTGGGTCGTAGACCGCCCACTCACATGCACAGCCCCTCCCCCCCACACACACAGACCTCACCCACACACACAGATCCCCCAGAAACAGAGCCCCAACCCAGTAGATAAAAACAGTAGAGAGGAAAGATTTTAAATCAGAAAAGCAGGTAGTCAGTATGGGTAGAGGCACGGAACAACACGGGGCAGAAAACTCTAGTGGGAGTAGTTTATAGACTCCTGAACAGCAGTCACAGTATCTCTCAAGGTATAAATCAGGAAATTAGCAGGAGGAAAAACATTAATTGTGGGTGATTGGGACAACCAAATTGGGAAAAGTATGATAGTGGAAGGGTTTATAGAATATAGTTTATAGAATATATTAGGGATAATTATCTGGATCAGTTTGCCGAGGAGCCAACCAGGGAACAGGCCATATTAGACCTTGTTTTGTGCAATGAAGTAGGGCTAATCAGCAAACTGGAAATTAAGACTCCTCTTGGGCAAAGTGATCATACGATGGAATTTAGCATTAAGTAAGAGAGAGAAATAGTTAAGTCCGAAGCAAAGGTTTTAAACTTAAGTAGAGCCAATTTTGCTGGTATGAGAGAGGATTTAGCCAAAATAAACTGGGAAATTAGACTTAAGGATTTGACAGTAGACCAGCAATGGCAGACGTTTAAGGAAATAGTGCGAAATTCCCAGCGAGCGCGTATTCCTTTGAGGAATAAGAATGCCATGGGAAAGGTGGCCCAACCGTGGCTCACTGGAGCAGTCAGGGACAGTATAAAGTTAAAGGAAGAAGCTTACAAAACAGCTAAGATCAGTAGTAAACCTGAGGATTGGGAGAACTTTAAGGATCAACAAAGGAGAACCAAAAAAGTGATTAAGAGGGAGAAAATGGAATATCAGGGCAAACTAGCGAGGAACATAAAGATAGACTGCAAGAGTTTTTATAAATATATAAAGAGGAAGAGGCTGTCAAGGGTAAATGTGGGTCCGCTACAGGCAGAGATGGGGGGAATTATAGTTGGGGACAATGACATGGCAGAGTCATTAAAGAAGTACTTTGCTTCTGGCTTCACCTTAGAAGACACTGAAAACCTACCAAGAATAGAAGAGAACTGAGAAGAAAATGTTAGCGAGCAACTTGGAGGAATTAATATTAGTAAAGGAATGGTTTTAGGTAAATTATCAGGTCTTAAAACTGATAAATCTCCTGGACCTGATGGCCTACATCCTAGGGTTTTAAAAGAGGTGGCTACTGAGATAGTGGATGGTTTGTCTTTGATCTTCCAAAATTCTGGATTGCGGAACGGTTCCCATTGATTGGAAGATTGCAAACGTGACACCACTATTTAAGAAGGGTCGGAGAGAAAAGATGGGGAACTATAGACCAGTTAGTCTAACTTCAGTGGTAGGGAAAATTCTTGAGTCCTTAATTAAGGATGTCATTATGGGATTCCTGGAAGACCATAACGAGATTAGGCAGAGTCAACATGGCTTTACAAAAGGGAAGTCATGCTTAACTAATCTTTTCGAGTTTTTTGAAGATGTATCTGCAGGTTACATAGGGGGGAACCAGTAGATGTAGTATATTTAGATTTTAAAAAGGCATTTGACAAAGTGCCACATAAAGGCTATTGCACAAGGTTAAGGCCCATGGGATTAATGGGAACATATTAGCATGGATTGAAGAGTGGCTAATGGGTAGAAAATAGAAAGTAGAGATAAACGGGTCATTCTCGAATTGGCAGGATGTGACTAGTGGAGTGCCACAAGGATCAGTGCTTGGACCTCAGCTATTTACAATTTACATCAATGATTGACATGAGGACATTGAATGTAACATATTTAAATTTGCGGATGACACGAAACTCAGTGGGATAGTAAGCTCTGAGGATGATGCAAAAAGATTGCAATGGGATATAGACAGGCGAGGGGAATGGGCGAGTAGGTGGCAGATGGAATTTAATGTGGGGAAGTGTGAAGTTATTCACCTAGGTAGAAAAAATAGAAAAACAGTTTATAATAATAATAACCCTTGCATTTGATATAACGCTTTTCACGTCGGGAGGACGTCCCAAAGCGCTTCACAGAACACACTGTAAAGTGAATTGACTGTATATTTGTGGGCAAACGTGGCAGCCAATTGCGCACAGCAATGTCCCACAAACAGTCGTAGATTGAAAATGACCAATTTATTATTGTTTTTGGTTTTGGAGGGATTATTATTAGGCTCTGTCTGGAGTAAGGAAACTTGCCCAAGGTTTCGCCCTGACCTGCCTGGAATTGAACTCAGGTCTCTCACTTGCAAAGCGAGTGCTCTAACCACTGAGCTACAGGACTCTATTTTCTAAAGGGGGAGAGATTAGATAATGTCGGTGTGCAGAGGGATTTGGGTGTTCTTTTACACTAGTCTCAAAAAGTTAGTTTGCAGGTCCAGCAAACAACTAAGAAGGCAAATGTCATGTTAGTGTTCATTGCAAAAGGTTTAGAGTACTAGAGTAGGGTAGTGTTGCTGCAACTGTATAGGGCTTTGGTGAGACCCCACCTAGAGTATTGTGTGCAGTTTTGGTCTCCTTATTTAAAAAAGGAAATACTTGCCCTAGAGGGGGTGCAGCGTAGATTCACTCGGTCAGTTCCTGGGATAGGGGACTGACCTATGAAGATAGGCTGAATAAACCAGAGCTATATTCTCTAGAGTACAGAAGAATTAGGGGAGATCTTATTGAAACATATAAGACTCTTAAAGGGCTGATAAAGTAGACACTGAGGGTCTGTTTCTCCTGGTAGGAGAATCTATAACCAGGGGTCACAGTCTTAAAATTAAGGGTCATCCTTTTAGAACAGAGTTGAGGAAACATTTCTTCACTCAGAGGGCAGTGACTTTATGGAATTTATGGAATTCGCTACCCCAGAAGGCTGTAGATGTTCAGTCCTTGAACATCTTCAAGGCTGAGACTGATGGATTTTTAAAAAATAGAGGGATGGGGGATATGGGGATAGCGCAGGTAATTCGAGTTAAGTCTGAAGATCAGCCATGATCTTATCGAATGGCAGGGCACAGGCTCGAGGGGCTGAATGGCCGACTCCTGCTCGTAATTGTTATGTTCTTAACCCCCACATACATACAGACCCCACGCACATACAGCACCTCCCACAGACACTCACAGCCCCACCCCCACACAAACACAACCCCCCACCTCCCCCACACACAGGCGCCCTTCCCCAACACACACATACACACAGCTCCCCTCCCACCCCACACACAACACCTCCCCCCAAACACACCACCCTCTCCCACGCACAACCCCCACCCCACACACAGCCTCCCCCCACAAATACATACACACACAGCTCCCCTCCTATACACAGCACCTCCCCCCATACATAGCACCCCACCCTGACACACACACACACAGCCCTCCCCTCCTCCCCCACACACATAGACACCCCCATACCCTGCCCCCTCCCCACACACACACATAGCTCCCCCTCAGCACATAGATCCGCCACCCCACACACATCACTCCCCCCCCCACACACACATAGCTCCCCCTCAGCACATAGATCCGCCACCCCACACACAGCACTCCCCCCCCCCACACACACATAGCTCCCCTCAGCACATAGATCCGCCACCCCACACACAGCACTCCCCCCCCCCCCCCACCACACATACAAACAGCTCCCATCCCACCCGTATACAGCACCGCCGCCCACACACAGCACACGGAGTTACTGGGGTTGGCTCGAGGTTCCTGGCAGCCGGGTCAGGGTTGCTGGGGTGGTTCGGTGTTGCAATCTTTCTCCTTCTCTCTATCGTACTTTGTCTCTCTCTATTACAATCTTTCTCCTCTCTATCACTCTTGCTCTCTCTATTACAACCTTTTCCTTCTCTATCACTCTTTCTATCAGAATCTTTCTCCTCTCTATTACAACCTTTTCCCTGTCTGCCACACTCGGTCTCTGCCACACTTTGCAATCTTTCACAATTTCTCTCTCTCTATTCCAGTCTTTCTCCTCTCTATCACACTTTCTCTCTACTGCAATCTCTCCTCTATCACTCTTTGTCTCTATCAGAATATTTCTCCTTCTCTCTATCACTTTCTCTATTGCAATCCTTCTCCTCTCTATCATACTTTGTCTCTCATAATTCCAATCTTTCTCACACTTTCTCTCTCTATCGCAATCTTTCTCCTCTCTTTCAAACTTTCTCTCTCTATTACAACTTTTCTCCTTCTCTATATCACACTTTCTATCTGAATATTTCTCCTCTCTACCGCAATCTTTCGCCTCTCTAACACAGTTTCTCTCCTTTTCTCTATCACAACCTTTAATAATAATAATGATCCTTGCATTTGATATAGCGCTTTTCACTTCGGGAGGACATCCCAAAGCGCTTCACAGAACACACTGTAAAGTGAATTGACTGTATATTTGTGGGCGAACGCGGCAGCCAATTGCACACAGCAATGTCCCACAAACAGTTGTAGATTGAAAATGACCAATTTATTATTGTTTTTGGTTTTGGAGGGATTATTATTAGGCTCTGTGTGGAGTAAGGAAACTTGCCCAAGGTATCACCCTCTGCCTGGATTTGAACTCCGGTCTCTCACTTGCAAAGTGAATGCTCTAACCACTGAGCTACAGGACTTTCTCCTCTCTATCACACTTTCTCTCTATTGCAATCTTTCTCCTTCTCTCTCACACCTATTAGTGCTTGTGATCTGATTTGATGGTGTGTTTGATAGTGTCTCTGAAGCATTCAATAGGAAA
Source organism: Callorhinchus milii (assembly GCF_018977255.1). NCBI lineage: Eukaryota > Metazoa > Chordata > Chondrichthyes > Chimaeriformes > Callorhinchidae > Callorhinchus > Callorhinchus milii. Next base: position 41,863 of record NW_024704760.1, on the reverse strand, counting down.
TTCTAGGAAAGTGTGAATGCTCTAAAGTAATGAATGTAAACACTAGGGGCTAATAATCCCTCCAAAACAATAATAAATTGGTCATTTTCAATCTACGACTGTTTGTGTGACATTGCTGTGCGCAATTGGCTGCCACTTTCGCCCACAAATATACAGTTAATTCATTTTACAGTGTGTTCTGTGAAGCGCTTTGGGACGTCCTCCCGACGTGAAAATTGCTATATCAAAATGCAAGGATTATTATTATGTAAATCTATCTGTATTATCTGCTTCAATTACAACTTATGGGAGTGATTTCTGCACAGTGCTGCCCTCTGTCTGAAGAAGTTCCTTCTAAATTCTCATTTCAATCCTCCAGTCACTATCTTATACTCGTGTTTGTCCGTGAAGTCTCGGTCACAAATAGGAACCACCTATTTGAGCTGAAATACGGTGTTGTATTGGTTTCACTTGTGGCATTGTAATTAGTCCTGTAGCTCAGTGATTAGAGCACTCACTTTGCAAGAGGGAGACCTGAGTTCAATTTCAAGCAGGGCGAAACCTTGGCAAGTTTCCTTACTCCACACGCCTAATAATAATCCTCCCAAACCAAAAATAATAATAAATTGGTCATTTTCAATCCACGACTGTTTGTGGGACATAGCTGTGCGCAATTGGCTGTCGCATTTGCCCACAAATATACAGTTAATTTCACTTTACAGTGTGTTCTGTGAAGCACTGTGGGACGTCCTCCTGATGTGAAAAGCGCTATATCAAAATGCAAGGATTATTATTATGTAAATTTATCTGTATTATCTGCTTCAATTACAACTTATGGGAGTGAGTTCCGCACAGTGCTGCCCTCTGTCTGAAGAAATTCCTTCTAAATTCTCATTTCAATCCTCCAGTCACTATCTTATACTCGTATTTCTATGTGAAGTCTCAGTCAGAAATAGGAACTACTTATTTGAGCTGTGACACCATGTTGTATTGGTTTCACTTGTGGCATTGGAATTAGTCCTACAGCTCAGGTGGGGAGTCCTGTAGCTCAGTGGGTACAGCACTCGCTTTGCAAGCTGGAGACCTGAGTTCAATTCCAGGCAGAGGGCGAAACCTTGGGCAAGTTTCCTTACTCCACACAGAGCCTAATAAAAATCCCTCCAAAACCAAAAACAATAATAAATTGGTCATTTTCAATCTACGACTGTTTGTGGGACATTGCTGTGCGCAATTGGCTGCCACATTCGCCCACAAATATACAGTCAATTCACTTTACAGTGTGTTCTGTAAAGCGCTTTGAACGTCCTCCTGACGTGAAAAGCGCTATATCAAATGCAAGGATTATTATTAAGGAAACTTGCCCAAGGTTTCACCCTGCCTGGAATTGAACTCAGGTCTCTCACTTGCAAAGCGAATGCTCTAACCACTGAGCTACAGGACTTTTTCCTCTCTATCACACCTCTCTATTGCAATCTTTCTCCTTCTCTCTCACACCTATTAGTGTTTGTGATCTGATTTGATGGTGTGTTTGATGGTATCTCTGAAGCATTCAATAGGAAATTCTAGGAAAGTGTGAATGCTCTAAAGTAATGAATATAAACCCTGTGAATTCTTTGAACCAGCCAATAGCCAACAGCCCATGTGATGACACTGACTGTTTGCAGCTGTGAAGGGAGGACGTTCCCTTCAACTGGACCTTGTGAGGAATGTGATTCGCTCATTGGCCACATGTCAAACCTGAACCTTTGGGTATTTAACCCAGAGGCTGAGCTCAGTCAAACCATTGGAGGAAGGAATCACCTCATCAGCTTAGAGATAGCAGATGAGTTGCTGGAGGTGTGTAGTTCGGAGCAGTGAAATGGTCAGTTTGCATGTGGTGGAGCTTGGCTCAGGCTGGTCTCTCTGGACTATATCAGGTAAGTCTGCATTTGTGAGAACCTTCTGGTGGGCTCTAAATTGTCAGTAATGTTTATGAAGGGAAGTTGTCCAAACCTTGGGTGTTGTCAGTCTTGTGAGCTTCAGCGACATTATCACTGTCCACCTGCTCTCCATGTCAATTGTGAGCAACTCTTGGCCAGTTTGGCTTCTCCTTTTATTGTGTAATTTGTCTCAAAAACAATTGCTGTTTTGTTTCTACCTGGAGTCTGTAGACAACTCCCACCAGTCTTCCCTCCTTTGCTGTTCTTTAATTCTACCCATAGTATTCCTGTGGCCTGATCACCTTTATTAAAGTCCTTTCTATCTACTGTTGTACTTGAATGTTATCCATATTGCTTCCCTCCTTTCCCAATTTCCCTATCGTTTCTGAAGATTTTACAGCCTGGAATTTTAGCTCCAGTAATGCCCAACTTGTAGCCAGGTCTCTGTAATGGCTACTACATCAGACGCTTTAAGCTAAATTTGTGTTCCTAACTTATTTTTATACTATGTATATTTGTCACAGACACTTATTAGGGTAACTGTCCTCACTTGCCCATATGCCCAATAGTGTTTTTCTTGCTTTTTTGTGTTTATTTTCTTAAACTGTTTCTCTTTCTGGAGCAACTCAGGTAATTATCACTTTTGGTTTTCTGGCCTTTGCTCTTCTCTCAGTATTTAGTTCTGTTGTTTTCGATTCAGTCAGAGGTTGTCCTGGAGCCAGTGCAGGTTTGTGTTGCTTTTGAACGCTGGTCTAATGCTTGTTCATACCAGATGATCACTGGGTATTCATACATCAATGAACTTTGTTGCCATCCACTTCGGTTTAATGTGAACATCTCTTGACCTGTCTGACTTTTCTTTGTATTGTGTAACTCGTCTCAGAGATGGTGATGACAGAATTACTGTATGGAATTATTTTGCAATGTTAGTCTTTAAACCATCATCAAGATTTTTGTCAAAGACGTCCAACTAAGAATTGTTTGGAGATGAGATGCAGCTGAAAATTGTGGGAGATGTAAGTGATTAATGGGCTGAGCTCAGTTGTTCGGTAGAGTCCTGAGCTCAATGGTTAGAGCACTCGCCTTGTGAGCGAGACACCTGGGTTCAATTTCAGGCAGAGGGCGAAACCTTGGGCAAGTTTCCTTACTCCACACAGAGCCTAATAATAATCCCTCCAAAAAGCAAAACAATAATAAATTGATCATTTTCAATCCATGACTGTTGGTGGGACACTACTATGCGCAATTGGCTGCTGCGCTTTGCTCACAAATATATGGTCAATTCACTTTATGGTCTATTCTGTGAAGCACTTTGAGATGTTGAAGACGTGAAAAGTGCTATATCAAATACAAGGACTATTATTATTGTCACCCGAAGCCAAGTCTGTACTAATAGGAACCAAAGCTGATGACTGAAACTCCACGCCCTGTTTCTCTCTCTAGCACCTTGGGATTCGTGGAGGATAAGTAAGGTAAGTCTGTACTAGTGGGAACACTATGGTGACTGCAAAGGTTGTATATCCTTCTTTCTTGTGCCTTTCCACACTCCAAAGGTTCAGCAACACTATGTAGACTTCATGCAGGATGTCTGACATCCAAGCACACATGTGCATTAACTCTGGCTGAAGGTTGGTTTTGATTGCCCAGAGCCAATATCTGTCCAAGTTGGTTCAGTTTACTGGTTGAGTCAGTTTATGCCAGGGATGGTTTGGAGCAGTTGTCGATCATTAGTTTGTGTCCGAGTTGGTTTAGTGCAGGTTGTGAGGTAGTAAAGGGCTTATCAAAATCGGATGAATGTTTGAGATCAGAGAGAGGGGTCCCAGGTGCTCAGGATTAATTGGGAAAAAATGTGTCTTGGGCACATTTGAGGTATAAAAGGGAGGAGGTCGAGATGAACCAGAATTTTTTTGGTTTGGAGTTTTCACTGATACTTGACTCTTAACATTACTAATTATACAAACTCTGAATTTCAGGAACCTGTAAGAGGTTGGGGGTAAGTTACTCTATCTGTTACTGCCTCACAACCTGCAAAATTGTGAAGAGGTGGATGTCTCCTTCAAGAGTGCACTTAAACATTGTTTATACGCCTTGCTCCAAAGCGCGACAATAGACTGTGGCGGACTACTCTTGCCCAGAGAGAATGAGA